>NC_142124.1:32326875-32636562 GCF_056152115.1 Neolamprologus brichardi
CTGGAAAAGCACACACACTTCCACTAGGCTTGGCTGCTTGGTCTTACGCATGTGGTTGTTGAATTTGTGAACCTTGACTTACACTGTCATAGCAGAGCTGTCAACTTGATCACCACCTGGTTGTGAGTTGGATCAGGTAGTGGAAAAGTAACCTGGATAGGCATGCTCTACCCAAACATAATGAAAATGCAGATGATCTAGCAGATTCCAGCAGAATTTCAACATTTAGTCCAACTGGATCATGCTCTGCACCTCCATTGCTAAGATGTCTGTATGACAGTAAGGGTGGGTGGTGCCCGACTTGGTGCTAACCCCAGAACTAGTTGGTAGATGCTAAAGGGGAAGGGAGCCCTGCAAAGTTTGGCTAGCTTGTGCAGCTCTAGATGCAGGTGACAGTTACTGGCAACCAAACAAGGTGCATCCCTGGTAGCATTAACCCAAACAAAAACTTGGTTTGATGAGGCCATGGAGTGAGACTTTGAGCCAGCCTTCAGGTGATTCTGGCAAACCATCAGGTGACTCAGGATGGGAGAGTGGCTTCCAACTCATCCCCTCTTACAATGGGAACTGAGTGCTGTTGATTTCAACTGAGGATATAGTGAGGCTAGAAATAATATTTTGAGGATCTTCTTAGTCCAACTGACACACAGAATTTCTAGGATCAGCCAGTGGGTGTAGTCTGTCAGAATCTCATATCTGCTTTTTGCAAATGATGCAGTTTTGATGCTCGATATTCAAAGGAAAACCACTTTAACATAATTTCCTTAAAAATATTTTGAGTGCAGTGACAGTTCAAATCAAATATGATTACTTTGGTTTCCAATTCAGATTCTCTTACTAAAGAAGGGGTCTTTACTGCAGCAAATATAAGGACAACACACACCTAACAACACGCTCAGCATTTTACTAATCAAACCATGTTTTGGTTTTTTTTGTGGGTTTTGTTTTTTTGCCTGTCCCGTTTGGATCTTTAGCCATCAGAATTGTTGTCTTTAGGCCAAGAAAGATGCCAAGTGGATTTACTTTACCAAGTGGCCTTGCCATATTTGTCCATTTGATTGACTTTTATTATAATTATGTATTTATTTTATTTTCGTTTTTTAAAGACGGGACAGACATGACTGGGGGATAGGACAGGGAGAAAGAATGAAAGAAAGAGAGGGAGAGACACAAAAATAGAGGGGAGAAGAGACGGTGAGAAAGGGGGAAGAAAAAAAAGAAGAAAAACAAACAAAACACCTGGATCACCTGTATGGAAAAAAAAAAAACAGAAGAGAAAACAAACAAAAAAGAGCAACATAATAAAAACAGCACCATCACAATAAACTACCTAACAATAGATAACAGTAGATACTTTTTTAATTTCACCTGTTGAGAATGAAAAAAAGAAAACAAGCAGAAGAAAACGAGAGCAATAGAATAAACAACATCACGGTGATATATGGGAATATATCTGTAAATATTAAATATTAAACATTATTGTGCAGCACGTAAGATCAACAGCGCACCGTGTGCTTTCAGGTAGGAGCCAAAAAGGCTGTCGTTTGTGTGTGCCCCAGGCCGAGAGGCCGAGGGCACCCTACCCCCGAAGTGGCCCGAGCGAGCCCCAGGCTCCAGGCCCCGATAAGCAGCCACCAAGGAGTGAGCCGGTGTGTACCTGGACGCCCACCCCCGGACACAAAGGACCACCAACGCACCGATGTCTGAGGGCGTCTGCCACTGGTAGGGGAAGTGGTGGGAGAGATAGGCCTCCATACCTTGGGGGACCTGGGATGTCCCCAGAGAGGTGGCGTCTGATACCCGACCTGACATATGGGCACAGACAAACAGGCACACACAGATACAAACATCCATTCCCACCCTCATGCTCTCATATGCAATTACTCAACACTCACCCAACGTGGAGACAGACATAGAGAGACACTGTACACACAATCACACTCCCCAAGCGTACTCTAAGCCCCGGGTCTAGGTACCCAGACCCAGGTGGTGTTACCTTTTTCCCTGGGGTGGGGATAAGCAGATCGCCCTGACTCCGCAGCAGCAGGGAGGCCCCACATTCCAGACCCCAGTCGGACGGCCAACTTCTCCTCCTAGCCCCCCCGCTCCAGCAGGCTGCAGAGAACGGGAGTGTGTGAAGACTCCAAACCTCCCTCCGCCCGCTCATATGTAGTGTTTATGCATGTGTGTTCTAAGGTGCATTTAAAACAAATCAAATCCAACCATGTTTTAGGTGTAGGCCTATTATAGATTTTCTGCTTGGGGAATAGCCTGTGTTTTATATTTGCAGCTTGTTATGCTGTACTAAAACCACAGAATGCAGTGCAAGCAGTATCCCATATGGTCACTGAAATGTCCATGTATTTATTCTGTGATTTAGAAAATGTATATAATGTTATATGTGATTCTAATCTGTTGCTTTTCTTTTACTCGGGGGGAATTGCAGCTACTGTAACAAAGGACACGCACAAAGAATAACTGTTTAATCAATCAAATTATTGACGAACTGAATTTATTCCCACATCTCCTTTATTAGACTTTGGGACAGTAAGCTTTAATGGCTGAATAAATCTAGGTTAAATTTTTGGAGTTATAATGTGCAGCCATCCACTAAGAAATCAAAAGTGAGCACTAAGAGGGCACTTAATAATATTATAATTAATTGGAATTAAAAATTTTTAATATTCTGTGGAAGAAGAGCCATATGATCTGTGAAACATCCCTTTTAGACTAGTCAGATGTTGCTAATGCCATGCCGTTCATGTGAATACGCAGGGGAAACCCTGGGTTAATTTAACGAGTTTATAACCGGCTTCATGTGACCACTTATCCTGATCAGCAGTGTTAGAGGAAGTAAATCCAAATTATACAAGATAGCCTTGGGATATTTAAGGAGTGTTGTAGTCATAACTGGACTGGCCATTTCTGAATGTATTTTTACAATCTGAATATGCATATGTACAAAAACATATATTTAAAAAAACAAGTAAATTGTGTTTTACTATATTATTTTATATGTTATGTTATTTTACCTTTGACATGTAAAATCACAGTCTACTTATGTAAATTTAATGATATTCTAGAAAGACAGTACAAAACTGTAAAATATGCAGTAAGATACTTTGACATTACTATTTTTTGGAACAGTGTGGTAACTGTGCAGGGGCGGGTCTAGCAACGTTTTGCCAGGGGGCCAGGTAGGGCATTAACAGGGAAAGGGGGGCACTAAGAAATATTTTTCTTTGTTATGTCATTTAAAAACTTTGAATACATAATTATCTGAATCTTACAACAAAAGTGTTCATCTGACTAAATGTATAGAAATCCATTATTGTTCATAGTAATTTTTTTCAGGGTCCCATCATAATTTCTTCAGAAATAAGTACTGTATATGATGCCAGTATTTTCCAACATTTTCTAGATTCTGTACTAGTACTGTGTGTAAAATGCCATCAAAAAGTCAATTAAGTTTTATTCTTTCTCATCTGTCTCTCTGTCTCCTTTCACTTTTTAAAGGTTGCCATGTTAGAAAAAATATCTTGCCCTGCTATGCTGTTTATTGATGTGGTAAATGAATAGTTTATGAAAATATCTCTAAATCTGCCATTTATTATTTTTAATATTCAGTAATGGTCATGTCTCACCTCTAGTCTTCTCTGTCTTAATTTCAGGTTTCCACCATGTGTTGTAGATAGTTCAGGAAGTTAAATCAACCAAGAAGTCTTTGGGTTTCTGTACTGTTTAGAATGCCAGCATAGGGAGGATGGTGTATATGTATCAATCTAATAAACTTCAAGTTTGTTAGATTGATACATATATGCCAACAAGACAGTGTATATCACTGTGACAAGTGTGTTTGTTTTCATTCAAAGGCTTTACGGTTTTTCCTATAATACCTGGTGGGCCGGTCTCTAGTCAAAATGCCCGGGCTGATTTTTTGTCCCAGTCCAGCCCTGGTTGTAGTTTACGGAGCATGACACAAACATGCACACAGACTCAGAAGGATGCATACATACATTATTTATGGGAGTTTCTCCAGAGCAAATTACTTTCCCATATCTCCAACTCCAAATTCCTCCTTATGCAACTTAAAAAAAACCCAAAACATTAGAGCAACATTATGTCAAGTTTTATGAAATGACAAACATTTTTTGTTGTTATTGGCAAATTTCACTTTGAGTAAGATAAATTGAAAAACTGAGGCGTCATTTTAAATAACAAAACGTCCTTCAAAAATCACATTGCCATAATGATTCATAATGATCTTGTCAAATGAGCATGGTTTTGTACTATCAGTGAATCCCTTACATTAAAGGACACAAACAAAACTAGAAATCTGCTTGTTCATTGAACTCAGTCATAGCGATCCCCTTAAAAACAGAACGCAAAAACAAAAAACCCAAAAACAAATCAAAGAAGTTTTTCTTGAGTTAAAAAAGCATGACCTGTTACTAAACCCCACTGCTACTATTTTTGACACTGTAATAAAAACTTATTAAATTATTTACTTATTTAATTTTGAAATAATTTTTAATATACATTTTATAGAATTCTCCTATAATTTTAAAATCTGTGAAATATCAATAACAAAATTTAAAAAATCTGAAATTAACATGACTAATGCAAATTCACATGTCTGAACTGTAGTTGTAAAGAAAACGTGATTTATTTTTTAAACACAAAAACACATAATTTCACAAATATGCCATGTTGATTTAAAAGAAGAAATGGTTAAATTCTAGTTGTATGCTACACATGTCTACATATCAAATACACGTATAAAATGTGATGCACTGAATGTAAAATAATTTAAAAAAAGACCTGTAAAAGAAGTAAAGTTTCTGTAATTTTACATGGGTTTGTTTATTAATTAACAGATTTGTTGTGTAATTATGGAAGTTTTCATCACAAATTTGTTGGGTAAAATGGTATGAATGTTTTTTATTAGTGTATCAAACCAGCAAGTATTGTTATACTATCAAAGGGAGTGACTACAGTAATTTCACAACTGATAGACACTAAAACAATTGATAGAATTACATAAAAATTATAAGAATAGATGATAAATTAAAAATCTCTATTATTCTTGAGATATCCAGAAATGTAATGATTATGAACAATAAATGTTAAATACCTGTAAAATTACAGGCTACCATTACAAATATATTCTGTAATTTATTTTACATATAACTTTAAAAAGTCCCCTAAAAATGTCAAAATATTTTGTAATTTATTCTCTTTTGTAACATAAAAATATCAGGTAGAAAAAGAGTTCAATCAGGAACCTTTCTGAAACCAATCAGAATTCTAGTTTCTGTTGTGAACAGAAATGAAGGTTTGGGGCAGGCACTCTGCAACGTCAACAGCAATTAACTTTCAAATCAGCCATTAAGGATTATGGGACGTATGGGTGGAATACAGAGAAGGTGAAGACTTAAAGAGCATACAACAAGAGAAAATTCAGGGAAGGAAAAGGGACCATTTATAGTTTGCACCAGGTGAAAAATGCCAAATGGTGCTAAGGAGATCAACTAGTTTTCTTTCAGATAAGCACTGTGGATTAAGAAACCTTCTTTGTTTTGTTTTTTTGTCCTTATGTCTGTCCTGTGTGGAAGACTTTGCAATTAGAAATTATGATCTGATTATGATGTTTCATCAAACACATTTGTTTTTCCAAGATGAGCTCAATAAATGTACATGTGAGATATGGCAATGACAGTCTGACAGCAAGGGGGAAAAAACAAAGGAAAAAGAAAGAGGGACAAAATGGGAGAAATATAACAAGAGAACAGAACACAACAAGAAAAACACAATGTTCACCAATTGCTACACCTGTGAGAATGAACATACAACAAATAAACAGCACCTGGAAGAGAAAAATATGAAACACACACACAAATCAACAATCTTATTGATTTGTAAAGTAAAGTAAAAAAAAAAGTAAAGTAAAATTTTATTTATATAGCACCTTTCAAGATAAAATCACAAAGTGCTTTACAGAGGCAGAAAACAGACATTAAAATCAAAAACAAAACAAAATCAACCAAAAGCGAGTTTAAACAGATAGGTTTTTAACTGCTTTTTAAAAGACATGACTGAGTCCACAGATCTCAAACTCAACGGGAGCGAGTTCCAGAGTCTGGGAGCCACTGATACAAACGCTCTGTCACCTTTTGTTTTTAACCTTGTATGCGGGACAACCAGCAACCCCTGGTCACAAGAACTCAGGGACCTGCTGGGGTGATAAGAAAGAAGAAGATCACTTAAGTAGGTTGGAGCTACACCATGCAGGGCCCTATAAGTCATGATTATGATCTTAAATTGGACCCTGAACTTGGGAGCCAATGCAGCTGAATCAGCAGGGGAGTGGCATGGGAGTATTTGTGATTCTTTGTCAGAAGACCTAGCAGCAGCATTCTGAACACCCTGCAGTCGTTCCAGGGAGGCATTACTTAAGTATGCAAGTAAACAAGGAATTACAATAGTCTAAGCGAGATGAAACAAAAGCATGAATAATCATTTCCAATTTGGAACGTAACACAATGGGACTCAGCTTAGCAATATTTCTTAAATGGTAAAATAAGAGCGAACCAAGGATTTAACGTGTGTGTCCAGCGTCAAAGCTGGATCAAATGTAACACCAAGGTTCCTAATGGATGATTTAATATAAGCAAGAGGGCCTAGATTTTTAACCACAAGGGGAACAAATTTCTCAGGAGCAAAGACAATGACTTCCATTTTATCAGCATTTAGTTGAAGGTAATTACCAGCCAGCCAATCTCTAACGGAATCTAAGCAGGACTGCAGGATTTGGAGCTTAGAAACATCAGGTGGCCTAAAAGAGATATATAGCTGAATATCATCTGCATAACAATGATATGAAATATCAGAGTAAGAGCTAAGAAGTTGCAGAAGAGGGAGTAAATACAACAAAAACAATACTGATCCCAAGACAGAGCCCTGAGGCACCCCATAGGCAAGAGAGCTTCAAAAGATCTGAACTTAGAGGTAGCCACAGAGAAAGATCGATTTGACAAATAGGATTTAAACCATTCCAATGCGGTACCCGATACACCCACCCAGTGGTTTAATCTATCTAGCAAAATAAGATGATCAACAGTGTCAAAAGCAGAGGTCAGATCCAGCAAAATCAAAACAGTGCACTCTCCAGCATCATAATTCATCAAAATCTCATTAGACACTCTAAGAAGTGCAGTTTCGGTAGAGTGAGCCTTACGAAAGCCAGATTGAAATTTATCAAGAATGTTATGTTCATCTAGAACAACTGTGAGTTGCTTGGCCACAACCTTTTCTAAAATCTTGGCAATAAAAGGCAATTTTGAGATGGGTCTGTAACTGGAAAGCAAAGAAGGATCAAGTTTAGGTTTTTTTTTAAAGTGGGTGAATGACAGCACTTTTACAGTAAACAGGGACCTGACCAGAAAGTAGAGATGCATTGATAATTTTAAGAACACTAGGACCAATAGACTCAAAAACATTTTTAAGTAAAGACCCATATAAAATATCAAGGGGGCAAGAGGATGATTTCATTGAAGTGACCAGCTTCAACAACTCAGGTAAAGACACTGGTGAAAATCTTCAAATCTGACAGGCTTAAGTAAAATCGGAACAGGCAAATGGTACATGGAGGGAGAGATGTTGCTCCTTACATTGCTAACCTTTTCAACAAAGAAGGAAAGAAAATTTTCACAGTCTTCATTCGAAAAAATAATCTCTGTTCCTAGATACTAGGTTTGAAAAATAAGCGGCCCTTGTATCACGAATTGAAGCGTTAAAAGAAACTAAAAGGTCTTTTAAATGAAAGAGATGAACCTGTAAACGAGTCTTTCTCCAGCTTTACGACAGACACGCTTTAAACAGCGAATGCTGTCGTTTATCCAGGGCGAGGGTTTTGTAACAGGGGCTAGTCTAGTTTTAATAGGGCAAATATTATTGATAATAGAAAGACAGTAATTATTAAAAAGTTGTTAATAAATCAACATCATTAGAAGCAGGCAGAACCTAATTAAAAATGTCAGAAAATTTAGCAGCAGTAGAAGAATCTAAGACGCGCGAGTTAAAAGCACAACACTCAGGAGGAGGAGGCAAATAAAAAGACAAATTAAATATAATACAATGATGGTACAAAATAAAAATATCCTCAGAACTAATACAGTCAATGGTTAAGCCAATAGTAAAAACAAGGTCCAGAGTGTGCCCTTTGGTGTGGGTGGGGCCAGATACATGCTGTGTGAAATGAAAAGAGTCCATGATGCTAAGAAAACCTCTGGCAAAGAGGTCAGAGTCATCATCAATGTGCATGTTAAAATCACCAATTATTAGCAATCTGGACAACTTCAAGATGGAAGATAAAAAGTCACTGAATTCCTTTAAAAATTGACTGTTAGGTCCAGGTGGACGATAAACTACAGCACAGTAACACGGATCTTTAATTCCAATTTTAACCAGCTGTAGTTTAAACGTTGACATTTTTTCAACCATCAATGAGCGACAGTGAAACCAGTTTCAATACACCACAGCAAGTCCTCCGCCACGACCAGTAGTCCGCGGCCGACTGACGAAGGAGTACCCGCCCGGGCAAAGTTCGATAAGGGAAGAATAGTCACCATCCAAGTTTCAGTTAAAAATAATAAGTCCAGTTTTTTGGAAAGAATAAGATCGTTCAATAAGAACGTTTTATTTGTCACAGATCGGGCATTGAGAAGCGCCATGCTCAACGAAGTGAAACCATTACCGACACTGACCCATTTTAGGGGGCGTAGAAACTGGGGGTTTGATCCATAACGATCATAGATACCGCTCGCTGCTGGGACAGCGGACCAAATAATAGGAGAGTCTGGATGAACACTCCTAAGGAAACATGATCTCATAAGTCCAGGCTTTGCAAAATCCAGCAGGGACGGGGGAAACAAATTCTCCTCCGAACAGGCAGTCTGAGCACAGGTAACCAGAAATGCTCGACGTTGCTTACCCGCTAATCCTCGTCTGAAGAGGAGTCTAAATCTCACCTGGACACCTGCTCTTTTACCTCTCCTCCTCTGAGATTTGCGTGGACCCGAAAGGGTGCTTTTGGCGACATCTGTCAAAAATCTAGACACCGGCAACGGAGGAGGGAAGAAGCCATTGTATGAAGGAGCAATATCCAGGCCCACCATAGAGGAGCGAATAGACAGTAGTGTCAGACAATCATAGACTAGGGCAGGCAATACATCAGAGACAAAGAAGGAGAGCAGGACAGTCAGAAACAGCAGCATAACAGAGCGAGGGAAACTGCAGCCAGCAGCGGCAAGGCCGAACACAGGCGCCATCACACCGGAAGTGTGTGTGTGAGTGTAAGAGTCTGTGTGTCCTTGTCACAAAACACTGGACATTGAGAGTAAGAAGCCACAATAACGCCCCCCAAGAGCCACACACACACAAAAACCAACCCAGCAGATCTGGGCCATCCGCAGCCCCCAAGAGTACTGAAGACCTGAGGCCACACACGGGGCCATGCAGAAATGGTTGAAGGGACGGGCGCTCAAAGTTAAAAAGGGGTACATAGAACTTAGTTTGAATAATAACAACCCACATTTGTCAAGAATCTAATAAAGAATCACATAATACTATATCACTGTCATCAGGTGGGGACCTTCTGCTGATAGTGCTGGAGGGCAGGGCTGTGTTGATCTGAGACTGTAGACATTAAAAAGTCCTTAGGAGACATTATGAGATAATAATAAAATGCAAAAATTGGTGACAGTGCTTGGAACCATAAGGCAAGAACGTTGAGAAATTGCGCGAGATATGTGAAGACTTATCAAAGTGTCTGAAATGTAACATTCCAACTTCCCCTTTAGTGTGTTTATTGGGCAGCTTAGACAATGTCACTACAGAAAAGAATATAGCCCATATGGTTTTCACTGCCCTATGCATAGCCAAGAAAACAGTCCTCAGGAACTGGAAAAATAAACATAATCTTAATTCTAACCAATATAGAAATTATCTATTAGATTACATTAGTGTTGATACAGCCTCTGCCATCACATCAGATCAATTGCTCTGGGCTCCTTTGATCAGCTCCATCAGCTCCAGTGGGGGTGGGTGGTCATAGTTTAGTCCCACCTTGTGGGGGTAGGGACAGGGTTAGGGCGTCGGGGGGTTCCCTAGAAGCATCTTCCTTGGAGGGCTCAACCAGGGGTAGCAGTCATGGCCTTTTAAGGGCTCTGTTTGCTCTTAGGTGACGTTGCATCGAGCCACCTGGGGGACTCTTCAACTGGTGGGGGAGGTTGTTACATCTTGCAGGAGCTCTTCACTCTGCAGGAACTCACTCTGCAGGAGGGGGAGATATAGGAGTGGTGGAGGAAGATCTCAGCCTGGGCGTCTATTGTCTTGTGTAGTCTGGAAGATGAGTGGATGGGTGCAGTTTTCTCTGAGGTGGGGTCGGGTGGGCTGTCCCGGGCTCTGTGGGGCCGGGCGGTGCTGCTGTACTGGGCCCCAGTCCGGATGGGCCTGGGCCCCCTTTCCCTGGCGGGTTGCAGAGTAGGGGGTGCCTACTGGGGTCAGCGGGGGAGCTGGCCCCAGGGAGGGGTCACTTGCCCCTCCCTTCCTTCCCTCCACATCTCCAGCTGCCTCCCTCTTCCCGCTCCACCAGAATCACCCACACATGCAGGGCCTTAGGGTAAAGATGTGTCACCAGGGTGCAGGGGAGGCATCCCCCCCTCTGTCCCCTTCTGGCTGCCTGTGCCTCAATTTTATCTCACAACAATCCAAAAGACCATCAGGGTGTACAACCTCACCCCTGGCGTCGTTGCCCACCTCTCAATTTTAAATACACGTAGACATTGAGGGCTAGCAGGAGGGGCTATGCGCTTACCTGCTGCTCTCTGGCAGGTAGCTCCATGCCCTCCTGGGTTTTAAAGGCACCTTAGAACACACATGCATCAACATTACATATGAGCGGGCGGAGGGAGGTTTGGAGTCTTCACACACCCCCGTTCTCTGCGACCTGCTGGAGCGGGGGGCTAGGAGGAGAAGTTGGCCATCCAGCTGGGGTCTGGAATGTGGGGCCTCCCTGCTGCTGTGGAGTCGGGGCGATCTGCTTCTCCCCACCCCAGGGAAAAGACTAACACTACCTGGGTCTGGGTGCAGTTTCCCCCTCCAGGGGCAAGGGTACCTAGACCCGGGGCTTAGAGTACACTTAGGGAGTGTGATTGTGTGTACAGTGTCTCTCTATGTCTGTCTCCACGTTGGGTGAGTGTTGAGTAATTGCATATGAGAGCATGAGGGTGGGAATGGATGTTTGTATCTGTGTGTGCCTGTTTGTCTCTGTCCATATGTCAGGTTGGGTATCAGACGCCACCTCTCTGGGGACATCCCAGGTCCTCCAAGGTATGGAGGCCTATTTCCCCCACCACTTCCCCTACCAGTGGCAGACGCCCTCAGACATTGGTGCGTTGGTGGTTCTTTGTGTCCGGGGATAGGCGTCCAGGTACACACCGGCTTACTCCTTGGTGGCTGCTTATCGGGGCCTGGAGCCTGGGGCTCGCTCGGGCCACTTCGGGGGTGGAGTGCTGTCAAGAGATGTATTCTAAAACACTACTTCAGCTGAGAATAAGAGAGGAGAAACACAGTTTTACTTGCAAGCAAGGACTGCCACAGAACGCTCGCACGGAGTGAGAGCTCAGGGACTTGCGCTCTGCCACTGCCTTGGTCTTTATTTATAGACATCAGTGGGTGTTTGTTCCTTACATTGGAATGTGGATGTGTATATGTGTGTGTGCGCGTGTGTGCGTGTGTGGGGTCAGAGTGTCTTGACTCTTGTCAAAGTCTTGTAGTGAACAACAGCCTAAGTCATCAAAAGATCAACATGCAGTATTCTACCATATGCAAACTTATATTATTAAAAGATTATACTGACTACTAAGTACAATTTTCAATTGACATTCCCTCTTGTTTGTCATGTTGGGATTTCCGGCTCTTTTTAGAGAACTGGCTCTTTCGGCTCGGCTCACTAAAAAGAGACGGCTCTTTTGGCTCTTCAGGTTGTTTTGTTGCTTTAATTAATTTATTATTAACAATAATATAAAATTATGCACACAATGAACTACTAATGTATAAAATGTCTTTTTTATTTATAAATGTTTATCATATAAATATTCTTGTATTTATTCACAGCACACAAAAAATTATAAAGTACAAAAACCAACTATTTACAATTCAACTTTTTATCTTTTAAATTTTCAGCTTTTTTCCTTTTAAACCAATTCAAAACAAAAGAACACAAAACACTACAAACCACAATACAATAAAATATTGATTAAAATATGCAAAACTGTCACGGTTTGCCAGGGCAAGCCGTTGGGAATGTTGGAGAAAGGACCCAAACGCTGGACTTATTGCAATGAACAGTGCATTTATTTACAGTGGGGGTAAATATACACTACACAATAAGTCTCCCGAGTGCTCCCTCAACTCCTGTGTCATGCCTTCTCCCAAGTGCTGGTATTCCGTGCTCTCTGCTCCTGTGCCTACGCACACCCCATGCATCCTGCAGTCCCGTGTTCCGCTCTCCTGAGGAAAAAACAACAGACGCAGCCGTTATGGCACCACTCCAGCAGGCATACACTTAACAGTCCTTGAGACACTGACATGGAGTCTAACTCAACAATCCTGCACCGGAGGAAGCTCCATCGCTCTGTTAAGTAGCTCCCCCGACGAGCCTGATCAGAAGCAGGTGTGTGGGAACCTAGGCGTGACCAGCAGCTGGCAGGGCCACACCCATCAGGCCTGCAGGTGGCTGTCCTTCATCCTCCAGCCACACCCGCAGACACACACGTACACACACCAGCATGGAACACAAGAGCACAGTGCAGCAAACATACACCCAATAATAATAATAATAATAATAATCATAATAATAAAGGTCCACACTGTTCACGGACCCCGAGTCCTGGAACCGGGTCTGTGACAAAAAGAAAAAGAAAAAAATGAACAACCAGATCTTTAATTAAGGGAAAGGTTGGCATTCAGGAATATCAAGTGCCTTAGCTTTGAGGATCTGATCCGGTTTCTTCTGTCATTCATTATCTGTCCTGTTTTGGAGAAGATTCTCTCTGAGGGGACTGATGTTGCTACAATGCAAAGTCTCCGTGTCATCACCTGGGTAAGACGTGGATAAGTATAAGCCTTTGTCTCCCACCAGCTCAGTGGATCTGCACTTCTCTGGCAAAGGGGCTCATCAATGTAGGATCTCACTTCCAGTATTGCATCTGCTGAGGGATTCCTTCTGGTAGTGTCTCTACTTGCTTTTTCTTCAAAGAACCTCCAAACAGCAGATGCTTGTTGCTCCTTTTGTTCATCTTCTTCTGCCTCGTCTCCCTCTTGGTCCCCTGGCAGTGGAGTTGGTTTGCTGGATCTTGCTGCTGCAGTTATTCTCTGAAGAGCTTCATCCACCGCTCTGTTGTCATTAAAGACCAGCTTCTTAAATCTTGGATCAAGAATGGTGGTTTTAGAGAGAACAGCATTATATTCCATTCTGTGGAATTTTCTGTCCATGGATGCACAGAGAGCATCCACCAACTCTTTCAGTTTTCCTGTAGTTACTCTGGTTTGGTGTTCAGCTGTCACTCTCTACAGACCCTTGCACAGGATTAACATTTTGGAGGATGTGACATGGCTGAAAAAGAGTACATAACAAGTTTCAAAATTATGCTTTTTAAAAATTCAGCAGTATATTGTTATTTATGATCATGTCTAATCTACTTTTCATACCAGCAATGCAACCAGCAATGCAACTAACTACTACTACTACTAATAATAATAATAATAATAATAATGCAATAACATTTGCACACTCACCCGTCTGCACTGATCTCCACGGTGACATGCTCAAATGGCTCCAAAACAGTGCGTGCCTCCTGTAGTACCTCCCATTCCTCGTGGCTCAGAGGGTTGACTGGTACATTGATAACTGCCAGGGTAGAGATGACAGCATCCTTGGACTCCAGAATCCGTTTTAGCACATGAAAGGTTGAGTTCCATCTTGTGATACATTCTTGTTTGAGCTTTAGCTCAGGCATGCCCATCTGTTGTTGGGTAGATTTGAGCTTGTGTGTTGCTGCTGTGCTCCTGTGGAAAAATTCCACTATTGCCTTCACTTTGTCCACAGCTGGCTTCATCACCTTCAAAGCATCTCTCACAACAAGGTTAATTGTGTGCGCAAGACATGGGTGGTGGGTCCATTTCAGGATTTTAATTGCTTTTGTTATGTTAGCTGCATTGTCAGTAACACAGCAAACTACTTTGTTTTCCACAGCCTACTCTTTTGCCACTTTGAGCAGCTCTTCTGCTAAGTTCTCAGAAGTGTGTCTGTCGCTGAACTCAAAACAATCCAGAAGACAAGATACCATTTTATAATTTTCAATAAAGTGACACGTAACTGACAAGAAGGATGTGGGGGTTTGGGATGTCCAGCTGTCAGTTGTTAGACACACTGCTGTGGCGTTTTTAACCCTCTCTTGCAGTGATGCACGTTCTCTTTCATATATGCCTGGGATGATTTTTTGGGAGAGAGCCTTCCTGCTTGGAATTACATACATGTGATTCAGTGCATGTATAAAAGTCCTGAATCCCTTATCATCCACAACAGAAAATGGTTGGAAATCAAGTGCTATCATTTTTGCCAGTTCTTCATCAATTGTGTTCTGTCTTGCTGGGGTCACAGACTTCTGCAAAAACTGTCTCATTGAGCTCTGGCTTGGTTTAGGTGGTATACTGCATGACACTTCAGATACTGCAGCAGAAGGAGCAGCAACAGTTGCAGTAGAAACACTAGCACCTTCATTTATATCACCCTCAACTGACTGTGTTTTTTTTTTTCCCATTGCACTGATGGGTGGACAGTTCTCAGGTGCCTATGCATATTGTTTGTGGAGCCAGCTCTATATGAAATTCTTTTCTTGCAGACTCTACACTCTGCCTTTGTACTGTCAATAAAATTGAAGTGGTTCCAGATTTTGCTTGTTTTCTTGGTTGCTTCACTCATTTTCTTTACTGTACCTTTTAAATTGACGACGTTGTCTCTTGTTGCTGCTTTCTTTCTCTCTCTCCCTTCAGCTCTGTTCATGTGCTACTGCTGCTGCGAGTGTAACTACCGCCCCTCCCCCCTCTGCCCAGCGCTGAGCAGAGGCGGGAGGGGCACAAACGCATAGCTGTGTTTGCTCCCCTCCCCCCTCTGCTCAGCGCAAACACGAGGCTCATGTGTAGCGTAAAGCGAAAAAAAGTTAGCGAGAGGGCAAGAGAAAGAAAACAACCCCCCCACGGCTCCCAATAATGAGCCGGCTCCCGTCGTTCACTTCAAAGATCCGGCTCTAAGAGCCATTTCGTTCGTGAATGACCCATCACTAGTAGCCAGGAGCCAGTGTAAAGCCAAGAAAACCAGTCACTTGTATCACTTACATAGTCCTGATTTTGGGGCTGCTGGATCTCTCTCAAGGCATTCAGGGCGTCAGTCATGTTTGATGATGTTTGATGAGTGTACATAGTCTGGTATGTAAGTGCAGCAGGTGTTGTTGAAGAGGACACAAAGTCCCCCTTTCTCTGCTAGTATCATGTCCAGAGCTACTTGATGTTGCATCACTGCAATCCATAACGCATCAATTTCCTGATTCTGCTGTTCGTTGATCTTACACAAAGAGTTCAAGAAGAGTCCAAAACGGTAGTCCAGAGTTTCAATCCTCAGCATCTTTTTCCAGTTCCCACCAGGGGAACAATGAATGGAGTACTTTCTGTCCGGTAGTCCATCATTTGAATTCCTTGGGTACGTCGCTTCCCCATATCGGGTCATGTGGTTGAAGTTTAGGGAACGTTGATCTTCTTTTACGGCGTGCTATAGAAGTGATGTTTACTGCGGTCATCCTGAAAGTGTGGTCTGACAGGAATATAGAAGCACATGTTCCTGTCCAGCCTGGGGGCAGTATGAAATATGCCCGTTGTCCACATAGCCAGACCATTCCTTGCACCCAGTACGTGCCGTTAGAAGGTCCACTCATATTCACAGGGGCACCCTCTCCATGCCCTGCAGTTTGGACACAGTTTGTGGTGCTCCCAAAAGGTCTGTTACCTTTCTCTTGTTGATAACACATGGAGTGGTTCTGGCTGCGTACAGGTCCGTCACACCCTACTACTTGGTTACCCTAGAATTGGCCAATGGCTGGAGGGGGAAGTGCAAGCAATGCTCAATCAGCACTTCCCCCTCGCCACTGAAGCAACCAAGTGAGGGTGAAACCTTCCCTTACTAGTTGACATCTGTGGAGGAAGTGGAATCCTCTGGGACCTCAACCGTTTTGCAGTGGCTCTGATGTATCCAGGAGGGTCTCTCCGCTATTATGCAGGCAGTTGGAGTGGTCAGAAGCACTTGGTATGGACCCTCCCACCGTGGCGAGCTCCAATTTTTTCTTTGGAGTACTCTGACAGGGATCCAATCACCTGGCTTCAACCTGCAAGAAATAGGTGAATAAGAGTCTTGCGGCAGTTTATTGTTCAAAACAACTCTGTTTATCAACATCCAATCCGCCAGAGTGGTTTCACGGATTGATTTAACTAGTGGCTCGCTAGTAACTGGTAGTGGAAAAGGTCGCCCATGTATAATTTCAAATGGGGACACTTTGTTACTTCCTTGTGTTATTCTCATCCACATTTTGACCAGGCCTACACATTCTGGCCATGGTCTGCCAGTTTCTTCCATCGTTTTACTGAGCCTTTGCTTTATAGTTCCATTTGTTCTCTCCACTAATCCTGCACTCTGTGGATGGTAGGCACAATGATGTTTCAAACTGAAACCTAGTGCTTCAGATGCTTTACTGATCACATCATTTACAAAATGGGTTCCATTATCTGATCTTATCAGAGTAGGAATTCCATATGTTGGAATGAAATGGTTGCATAGACACTTTGCAACTGAGATTGCGTCTGCTTTTTTCACTGGGTAGATTTCTGGCCATTTTGAGAAAACATCTATAATTGCTAGAGCGTATTTTGAGCCCTAACACTCATTCAATTCAATGAAGTCCATGTGAATTGTATGAAATGGGTGAGGTGGTATAGGAAAATGTCCTCTTTTTGGTCTTACGTTACCTTGGGTATTGTGTTTTTTGGCAGGTCATACATGTTCTCACGTATTCTTTTGCTGAAGTTTCAAAATTTATAGTGTAGAATTGTTGGTTCATTATAAAGATCATCCCTCCTGATGAGACATGGCTTAAACCATGGCTCACTAGAGTGGCTGTTTTGTGTAATGATTTGGGAAGAATGGGTGTTCCTGCTATTTTCATTATGTCATCAGTGTCTAGTACTGCTCCGTGTTTTAGCCATTGCTTATGTTCTTTTGGTGGTGCTGCTTTTTGTTCGTCCTGCTGTACAGATAGTGGAATGGTTTGATTTTCATGAGTTTTTAATAAGACTATGGTTGCTGTGGCTGCTGCTTTTGCAGCTTCATCAGCAAAATTGTTTCCCTTTGTAATTTCAGAGTCATCCTTCTGATGTGCTGCACATTTGCAAATTGTTAATGTCATATCACATAAGGAGTTTTCTCCCATGTAAACATATGTGTGCCATGATAAAACCTTTCAACTAATTTCAACCCTCTGTTACATCTTATTCACTTATTTTATAATCCAGTAATTTTTTCAAATCTAGTATCAATCAACTAATTTGCATATCAACTTATAATGCGCTAAATTGACAGTTCAACAGAAATGCACGTTCAAAATATTATCACAAAAGAGAATTTCCTTCATACAGTAAATTATTTATGCTGCATCAATCAAACAGAAAGCATCTCACAATTTATTGTATTACCAACTAAATTTATTGTCTGATTACTGCTTGGTCATACCAGACTCTCTCTCTGTCTTTAATTTATTCTTCTCTGTTTTCATAAACGTTTCACCTATTGTCCTGCAAACTGGAGAGTTAAATGTCAGCAGTGGATGAATTCAGCATTTGATAACAAAACTCTGTTAAGTTTTCCCTGCTTTAACACCAATGAGAGATATAGGCGCATGTATAGTGTGTGCTATAGTGTAGGCTGTTCTTCATTGCATGTATGTGTGTTAGTACGCTTGCATGCAGGGCCTGTGGGCCTGTCTCACCCAAAAAGGGCATTTTCTTAACAGTTGCCTTTCTCTCGCGTGTGTTAAGAAAGGCAAATGTGTTTGTAGCAGTTGTGAGATTATTATGCTGTTATATGTTACACTATACCTGTAATCAAAATTAGTGAATCATGATACTGCTGTAGGCCACATCATACTTCTGAGTTAAAAGAATGTGAAAATCATTAGATTTATTAGATAGGTTTGTTTGAGGGGAAGGAGCCTGAGTTAGTGCGTGAGGTTGAGAGGTACCGGCTAGATATAGTCGGGCTCACCTCTACGCATGGCTTGGGCTCTGGAACCAGTCTCCTGGAGAGTGGCTGGACTCTGTTTCAGTCTGGGGTTGCCCCTGGTGAAAATAATAAATGAATGGCTGAAAGCTCCTCCTCCTTGCTGACCTAAAGTTGGTGGGGGCTGGGTTGGGTATTCTAATATCCCCTCGGCTTGCTGCCAGTACGTTGGGGTTTTCCCGGTGGATGAGAGGGTTTGTTCCCTGTGCCTTAGGGTCAGGGAATGGACGCTGGTGCCCTACCCTCAATTTTAAATGCATATAGACACTAAGGGTTTTCGGAAGGAGCCGTGCTGCTCTCTGAAAGCAAGTATTGTATGCTCTCCTGAGTTTTAAATGCACTTTAGAACAGCACACAGCAACACTACATATGAGCGGGCGTAGGGAGGTTTGAGGTCTTCACTCACCCTGGTTCTGTTAGCCGTCAGGGCTGGGGGGCTGGGAGGAGGTGCTGGCCATCAGATTGGGGTCTGGGATGCGCGGCCTCCCTGCTACTGCAGATAAGGAGGTGGTCCGCTTGCCTCCACCCCAGAGAGAAGGGTTACATCTCCTGGGTCTAGGTGCAGCTTGCCCCTCTGGGGGCGGGGGTACCTGGACCTGGGATATAGAGTATGTTTGGGGAGTGTGACTGTCTGTGCAGTGTCTATTTATGTCTGTCTACACGTTGGGTGAGTGCCGAGTATTTGGTTGTGTATATGGGGGTGGGAATGCACATTTGTGTCCGCGTGCACCTGTTCGTCTGTGTCTATATGTCAGGTTGGGTCTTAGACTCAACCTCTCTGGGTACATCTCAGGCCCTCCAAAGTACGGAGGCCTATCTCCCCTCACCACACTCCCTGCCGGTGGCTGATGCCCTCAGACGTTGGTGTGTTGGTGGTCCTTGTCGTCTGGGGCTGGGCGCTCATGTATGTACCGGCTCACTCCTGGTGGCCGATTGGCGGGGCCTGGCGCCTGTGGCCCAGCTGGGCCCCTTCCGGGGGGTGAGATGCCCTCAGGCCTCTGGCCTCTGGGCCTGAAGTTCGGTCCTCTCTGGCACAGCTGGCTGCCGGCAGAGCCCGCGGGCACGCCACTGCAACCCCCTCTGGCCTCTGCTCCATAGCTGCTGGGTGACCTCTCCTTTGGGGCTCTACTCAGCTCTTCCCAGGAGGGTGGCACGGTTCCCCCCCTTTTGGTGGTCCTCCTCGGGTCCTTGTACTCTGGGCCTCTGGATATCTGGGGCCTGGATCTCCTCCATACCTGCTTCATACCCTGGGGGACGAGGCTATGGCTCCCCACACTCCCTAGCAGATCGTTACATGGAGAAACCTTTGGAATACAAGCATGCTGCTCCACACAGGTGTGCACACAGGTGTACACACGGGTGTTCACAGACCCGGACTACACCTTTCTTGGCTGCTGCCTCAAAGCACATTGTGCGCTGTCTATCTTGCGTGCTGCACAATATCGTTTAATATTTACTATCTACTGTTATCTACTGCTAGCTAGTTTATTGTGATGGTGCTGTTTTTTATTATGTTGCTCTTTTTTTCTTTGCTTTCTCTTCTTTTTTTTTTCTCCATACAGGTGTTTTGTTTGTTTTTCTTTCTTTCTTCCCCCCTTTCTCACCGTCTCTTCTCCCCTTTGGTTTTCTTTCTCTCCCTCTCTTTCTTTCATTTTTTCTCCCTGTCCTATCCCCCAGTCATTTCTGTCCCGTTTGTAGCAACCGAAAATAAAATAAATTCATAATTATAATAAGGGTCAATAAAATGGACCAATATGGCAAGGCCATGATGATCCACTTGGTAAAATAAATCCGCTTGGCATCTTTCTTGGCCTTAAGACAACAATTCTGATGGCTAAAGATCCAAACGGGACACAAAAAAAAAAAAGAAAAAAAAAAGTCGGACTTGTTCCCGGTGGGTGATGGGCTCCGCCAGGGCTGCCCTTTGTCACCGGTTCTGTTCACAATTTTTATGGACAGGATTTGTAGGTGCAGCCAAGTGGCGGAGGGCTTTCACTTTGGTGGCCTCAGAACCTCATCTCTGCTTTTTGCGGATGATGTGGTTCTGTTGGCTTCATCGGGTGAGGGCCTCCAGCTCGCACTGGAGCGGTTCGCAGCCGAGTGTGAAGCAGTGGGAATGAGGATCAGCACCTCCAAATCTGAGGCCATGGTTCTCAGCCGGAAAAGGGTGGAGTGCCCACTCCGGGTCGGGGATGAGTTCCTGCCCGAAGTGGAGGAGTTCAAGTATCTCAGGGTCTTGTTCGCGAGTGATGGGAGAAGGGAGCCGGAGATCGACAGACGGATTGGGGCTGCAGCTGCAGTAATGTGGACGCTGCACCGGTCCGTCGTGGTGAAGAGGGAGCTGAGTGTAAAAGCGAAGCTCTCAATTTACCGGTCGATCTACGTCCCTACCCTCACCTATGGCCACGAGCTGTGGGTAGTGACCGCAAGAACGAGATCGCGGATACAAGCGGCAGAAACGAGCTTCCTCCGAAGGGTGGCTGGCCTCTCCCTTAGAGATAGGGTGAGAAGTTCGGCCATCCGGGAGGGGATCAGAGTAGAGCCGCTGCTGCTCTACATTGAAAGGAGCCAGCTGAGGTGGTTCGGGCATCTGACAAGGATGCCTCCTGGGCGCCTCCTGGTTGAGGTGTTCCGGGCATGTCCCACCAGGAGGAGGCCCTGGGGCAGACCCAGGACACGCTGGAGAGATTATATCTCTTGGCTGGCCTGGGAACGCCTTGGTGTTCCCCCGGATAAATTGGAGGAGGTGGCTGGGGAGAGGGAGGTGTGGGCCTCTCTGCTTAGGCTGCTGCCCCCGCGACCCGGCCTCGGATAAAGCAGATGAAGATGGATGGATGGATAGTAGAGAGAACAGATCACATTGCACGGGAGCTTCACCCCCACCTTTTGTTGGAAGCAGAAAAACAGGGAGCCAAGGTCATAACTCAGGCTCACTGACAGTTAGAAAGAATGTGAATGCTTAGTTTTGTGGCTGTGGTGCATTTTGTATAGCTTCTTTTCTCTTGTTTAGTAGTTTTCTGCCTTCACCTGAGAGGGTGTGCCCTAAGTATGTGACTTCAGGTCTCCGTAATTAGAGTTTATTTAACAGGGGAGCCTGAGACAACCCAGCTCTTAGCTGGCTCTGAACTTATCATCATCAAGGTTGCATGGTGAGAGCCACTTCAGAAGTCACAGTGCTCCTCACTCAAGCAACACGTCAAAAACAAAAAAACAAAAAACAAAAACTACACAGAGAACAACAGTCAAGACACAACTGAAGATGCCGTTCTTCTTTGTTCTCCTTGAACTTTAGAATAAACTTCATCTGCATTAGTAAATCATATGCCTAATCATTATATGTCACTGTGATCCACGAGTGTGATCACAAATTTACTTATTTTTCAAAACAACAAAACAAAACAAAAAACAAATTGCTGATGGCATGAACGCTTTACACACATGAGTCAGGATGCAACAAAGGCTGCTGCCAAAGGCAAATCAGAAGTATGAGGAGAAAAAACTGAGCTCACAGACAGCTGAATGTTTGAGCTTTAATAACATGCAGCTCCTTCTCTAAAAAACGTGTTACTTGCTCATCAGCTTAGCAGTGACCACATATTTAATTCAGCTTCTCAATTTTGTAGCTTTAGCTGTTGTATACAGGGTTTAGCTTATTAGTTGTTAGTGTAGGTGTGCTAGTGTAGGGTTTTCAAGCAGGTCAAGTGCCTCTATGCACTTAATAAGTTTAGATATTTTCTTTATTTTCTTCATCTCATGTGTCATTGTACTGAATTTGAGCAAACCTTAAGCTTGATGCAGACTGCTTTTAACAGTTATCCACCTCACATCATAACTGACGGAGGTGCCTCTTCATATTAATATTATTTCATTATTAATACTATTATTTTTATATAACAGCAATAGCATATTACAATATTTTATTTTTATTTTATGTTGTATCCACCAAGGGCTGCGGGTGATCTGCAGTTTCACCCTTTCCCAAGCTGGAGACATTTTCCTTTTCACTCACTTTCCTTGGCTGAACCATGACACAACCTTAATATACCTTATGCATCTCTCTATTTCATTTAATATGTGTTTGTGTGAATCATGTATTTTCTTTCATTCTATTCATTCTGGGCATGATCTTCATCCCAACTATGTTTCATTGTTAATACCAGTTTACAGGTTGTTATCCTTGCTATTATCAGTTTGAATTCATTACAGATAAGTTCTAATTTAATTTAGCCTTTTGTTTATTTTACTTTATTTCTCTTGTGTCATGGTCCTGAGTCTGAGGACTCGGTGTTTTGTGTTTCTTTATATTCTTCTATATTCTTGTTTATTCTGCTTTGTCTTTTGTTTAGGTTTGCTATGTGTTAGTGTGTTTGTTTCATGCGTGCCTGTGTTCCCTCTGTCTGTCCATGGTATCCCTGGCTGTGTCCCAATTCAGGGTCTGCATGCTTGAAGTACGCATTTTAAGTGTGATTACGTCACCGCCACGCGACGACGGCTGTCCCAATCCAAAGTGTACTTCAAATGCATACTCCAAATGCACCGTTGATTTCCCCAAATATCAAGCGTGGTCCGGTGCACGCTTCGTGGTCCCATATATCCCACAATTTTATCCCACAAAATTATCCAATTGTGGATAATTTTGCTGCAAAATACGGCGGAAGGGAGCGGCCGAAGAGTGAACTGTCAAAAGTAAATATTGAATATGACGTCACTTATTTATTTGCGAATGTTTAATAACGAAGAACATTAAAACATTGCTGTTGGCCACATGTCGGCAGAGTTGTGTGACATTAGTGATGTTTGTACTGTATATATACACTGTATACATATATAAATACATATATATATATATATATATATATATATATATATATATATACATATACACACACACACATATATATACACACACACATATATACACACACACACACATATATATATATATATATATATATATATATATATATACATATCATAATAATCTGACAATACTATAATATTGGCCATATTATATTTACATTACCACAGTGAGATGATTTTAGTCTCATGAACAACATCAGCTAATTGTTATTTACTAACTAGTCTTAAATGACTGTTCAGTACAGAAATGAAGCCCTTGAATCATGTTTTACGGTCCTGTGGTCTCAGCCTCAGATACTCAACTAATCAAAGTGATGTCATGACAAAAATGAATGACCAACAAAACATTTTTTTCTCCTTCATTTCTGTCACACAAAGCTGTATGTAACGTTTCTCGCGGTTGGTATCATGGTTGCTAGGCAACCTGAACAGCGCAACGAAGGCTAGACTGTCCCATGTCTCAAGCCTCTCACTTCCGCACTTCTCGTACTTATAGTACGCACCGTACGTAGTACGCGTAGTGTGCGTAGTGTGCGTACTTCAAGCGTGCATACCCTGGATTGCGACACAGCCCCTGTGTCTGCTTGTGAGTCTGCCTGCCAAGTTCAGTGTCCTGTCTGGTTCTCTGTGTCTGTTAGTTTCCTGTTTTATTCTGAAAGTTCATGTCTCATGTCAATGTGTTCAGTTTTACCTCTCTCCTGTCTCGTTAGCCTAATTTCTCCCAGCTGTGTCTCCCTCCTGTTGCCCATTCCCTAATTACTCCCCTGTGTATTTAAGCCCTGTGTTTTCCTGTGCTCCCTGTCGCGTCGTACCCTCAACTTGCTGTGTGTTCAAGCTTTCCGGTCCTCCTGCACCTCAGTTTAGAGTTTTGTTTGCTTTTGCGAGTTTTATTTTATGTTCAAGTTTTGTTCCAGCAATAAAGCTGCATTTTCAGTTTAAACATCGTTTCCTAAGAGTCCTGCATTTTGGGTCCACCACTCCTGCCTGCCTGCCACACAGCCACCCATGACATCTTGTATTTATATCTATTCAGTCGGGTCTGTTTCCAACCCTTTTTAAACTACTTTAAACTACTTTGATCTCTAATTTTCACTTGGTGAGGGATTATTATGTTCTTCCTAGTCTGAACTGTTACTGAGTTATTATGTTACCAAGTAATTACGGCTACCTCTAAAACCTAAGTCTAATTCGGTTCCTTTCGGCGAATCCTAACCTATTTTATTCTATTTTGTTTGTTAGTTTAAACCTTTGCGGCGGTTTTATATACCAAAATAGTGTTTCTCACCCTCAGACGTCTCACTGGTGGTTCGGATTGTCAGACTGAATCCCACCGCAGTGGACCAGACTATAAACACCAGCCCGGACCCGAATTCCCATCCCGGGGCTTTCGTCCTCGTCTAAGAGGGCTGTGCACAGACTTCGATGCTGGCTTCCCACGGCGTCAGGAATCAGTTCTGCCAGATCCCGGAACGGAATCACAGATAACAGTTCTGATGTTTCTGCTCTGGCTACGAAGGACCAAAATAATGTCAAGAGATCTATTCTAAAACACTTCTTCAGCTGAGAATCAGAGATGAGAAACACACAGTTTTACTTGCTAGCAAGGGCAGCCACAGAACGCTCGCACGGAGTGAGCGCTCTGCCACTGCCCTGGTCTTTATTTATAGACATCAGTGGGTGTTTGTTCCTTACACTGGATGTGTATAGTTGGAATGTGGATGTTTATATGTGTGTGTGCGTGTGTGTGCGTGTGTGGGGTCAGAGTGTGACCCCATAAAGACTTCCCTAAACCTGCTGGTCTGGAAGTCCATCAGTTCATCTAAACAAAAGGCACTTAGCCTAAAATAGACATAGATACGTTTATCCTACCACAAAACAATAAGAGAAGGTATGCCCTCTCCCATGCTCCAAGGATGTGGGTGTGAATGCCAGAGCACTCTGGAATGCACACAAAGTCTTGTAGTGAACAACAGCCTAAGTCATCAAAAGCTCAACATGCAGTATTCTACCATATGCAAAATTATATTATTAAAAGATTATACTGACTACTAAGTACTATTTTCCATTGACAGGTGCCCTCGGCCTCTCGGCCTGGAGCTCGGTCACTCTGGCACAGCTGGCTGCCGGGCGGAGCTCACGGGCACGTCACTGCAACCCCCCCTGGCTTCTGCTCCGTGGCTGCTGAGTGACCCTTTATCTGGGACTCTCTTCAGCTCTTTCTGGGATAGTGGCGCGGCTGACCCTCTGTTGGTCTTCCTTGGTCTCTTGTGTTCTGAGGGCCTCTGGATGTCTGGAGTTTTGATCTCCTCCATACCCGCTTCATGCCATGGAGGACGGGGCTGCCATTGTAGTAGTAGTAAACAAATATTGTAGTGCCATGTGCCACTACAATATTTGTTTACTGTTTCACAGCAAGACTCAACTGTACCTATTTTCAATATTTTTTAATAGAAAAAATTTCAGTTATTTTACTTTAATTTGCTGATGCCCCAGCTGCCAGAATGCTGCAGAATTTATTTGTTTTTTTTTACTCAGTTTTTATTTATTTATTTTTTTTACAGTTAACATACTGAAGAGGATGACATTATATGACTAAAACGAATTGGCAATTTATGTGTGTCTTTTTTTCTGTTATATAACATTTGAAGGAAACTCTTTACAACCAGTTGTCTCTTTTTTCACTGTGTTTCATCTATGGAATTGTTCATATTAACTGTGTTTTTTAGGAGTTAAACGGTTAATATGAGTTATTCAGATAAAGTGGATGATCTGCAACAATATGATTACATTTTCTAAAAGCAATTTTAAATCCCATTGTATTTTTTTTATGTGTGATGATATCTTGAAAACTTTGAAAAGCTGAGGTACAAATAAAACTCTTTAGCCTCAAATCAGCCCTGAGACCATTCCACAGCCCTGATGCCTTTAATCCTCTCAGGCTCAAATTACGTTTTTGTTGCTAATGCACAAAAGAATACCTGCAGTGGTACTTCTGAGTAAAAAACAACTCATTAAATATATATGTGTAGCTTTTACTTGTTGCAAATCTGCAATGCCTGCCTTGAGAGGGTTAAACCCATCTGCCACATTTACAGTGTACAGAGTTCTTATCTCAACTTATGCAGAAGCCTAACCATCAATAATCTTTATTACATTAATCAAGGCTTTGATTAATCAAATAAGTAACACAGTGAGGTGAGCCACAGTCAGCAGCCCCTATATGTTCAGTTTCTGTGCTGCGTGACAGGACAAGATTTTGAGTGTGATTAAAATGGTTTGTGGTCTAAGTTTACTTCATTATTAGAACCAGTTGGCTTCTCCCAAAATGCCCCCCCCCCCCCCCCCCCCACACACACACACACACACACACAAAACCCCTACACTTTGAATGAGTAAAAACAGCTAAAACAAGTGAGCTTATTTACCAAAGAAAATTTGGTACATCATTTACAGATCCTGTAAAATAGACAACATTGGTTTTGTTTTCCAAAATTATAGGTATCATAAAACAAGGCTGTCCTCCTAAAAAAAACATCTCATAGATCATTTGTACATATTTGCAACCAACACCTATGTTTTAAAATTACCTCTAGCTGCCGTGTACAAAACAATATGTGAATATCACGTCCAGTTTTCTCTGGGACATTTCAAAAGAAAGACGGAAAAAGATTTTGTCAGATCTGTGTTTTGGTAACTGTGGGTCAAATAAAATATGATTCTGTTTATTAAAAAAAGAAAAGAAAAAACAAGATCACAAATTAATTATTAACAGTTTTTGTTTATAGAAATATGAATGGGGTACTGACAACTATCAGGGGATTCTTCGATAAAAGTGAACAAACGTCTGACTAATTGTGTGTTTACTGAGGCAGCATACGCAGGAGAATTTTTCTTTTTTTTAGCCTATCTTGTCTGGCAGTCTTTGCAATCAGAATTATGATCTGAATGCTTTGTTGTGCCAAACATATTTGCCGTTCGAATATGAGCTCTACAAACTCTATGGGTTTCTACTGTTTGTGTTTCATTTTAATTTATTTTATTTTGTCTAGTTATTTATTTGATTCCATTCATAATTATAATAATAATACTAATAATAATCATAATAATAATAATAATAAACATACATGTTAAATATGTGCTGACATTTAGGGAAAAAGAGGACAAAGGAAAAAAGAAAGGGGTAGAAAATGGGAGAACTAAAATAAGAGGACAGAAGAAGAGTGGAAAAACATAATAGCTCGTAAACTGCTGCACCAGTAAGAAAAAACATACAACAAATAAACAGCAACTGGAGAAGAAAAATATGAAAAACACAGATATACAAATCAACAGTCTTGTTGTGTGTTGTGTTGTGTGTAAGACTCTGTGTCTCTTTGTCACAAAACATATTTGATAATGAGGGTGAGAAGCGCCAACAATGCCCCCTATGAACCAGAGGCAGAAAGAGAAAGACCCAGGAAACACCTGCCATTCACAGCCCCCCCGAGACTACTGAAAGCTCAAAAAGAAGAAGGAGAATGGCGCTAGATGGAACCCTCAATTCTCAAAGCCATGAGCAATCAGAGGTAACAGGTAGCACACAAGAGGCTGGGCATCTAGGTTGAGTATCTTGATCAACGTTCCCTCTAAGCTGCGTGCGTGCGCAATTGCGCACTGTTGGCACGGTCTCTGCGCACAGAAAATCTGCGTTGTGCATTAAAAAAAATCTAACCTGAATTGAAATTAAAATGAAAACTTTAACAATTCTGTTTTGCAGTGTTAGTCAGTAAGAGACTGACGATGCCACCTTATCCCAAAGTCCAGCCAATAATGCGATTCACATTCGTATATACGCAGCTAATCAACGTCGTTGACAGGCTATGACAGCGTCCTTATGTACCGACACCGGTGTTTAGCTAGCAAAGCGGCGTGGCTGATGTGGAGTGAAGCCACGTTAATGACAACGTGTACAACCATTGGAGATGTGAGCAGGACAGACGGAACAATTGATAAAAAAAAGTGTGGACTTTATACCAATTTTTAAATTGTGTTGATCGGCCACATAAAACCAGAGTTATGATAAAAATATCTGCAATATTTGGTTTTCTTCCTGAATACTGTCGTTGTTTATATTTACTGCGGGAAGAAACAGTAAAAACTGTGTTTTATAAGGAAAACGCTCGAAAGCCTGAGAGCAAAAACAAAACCAAAAAAATCCCACCCTTTCCTATTGGTGGAAAAATGTACCATGTTGACCAATCAAAAAATGATATGGTAACATGGCAATTAGTTGTTTAGGACGGGGGAAGTTTTAGGAGTGACGGCGGTGTTTTGAGATGTGAGAGATTTGTGACGTTTAGCGCAACTCTTGTGCAGTTAGTGTGTAGTTAGTGTGTAGTGTAGTCAATTGTTTTGTTGTGTGTGTCAGAACAATGAGGCGACTGCTGAATGTGGCATAAATAATTTGTGTGGCATCAGATTTGATGCAGAACAGCTGATTGTTCTGTAAATAGTTTGAAATGTTTATTTAAAAAAACGCCTTGGCTGCATTTTTAGGTAAACAGCTGCAAAAAACTTTGTTTGCATAACTCAGTTACTTTTTTGAAGAAGTAACTACATAATTAATTTCCCAACATTGGTCATTATATCCTGTATTTGCAGACAGTGGTCACAGTGGTCCAAGGGACGCTCAGGGAGTTTGTGTGTTCGCTCAGACACATGAAAAATTAGAGGGAACATTGATCTTGATATCCCCTCAGCTTGCTGCCTGTACGTTGGAGCTTTGGATCTTGAATTTGGATCTTCAGTGCCCTTTATTGCCTTTGCTCAACTGCCTGCATGAGGTTAAAGACTGGCTGCTGAACAACTGTCTCACCCATAATGAAAACGAAACAGAAATTATCATCTTTGACAGTCACAACCCCGTGGGATCCTATGCCAGTCATCTTTCCACTACTGTTAGGAACCTTGGAGTAGTGCTGGATAGTTCCTTCAAATTAGACCAGCAAGTGGCTGCCGTGGTGAAATCCAGCTTTTACCAATTACGTCAAATTTCCAAGGCAAAGCCCTACATACGACGTACAGACCTTGCAAAGCTCATTCATGCTCTTATTACTTCGAGCTTGGACTACTGCAATTCTCTTTACCTAGGCCTTCAATTTGCCCTCATCCAACGTGTGCAACTAGTCCAAAATGCCACAGCACGTCTTTTAAGCGGCGCCAGAAGACATAATCATATTACACCTGTTCTAGCTAACCTTCACTGGCTCCCCATCAAATACCGTATTGTTTTTAAAATCCTTTTAAAATTTTAAATAACTTGGCACCCAGCTACTTAATCGACCTCCTTGACCTATACATCCCCAAGAGAGCACTTAGATCCTCTAATCAGTGGCTCTTAGTGCAACCAATGTCCCGACGGAAGACTAGGGGGGATCATGCTTTTGCCTTTTAAAAACCCACCTGTTTAAGCCAGCCTTTGAAACAAATTAGATTTTAAATTTTACCTGGTTCCCGTTTGTGCCATGCCACTTATCTGAAACTTTTCCGTAATTGATAACTTTATCTTCTTCGTCCCTCTATTGTTGTAACTCCACAATGCGGCTTTTGTGAGAAGCACTTTGATGTACCTTGGTATTTTCAATGTGCTATAGAAATAAAATTGAAACTGAAACTGAAACAATAGGGTGGACATTAGGTAAGGCTGCACTTTTTGCAGTGATCTCATATAGAAAACTATTCCGCACGTATATAAAACAGGTCCAAACCGTAGTAAAGGGACCTCTGACTAATACGTCGGGTTCCGTGTCAGGCTTGTAGCTGAAAACTAGCTTTACTTTGCTGTCTGGGTCAACTTTGCTAGCAAGAGACAGAGAGAGGCGTTGAAAGGCTGCACCAACTGAACTTATTGTTTCGGAGGAAAACATGAACACAGCGTACAGTCGAGTCTTAATAGCTTACTTACAACTGGGCTCACTGCCCATAAGGTTACATTCTTTAGGGCTATGCGTCTAACACTCTGCCTATTGCCTTCATATTAAATAATTTTATGAACAATAATTTTTAAAAATATTTCTTCACGTCAGTATGCGGGCCGCAAGTAGAGGTAACATGGGCCGCGAGGTTGAGACACAGGCATTACAGCCTCCTAATGTGTGTTTTGTTTGGGTTTCCACCGGTGTGGAATTACCAAAAATAGAGAGGGGACAGCCGAACATATGAAACAGGAAAAGACCGCCGTGTAATCCCTTTATTTCAACAAAGTAACTGTATTCTGAATACCACCTTTTTAAATGGTAACTGTAACAGAATACAGTTACTCATATTTTGGATTTTAAATACGTAACACGGGTCATAACACATGTATTCTGTTACTCCCCAACACTGGCCAAATGACAGTTCAGAGTACCCGGCCTTCTTGGAGTTGTATGTAGTTGAGTTTGTATCATATCTATCTAATAGACTCCAATTTGTGCATGTAAATGGAGAGTCCTCTTCACACACTGAGGTTAATTATGGAGTTCCACAGGGTTCAGTGCTAGGACCAATCCTGTTTACATTATACATGCTTCCCCTAGGCAGCATCATTAGAAGACATAGCATACATTTTCACTGCTATGCAGATGACACCCAGCTCTATCTGTCCATGAAGCCAGATAACACACACCAATTAGTTAAACTGCAGGAATGTCTTAAAGACATAAAGACTTGGATGGCCACTAACTTTCTGCTTCTTAACTCAGATAAAACTGAGGTCATTGTACTCTGTGCTGAAAAGCTTAGAAATATGGTATCTAACCAGATTCTTACTCTGGATGGCATTACCTTGGCCTCCAGTAACACTGTGAGGAACCTTGGAGTCATTTTTGACCAGGATATGTCCTTCAACGCACATATTAAACAAATATGTAAGACTGCGTTCTTCCATTTGCGCAACATCTCTAAAATTAGAAATATCCTGTCTCAGAGTGACGCTGAAAAACTAGTTCATGCATTTATTACTTCCAGGCTGGACTACTGCAATTCATTATTATCAGGATGTCCAAAAAACTCACTGAAAAGCCTTCAGCTAATCCAAAATGCTGCAGCAAGAGTACTGACAGGGACTAGAAAGAGAGAGCATATTTCTCCTGTTTTGGCTTCCCTTCATTGGCTTCCTGTTAAATCCAGAATTGAATTCAAAATCCTGCTCCTCACATACAAGGTCTTAAATAATCAGGCCCCATCTTATCTTAATGACCTTGTAGTACCATATCACCCTATTAGAGCACTTCGCTCCCGCTCTGCAGGCCTACTTGTTGTTCCTAGAGTATTTAAAAGTAGAATGGGAGGGAGAGCCTTCAGTTTTCAGGCCCCTCTTCTGTGGAACCAGCTTCCAGTTTGGATTCGGGAGACAGACACTATCTCTACTTTTAAGATTAGGCTTAAAACTTTCCTTTTTGCAAAAACATATAGTTAGGGCTGGACCAGGTGACCCTGAATCCTCCCTTAGTTATGCTGCAATAGATGTAGGCTGCCGGGGGATTCCCATGATGCATTGAGTTTTTCCTTTCCAGTCACCTTTCTCGCTCGCTATGTATTAACAGACATCTCTGTATTGAATCATATCTGTTATTAACCTCTGTCTCTCTTCCACAGCATGTCTTTTATCCTGTCTTCCTTCTCTCACCCCAACCGGTCGCAGCAGATGGCCGCCCCTCCCTGAGCCTGGTTCTGCCAGAGGTTTCTTCCTGTTAAAAGGGAGTTTTTCCTTCCCACTGTCGCCAAAGTGCTTGCTCATAGGGGGTCATATGATTGTTGGGTTTTTCTCTGTATCTATGAAGCGCCTTGAGGCGACTTTTGTTGTGATTTGGCGCTATATAAATAAAATTGAATTGAATTGAATTGAATTGGAGTCACTGATTGGGTTCTTGAGGGTGCTCCGCCTGCCAGTCAATCCACCACTGCGCAGAGTCGCCAGACCTTTTCCCGTTTGCTGCACCTGTGAGTAATCAGCCGGCAGGCTTGTAAGACCAGCCCTTACAAACACTCCTTGCCGGAACGTCAACTAACCCTTGTTAGTGAAAGCCACAGCTAAGTAATTCTTGCCATAGTAGTTTTGGAGCTAATCTTCTCTTTCTACTTGCAGCAGTTTCATGGATGTCTGGATCATGTCGTCTTTTTACCTTCCCTTCGCATAGCCGCTGGTCTGCTTGCTGTTTACTCACATGCCTGCCTGCCTCCCCGCCCAGTTTTCCACAGTGAGTGAATCTGGACTGTTTAGCCTCACCTGGACTTTACTCCCCCTAAGCCTCGCTTCTGCCTGCAAAAGTAAGATAATTGCAAATTGTCAATTCTTCCTGGACTGCTGCTTAGGGCTCGCTTTAACTCTGCTCTCCCTATTTACAGTGACTCTGTGAATGTAGCTACGTAATCCTTCTCCTGCTTCACAGCTCAGGGTGTCTGTTCTGGAAAATGCCCTTTGTCGGGTTCCCTGGCTGCTTCCCCAGCCTGCTAAAGAGACTTTTTCCTTTTGGACTCCGCTACAGTTCTCTTAGTGTGACTCTTGTTTCATGCTTTCATGTTTTATGACTGAGTGAATTGCTGAGATTGCTCTAGTATAGTTTAGTGCTTCATAGTTCTACTCTTGTTCATAATGTCCCATAGTAATATTCTAGTTTTGTATCTAGTGACTCTGAGTTTCTTTCCTGCCATAGTGTGTACTCTGTCTCTTAGTCCCCTGAGTTTGTAGCATTTCATTAGTTTTTAGTTTGGGTAACTCCAGAGGTTAGATTTATTTCTCTTGCCTTTTGTTCACGTTTAGTGTTTTTGCATGTAACTATTTTCCCCTGTGTGTCACCTTCAGTTGCTGAAATAAAATCTTGCTTTTCACTGATCCTAAGAGTGGTGTCTGCACCTGAGTCCTTTAACCTGTGTTGGCCGCCCGGCCGTGACAACAGCAAATCGAGCCAATTGAGGTGGTTTGGGCATCTGATTAGGATGCCTCCTGGATGCTTCCTTGGTGTAAAGTGTAGGAGGTGGGTTTTTTAAAAATAGTTTTTTAGATTCAAATTGAGTTTAAATTAAATAATGCGATATTGATTGATTAAATCCTGAATCAATTTTTTTAAAATGTATTTTGCCAGAAACGCCAGAATCTCAGGTTAAAGCTCACAAAACTATCTCAACAACCACCAAACAGCTAAAACAGCAAATCAGAGCAGGGAAACATACTCCGCACAAAGATGTGAACAGAGAGCATGGATTCCTCCCCCCCATTCCCCCATACGTACCCAACGGGACATACGCAGACATGCCATCGGGTGCTGAAAAACGACATTTCTGAAGCTGCAGGTTTTGTCACTCTCCGACCAAAATTAATTGAACCAGCAGCGAAAGAAGATCCAAACTAAGCTTCACATTTGAAAAAGATTGTCATGAATTCCCTCTTATTTTTTACTCCTGCACAGCTCTCTCTCTGTGTACTCAGAGACCAGTTTACCATCAAAAATCAGTTTTCTTGTTTTCTGCATTATTTGTTTGCTTATTACACACCAGTCTACTGTTGTGTGCTGTCAGCCACTTTTTTTTAAAATGAACTCTGACAATAAAGCTTCATTTCTGCTGTTCAATACTGAAGAAATTAGAATTTTTACAAATTATGCCAAATTGCAAAACTCTTAGCTATGTCTCTAATAAAACATCTGTAACTTTGCTCTGCTTTACTTAAGAAAACCATGAATCAATATATGAACATTACCTGATGCTGCTTAAGTTTTTAATCTACTGCAGAAGATTTTCTTTTTTTTTTTTTTTTTTTTTTTTTTTTTTTTTTTTTTTTTGCCTGTCCCATTTGGTTCTTTAGCCGTCAGAATTGTTGTCTGAAGACCAACAAGGATACCCAATGGATTTATTTTGCCAAATGGATCGTCATGGCATTGCCGTATTGGTCCATTTGATCAACCTTTGTTTTTATTATTTATTTTATTTTATTTTCAGTTGTTACAGACGGGACAGACATGAGTGAAGGATAGGAAGGGAGAAAGAAAGAGGAAGGAAAAGAAAAACAGAAGGGGAGAGGGACAGTGAGAAAGGGGGGGAAAAAAATATCTACGGGATCACCTGTTGAGAGAAAAAGAGTAGAAAACAAGCAAAAAAACAAAACAAAGCAACATACTATACACAACACCATCGCATTAATCTAGCTAAGTGTAAACAGCAGCAAATACCAAATATTGAACGTTGTTGTGCAGCACGCAGGACAGACAGCGCACAATGTGCTTTGAAGTAGCAGCCAAGAAAGGTGTGATTCAAGTCTACGAACAGCGAACACCTGTGTGCACACCTGTGTGGATCGGCGCGCTTGTATTCAAATGGTTTCCCCATGTAATGGTCTGCAAGAGGATGTAGAGAGCCATAGCCCTGTCCCCCAGGGCATGAAGCAGGCATGGGGGAGATCCAGGCCCCAGACATCCAGAGGCCCCAGAGTGCAAGAGCCCAAGGAGGACCACCGGAGGGGCATCCGTGCCACCTTCATGGTAAGGGCTGAGGATCCCCAGACGAGGGGTCACCCAGTAGCCACCAGGCAGAAACTAGAGGGGGCTGCACCGGCGTGCCCGCCGGCTCCGCCGGCAGCCAGCTGTGCCAGAGTGAACCGAGCCGCAGGCACAGAGGCCGGAGGCCCGAGGGCCCTCCGCGCCCCGGAAGAGGCCTGACCGAGCAGCAGGCGCCAGACCCCGCCAAGTAGCCACCGGGAGTGAGCTGGCACATGACCTGAGCGCCCAGCCCCAGACACCAAGAACCAACAATGCACCGACCCCTGAGGGCATCAGTCACCGGCAGGGAGTGTGGTGAGGGGAGATAGGCCTCCACACTTGGAGGGCCTGGGAGTTCCCAGAGAGGTGGAGTCTAAGACCCGACCTGACATATAGACACAGACAAACAGGCACACACAGACACAGACATGCATTCCCACCCTCATGCACACATATACAAACACTCAGCACTCACCCAACGTAGGAATAAACGTAAATGGACATGTACACACAATCACACTCCCCAAACATACTCTATACCCCGGGTCCAGGTATCCTCGCCCCCAGAGGGGGAAACGGCACCCAGACCCAAGAGATGTTACCCTTCCCTCCGGGGTGGAGGCAAGCAGACCGCCCCAGGCTCCGCAGCAGCAGGGAGGCCAATCGGACAGCCAGCATCTCTTCCCAGCCCCCCCGCCCCGATGGCTAGCAGAGAACGGGGGTGTGTTAAGACCCCATACCCTCCTCCTCTCGCTCAAGTGTAGTGTTGCTGCGTGTTGCTCTAAAGTGTATTTAAAACAAGGGAGAGCATGGTGCTGCTGCCAGAGAGCAGCAGGTGTTAGCACGGCCCCTCCCAAGAACCCTCAATGTCTACATGGATTTAAAATTGAGAGGTGGGCACCGGCGCCAGAGGTAGGTTTGAATACACAGACCGTCTACTGGATGCCGTTAGCGTGCCCACCCTCAAGGCCCTATATATATATATATATATATATGTGTGTGTGTTATGAGAGTGTAAGTAATGTGGATGTCTAAGTTGTGAGATAAAATTGAGGCACAGGTGGCCAGAAGAGGACGGGGGGGGGGAATGTCTCCCCTGCACCCTGGTGACACACCCGCACCCCAAAGCCCTACCTGTGTGGGTGGGTGTGGTGGAGCGGGAAGAGGGAGGCAGCCGGGGATGGGGAGGAAAAGAAGGGAGGGGAGGGTGTCCCTCCCTAGGGCCAGCTCCCCCGCTGACCCCAATAGGCACCCCCGTCCTCTGGTATCCACCAAGGCAAGGGAGCCCAGGCCCATCCAGACCGGGGCCTACGGCAGCAGCACCGCCAAGCCCCACAGGACCCGGGGCAGCCCACCCCACCCCACCACAGAGGAAACTGTACCCACCCCAACATTCAATCATCTCCCAGACTACACAAGACACAGACACCCAGGTTAAGTTTAATCTCCACCTCTCCTATGTCTCTCCCCCACCTGCAGAGTGGACTCCTGCAAAGATGGAACAACCTCCCTGCCAGTTGAAGAGCCCCCCGGTTAGGCCGATGCACAAGAGGCCCCCTGCGCCAGGGCTGAGCCCCCGTGCACCCACCCGCCCACAACCTCGGCGACACACCGACGAGGACCGAAGCCCCCAAGGCCCAGCCAGAGCCCCAGCACGGAGGCGAAGCACCCCCGAACCCCAAACCCCCCCGCCCGCCCCGAATCCACTCGGGGGCAGCCAGGCCACCAGGCCAGTAACCTACGTCCGCCAGCACAGACCATCCTCCAGCCCCGCTGCACGCGGCCACGAGGGGAACAACCTCTGAGAGCGACCAGAGCCACTAACCAGGTTATGAACACAACCCCCGGGTTAAGCCCTCCAGGGATAACGTCTCTAGGGGTCCTCCAGGTGCCCTAAGCCCATCCCAACCTCCACATCAACCACAATAGCCAAGGCGGGACCAAACCACGACCCCCCAACCCCGCTAGGTGATGGAGCCGATCAAAGGAGCCCAGAGGGATTGATCTAATGTGGTGGCAGAGGCTATATCGAGACTAATGTGATCTATTAGATAGTTTCTATATTGGCTAGAATTAAGATTATTTTTATTTTTCCAGTTCATGAGGACCGTTTTCTTGGCGATGCATAGGGCAGTAAAAACCATGTGGACTGTATTAGTTTCTGTAGTGACATCATCCAAATTTCCCAACAAGCATACTAAAGGGGAGGTTGGAATTTTACATTTCAGACACTTTGATAAGTCTTCAACTTATCACTGCAGAAGATTTTCAAGGTTATTTGCTATAAACAGTCAGGCCAGAAAAATCTCCATGTTGTTCGGTTTTTTATCCTCAGTTACTTTGACTCAAAGGCATCCACTTTGATTCTTACACCTCTGAAGTCTCACAACTGTCAGCTTTGTTTTTATACATAGACAGTCAGAAATATTATAATTCTGATGATTTATCAGTAAATATTAGGGATGCAACGATACCAATGTTTTCAAACCGATACGATACCGATACTTGGATCTGAGTACTTGCCGATACAGAGTACAAAACCCGATACTTCGACCACACACACACACAAATACAATGAATTGGAAGACAACTTTCATTTTATTCTCTGCCGATAAAAAATAAAATCTTAATTAAAATCACCACAAAAAAATTTCAAGTGAAAAATAAGCACTTCTGTTTAATTATTGCAGAGTCTCCACATTGTAATTTAACAAAATACCACTGAACTATTGTCTCGCGCTTTCAGAATAATAAATAAACACTTCTGTTTGGAATAAAATAAATACAAATTAGGTTTGAGAGTAAATTAAACTTTTAAATTATTGCAGAGTGTCCATACTGTAACAAACAAACAAAATAACTTAAGTATTCGGCATTGACGAACAAACTCCTCATCAGTCCACTGTGCCGTTAAACCAAGAACTGACATCGCACACACTGTTTGTCTTTACCTCTTCAGAAAGTTTTGGCACCATTATCTCCCTGATTTTCCACGACTGGCATTGGCTGGTCATCCAGAGCAATAAAATGAGTCAGAGCCTCTGTTATTTAAACTGCCCGTGGATTTTCTCTTGACATTTTTTATCGCTTTTCAAAAACCTGAGTTAAAGTTCGCTGTTCCACACTGCTGACATTTTGTTTAGCCTAGCTACAGCAGCCTCCAGTTTCTCTTTTTTGTCTGGAGCCGCCAGTCTCACAGCGCGGGATGTCCCCCTAGTGGCCAATCTAAAAAACTACAACAGAAATGACAAGCCACCCTCTGATTAATGAAATAAGTTAGTATCGGTTCATGGTATCGGTTAACTTTTACGAGTATGAGTACACACACATTTTACAGTATCGGCCCCGATACCCGATACCAGTATCGGTATCGGTGCATCCCTAGTAAATATCCATATTTTTAAATCTGAATCAAAATTGAATTGAATCAAATTGAATCGAATCAGTTATAGAAATATTGTGGCTAATGTTTTGGCTAATACACCCTGATGTCATGAAAGTCAGGGACATTGCCTCTGGATTGGACAGCAGTGGTGGTTTCTCTCTTCAAGAAGTGGAGCCAGAGAGCGTGTTCCAGCTTCAGGGGATCACACTTCTCAGCTTCCCTTGGAAGTCTATTCCAGGGTACTGGAATAGACTTCAGGTATTTTACTATGGTCCTCATGGTATCCGGTGGTGAGTGCTTTAGGAGCATTGGGTATCAGGCCCCTTGTTGTGCACTACACCTGCCCAACCCAAATTTTAATTTTTTTACGTAGGGCCAGACAGGAAATTAAATCACAATTAAATTTAATTTTGTATTTATTATTGTTGTGTAATATTAAAACTTGTTTGATCTATGACAAACATGCAAAAACAAAGGCTATCCAAACCTACCTGGTCTTATGTAAAAATATTTCCCCAGAAAACTATCATCCTTGTCAGCAAGGACTGCAATCAAGCATTTGCAATAACTAGCAATGTCTTTGACATTGCAGTGGAGACATTTTTAGCCTACTCTTCTTTAAATGAATTGTTTTCATTCAGCCACACTGGGGGCCTTTTGTGCACGAACAGCTTGTTTAAAGTCAGGCCAAAGCAACTCAAGCAGATTTACAGTGGCTTGCAAAAGTATTTGGCCCCGTTGAACTTTCCCACATTTTGTCACATTAACTAAATAAATAACTGAAAAGTGGGGTGTGCATAATTATTCAGCCCCCTTTTGTCTGAGTGCAGTCAGTTGCCCATAGACATTGCCTGATGAGTGCTAATGACTAAATAGAGTGCACCTGTGTGTAATCTAATGTCAATACAAATAAAGCTGCTCTGTGACGGCGTCAGAGGTTGTCCAAGAGAAAATTGGGAGCAACAACACCATGAAGTCCAAAGAACACACCAGACAGGTCAGGGATAAAGTTATTGAGAAATTTAAAGCAGGCTTAGGCTACAAAAAGATTTCCCAAGCCTTGAACATCCCACGGAGCACTGTTCAAGCGATCATTCAGAAATGGAAGGAGTATGGTCCTGAGCTACTGAACTGGGGAGGTGGAGAACTGGCTGATGGGAAACAAGCCGGAGGACCAGGCTGGCATGGGCAGTCAGGAAAAGCTGAATATAGCTCGGGCCCCGCCAGGTGGGGGACGCTCCCAGAGGAAGAAGCAGAGTTATCCAGTCCAGTGGAAGGCGGACGGCCATGGTGGGGGGCCTGGGCCAGCACCACCTGATCATCCAGAAGAACATGTGCAGGTTTAAGTCTGTCAATGGAAACAACCTCCTGCCGACCCCCAAACTCCAGAAGGAAATGCTTCCGGCCCGGTTGAATAACCGTAAATGGGCCGTCATACAGTGGACGCAGCGGAGGCTTATGAGCATCATGCCCGATGAAAACAAGCTGAGAACAGTCCAATGACCTTGGAACAAAAGTGTCGGGCAGACAATGGTGCACTGGGCCAGGAGGAGAGCACAGAGGGATTGAAGCACGGGGGCGGGCTCTTGGGCAAGAATTCCCCGGGGACACGGAGGGGGTGGCCAAGGATGAGTTCAGCCGGGGAAACCCCGAGGTCTTCTTTAACCGCACGGCGCAACTCCAGTAAATGGTAAATGGCCTGTATTTGTATAGCGCTTTTACTAGTCCCGCCTAGGGACCCCAAAGCGCTTTACACATCCAGTCATCCACCCATTCACACACACATTCACACATTGGTGGAGGCAAGCTACAGTTGTAGCCACAGCTGCCCTGGGGCAGACTGACAGAAGCGAGGCTGCCTTATCGCTCGAACTGGCAACCTTCCGATTACAAGGCGAACTCCCAACTCTTGAAAAAAACCCACAGAAGGCGGTCAACCCAGTTGCCATCTGTAAGAGTGGCAACTGGCCTTAAGCGACCGGTGGAAACGGTCGCACATCTCATTGGCCTGTGGGTGGTACGCAGTGGTTCAGTGGACCTTGACCCCCAAACCAACAGCCATAGCAAGCTTCGAAATGAACTGGGGGCCCCTGTCTGAGATGATGATGGAGGGGGGACCGAAATGCAAAACCCACGTTGACAAAAATGCCCTGGCCACCGCTGCTGCTGTAGTGGATGCCAGAAGCACTGCCTCGGGCCAGCGGGTCGTGCAGTCCACTACAGTCAAAACGTGTGTGAAACCTTGTGACTGCGGCAGAGGACCAACCAGATCCACGTGCACATGATCAAAGTGCCTCCCTGGAATGCGGAAGGATTTGAGGGGCACCTGTGTATGCCTATGTATCTTGGAGCGTTGGCATGGGATGTAGGCCGCTGCCCAATCTTTCCCTGATGCCCGAAGGCCTGGCCAAACAAACCTAGAGCTGACCAGCTTGACTGAGGCCCGGACGCTTGGATGAGAGAGGGCGTGTACTCAGTCGAAAACGCAACAACGCCACAAAAGAGGAACCACGGGACGTGGACGGCCGGTGGAAACATCGCAAAGCAGGCTAGACTCGCCATTCCACAGAGGTCTGTCCTCCAGTACTCGGCCCGTTTGCGCAGACTGAAGGGCAAGGACGTCCGGGTCGGCGCACTGGTCAGCGGCCATAGCGTCAAAGTCTAAGCAGGAGAAACCAGTGCGCGGGACAGGCAGTCAGCAACGCAGTTGGACTTACCAGCCACGTGCTGAATGTCTGCCGTAAACTCTGAAATGGCTGCCAACTGGCGCTGTGGGCGGACGCTCCACAGGTCAGAGACCTTGGACATCGCAAACGTCAAGGGTTTATGATCGACATACGTGGTAAAGCTACGACCCTCGAGAAAAAAAGAAAACTCTTCCCGAGCGACGGAGAGTCTTGCGGGGTTGAGGCAGCGCGAGCGCGCATGTACCGGGGGACCGACTGTCGGGATATAAAGCTCAACCCCGTGCTTCGTTTCTGTATTCGAGAAATTAGGAACAGTCAGCGAAGGGAATTCAAAGTTCAAACGCTGAAAAACATTCCCAGAAGTCACTAACGTAGCCCAATTCAGGGGCTCGATGGCACGAGTATTGAAGAAAAGGACAGGGCATCGATTAAGCCTCTGTTAGCGACATCGACCAGCAGTCCATGGGCACAAAGAAAATCAGTGCCCAAAATAGGCACAGAGCTAGTGGCAACAACAAAGTTCCACTGGAAATCCCGACCATGAAAACAAACAGTCACTAACCTTTCCCCGAACGTCGTGATGGGAGAGCCATTAGCTGCGAAACCGTCGGCGCTGGTTGGGGGAAGGAGGCTGTTCTTTGAGCCAGAGTTGACCAGGAAACGTGTCCCGGAGCACGAGTCTTCTATGAAGAGCATTTGTTCTTTGTCTCCAGCAGTCATGGCCGCTACGACGCGCTGGTGGAGCCCATGTCCCCGGGGTGGAAGGAGGCAGCAGGCAGCGGCACGCTTCGGTGCCAAAACACAGATGGTAGAAACAGAGGTCCTGTCCGCAGTGCCGCTGTACCGCGATCTTTGCCGTCAGAGAAGGGTTGGATACTCCGGGGCAGGCCGGGCGGGGCATGAAAGGTGCCGCCGGCGAGGCTGGAACTAGGTCGTGATCGTGTAAAGTGCGGGTAGCCAGGAGAATACGATCTGCTTCCTCAACCAGGGAGCGATAATCCTTTGCGCCGAGAAGCGGAGAGTTGGCGAGGCCGGCAGCTGTCGGAGGAAGATGTGGACGAAGAAGAATCCCCTGTCGTCTGGTCTGAGCAAGGACAGCAAGTGCTCCATCAGTTCGAGAGCCGTACCCCACCAAGGCCTGAGAGGGAGAGGAGCTTTTTGGCTCGCTCGGCGTCAGAGAGGGCATAGCACCAAAGAAGCTGCTCCTTAAGGGCGGCGTATTTCCCTTGGGCGGCTGGGTCCCGGAGGAGAGTCAACGCACGACGGGTGGCTAGCGGGTTGAGCAAGGGCACCACATGGTGATATTTTGTGTCATCAGCCGAGATGCCGCGAAGGTCGAACTGAGCATCCATGTGCACGAACCACGACAGGGTATCGTGAAGCCAAAAATCCAGCAGCTCAAGCGCCACAGCAAACGTAGCTGCAGCTGTAGCATGTTCGAGTCAGGGGTCACCAAAGTGGAGGTAAACACAGACATGAGAGCTCTTGATTAACACTCCTCGTTTATTGCTCATCACCATACAACTGAATACTTTCCCCTCCAAAACACAGCAACAACACTTCCTGTAAACTGGGTGTGAGTGGAGCCCTCCCGTGGTCCACCACAATGTTATATTAAGTAATCTGTAAAAGTGCCAAACATAAACAAACCTGGGATGGTAAATGTTTGGAAACTACAGAATAAAAATAAGGTATGGCTAAATCAAAACAAGAATGTTAACTAAGAATAGCAAGCCTAAACTCTGGGCAAATGGTCTTCTCACCCACTTTGTCACAGTAGTAATGAGAAAAGCAGGACTGATGTTTACCTGCAAAGTTGTCAAGGTTTATTTGTTAAAATTTCAGTCCAATTGAAAATTTATTTCAGAGAAACGTATGAATGGGGATAGGCACATACTCATTGAGGCTCCCTCGGAGATTGACTTCTCCCCTGTCAAGTCTCCTTTGAGGAGACTATGGTCCAAATCCAATAAGAAAGCTAGATGCAGCTCGTCTACATTGCACCTGCAGCTGGGGCTATTGGAAGTGATATCTGAAATTAACTTTTATTCTGGCTGGCCGACATCCCTTAAACAAGCTACTGCTGTGTGTGTGTGTGTGTGTGTGCGCGCGCGCGCATGTGCGAGTCTGTGTGCTACAAATTCAAGCAGACAGACACTCTCATTGAGCAGACAGCCTACTACTGCTGCTGCCTTTTCCAGCCTCTTTTTGTTCCCAAACACAAGAAGACACCTAGAACCAGCTCACAGCTGATAGCCTTTGGCTTTTTGCTCTGGGTTTGTTTGGTTTTTTTTGGTGGTGGTGGTGGGGGGGGTCTTTAGTAAGGTATATAAAGGGACAGAACGTAGAAATTTAAATGCATGCATCATGAAAACTGTAACATTTTGAGCACACCTGCTTTTTTGCTTTGACAGATAAAACGCAGATGGGCTCGAAACTTTACAGCTTTCATGATGCATGTGTAATGTTGAGTTAGTACCCGCCCCCTTCTTATTTTGTTGTGAATGTATTTTTAGTATATATTTAATACTGATTTTTACACCATTGGGCCATTGTGAATTTTGCAGACTGTTTCATTTTACAAACATGCTTACATAAAAGTCCTATATTGAGATTTTTCTATTCCAAATCTATCCCCAATTTTGACTTTTTTCTATGCTTGAAACAATATGAACAGTGTTCAGCTGCATGTCCAGTAATGGTGCTGTGTCACCCTCAGGTGACACAAAGTGCTTTTCAATCACAATTAATGTGATTGACTCAAATTAATGTCCTGTGTTCCAGGAGGCATCAGGGTGAGTTCCTGCAATGCTCCATGAAGCACATCAAACTAGATTTACTCTGTTACATCTGAGTAAATCAGGAACATCTTGATGTCCACACATTACATATCCTTTACGATGACAGCTGTAACAGTTTCACCACCTTTGCTTCATTTGTTAGCACAGCATTGACAGATGCAGCCAGGACACTTCAAAGAACTATTGCTTTCAAGCTGGTTGGCCTTACAGATCCATGCCATTAGGATCCATCCCATCCAAATACATCTGAGTGACTGCACGATGAGTAGTTTCCTTTGTGTTGAAGAGACTGGAGCCCAGATGATTAGTAGTGCTGTCAGATCAGTTACCAGTGGCACACCAGCAGAGAGAGCCAAGAAGGCCTTTGTTTTTTAGAACCAATTGAACTATTCCCTACTCAAACTTCTACATATCATCAACCCCACCTTGTAATATATTGTAATACATCATCACATAAAGGACTTTAACTTAATGCTGCATGTGCTTCATGTTGCAGGAATATTGTTATTTTACCCTCTTTTAGTGTCATTCCAAACAGCCATCATAGATGTGTGTGGTGGAAGATAAAACATTTCAAAAAGGTAAAATAAATAATATTTGCTGTTATAAAAAGTTGGAAAATAAATAAATAATTTGATCATTTGGAAACAAAACATGGAGTTGTTTCAAATTTTCAATAAATGTATAATATTACACACAATGATTACATCAAGTATTCCAAATTAAATATTTGCCTGGAAAAGATGCCTGACATTGGGGCTAAAAGCATCTATCTCAGACTTCAGAAATTGTAAAAGGTAATTTTGTGTTAAAATTAATGCTTTGGTAAGGTTGTTAACATCCATCACTGTTATCCATCCATCCATTCGCTTCCACTTATCCTTTTCAGGGTCGCGGGGGGCACTGGAGCCTATCCCAGCTGTCATAGGGCGAGAGGCGGGGTACACCCTGGACAGGTCGCCAGTCTGTCGCAGGGCCAACACACAGGGACAGACAACCATTCGCGCTCACATTCACTCGCACATTCACACCTAATGGCAATTTGGATTTTCCAATTAACCTATCCCCACAAACTGCACGTCTTTTGGACGGTGGGAGGAAGCCGGAGTACCCGGAGAGAACCCACACAAACACGGGGAGAACATGCAAACTCCACACAGAAAGACCCCGGCCTGATGGTGGAATTGAACTCAGGACCTTCTTGCTGTGCGGCAACAGTGCTAACCACCGTGCCACCGTGCTGCCGTTATTTTTACATACCTGTTATATACATACATAAATGATAATGTCATATAATTTTCAATACACAACTCAACAATTTAGATTGACATTTATTTGAGAAACATTTTCTAATGACACATATATGTGATGTGAATCTCAGGGATTAGCATTTAATTTGAATATGAAGATCCCAATCAATGAATGGACATTAGACTTTTTTATTATTATTAAAGAATCTATATGGAGTTTATAAATCTATCAAAGTTTGCTCTTCGTAGCATATTACTGATAGTGTGGTTTAATAGTGTGGTTGTGAACAGACATCCACAGAACATATTTTGTGTGTTCACAAACTAGTAATACTGAAGCCTTATAAGCTATTTACTGTTTTGCACAATTAATTTCTATTTTATTTGTCATATATTGAACTTAATGCATCAAACTCTTACAATTATTCCCTCCCTGTCTGAGATGTCAGAGATTCAAGGTAGTGATGTGTCGGTCGCGAACAAAATGGCTCTTAGAGCCGACTCTTTGAAGTGAACGACGCGAGCCGTGGGTTTTTTTTTTCTTCTATCTCTCACCCTCTCTCTCTCGCACTTTTTTCCGCTTCACTCCGCACACGAGCCTTGTGCGTTGCGCTGGGAAGAGGGGGGAGGGGCGTAGTTACACTCAGTAGCACAGGAACAGAGCGGAGGGAAAGACAGAGAAAGAGAGCCAGGGACAACAACGTCGCATTAGAAAGGTGATGATAAAGGATTCAGAAAGTTTATTCATGCAGGCTCATATGACAGAGAATTTGCATCTTATTTTTGTTTTCATATTTTTTCATATTTATATTTAATTGTGTTGTGGTTTGCAGTGTTTTGTGTTGTTTCACTTTAAATTTGTTTAAAAGGAAAAGGCTGAAAATTTAAATAGTTAACAGTTGAAATGTAAATAGTTGGTTTTTGCATTATATGATTTATTTATTACATTTATGTGGAGTGAATAAGTAAAAGTATATTTACGGTGGCCCCTAGAGACAAAGCACGTACAAACTCCAAAACACGTACAAACCCCGAAACACGTACAAACTCCAAAACACCTACAAAATACAACAGAAGTGCTCCAGGATGCTAGGGGCAGTGTTGAGCTTTTGTTACCTAGTGGCTACACAAGCCAGGAAGTACCAATGACCGGATTTGGTGTGTGGTAGTAACAGGTAAATGAACATTTTTTTTTTGAATTATTTGAATATATATGAGTGCCTGTGTATAAATACACAAACAATACACATATGCTTTCAATTGTGTCATTTAAGTGATCTAGGTAGCTCTGTTTTGGAAGTTCAGTTAACGCTAGAAGTGTGTTTTGGCGTTTGTACGTGCTTTGTCTCACCGTATATATTTATATATAAACATATATAAATAAAACCACAGGTTTTATGTTTTTTTTACATTAGTAATTCCTTTTGTGCATAGTTTTATATTGTTGTTAATAATAAATTAATTAAAGCAACAAAACAACCCAAAGAGCCGGTTCGGAGCCGGCTCTTTTTAGTGAGCCGAGCCAAACGAGCCGGTTCTCTAATAAGAGCCGGAAATCCCATCACTAATTCAAGAATGCTGCCTTCCACAGCGCAAGTCAAATGGCTCACAACAATAAGTCGTAGATTTAAAAGTGAGAGTGTTGTGGCATTTAATCACACTTGAGGTCTTTTTTTTTTTCTTTTCACTCTTTTTCATTCAATTCTGAATTTAACAGGGAGTCAATGAAGAGGAGCTTACATCAGAGAAATGTCGTCTATCTTTCTACTCCCAATGCATACTCTAGCTGTTGCATTCTGGAGAAACTGAAGGCTTTTCAGGAAAGTTATAGTGCAACCTCATAATAAGGAATTACATAATTCTGAGTAATAAATGCCTGAATAATTTCTCAGAGGGTGTCACATCATCATGTATAATTGGGAGACCTTCGTGAAAAAACCTGATCTGATCAGGAGAAATTAGTTTTACCACAGAGTCAAGTAACTCTGATTTGAAGCTTTCCTTTTTAGAGAAGCCAAAGGTCATATGCAGTGATGATGTAACACTTTTAATCCATTATTGTAAAAGTAAATATTTTTAGAAAACTATTCAAAAATTAGGGCTTTCAGGGAATACTGTTAAATGTTCAGTTTTATGCCAGAAAAAGGTCCAGAGTGCACTGAGAGATTGCAGATCTGAATACGGAACATAAGCAAGCTTTGTTATGAAAATCTGTTACACAGAATTTTCAGTTTTTTGTTTTGGGTGCAACAAAGAAAGTGAAAAAGGCTTAAAATACCTTTAAATCACAAATTGTAATTTTTAGGTTTCTTTCAGTGTGGTAAGCATTACATACCCCTACAATGCTTTGTACTTCTGCTTGAAGTATGTGATCTCCTATGCCCTTAGAAAGCTACTTCACTCAACATGCTACATTTTCAAGTACAAATGCAACAAATGGAACAAAACCAAATCACACTGGAGATAAGCTTGATGATCAGTATGAATCGTGGAAGAAAACTACTAGAACCCATTAACGTTTGAAGTATTGTTTGCAATGTAAACCATTAATGAAATGCATCTTAACAGTAATCCTAATGGTTTTGTTTTTATCTCATTCAAAATGGATCCAAGTGCCTACTACACAAACAATGCATTCTTTTACAGCTCAAATTAGGCATCCTGTTCCAATGTTCGGTGCAATTACAAAAGTGTTTAAAACACTAGAGCTTTTTAGAATCTTCTCCAAATATTCTGCCAGACAGTTGTTTTAAGGGTATAGGGCCGTGGCTCAACACTTCTTACATGTACATCGTATTCTCCTTGCCATTCAGCTTGCACCTCAAACTTTGATATTTTTATCATTTGAAATCAACCAACTCCCCTGAGAAGAGTTCAAACCCCTACAATGCTCTGTACTTCTGCTTGAAGTATGTGATCTCCTATGCCCTTAGAAAGCTACTTCACTCAACATGCTTGATTTTCAAATAGCAATGTAACAAATGGAACAAAACCAAAACCTACAGTTGGATTTTTGAATAGAATATCTGTCACTCGGTTTGTCTATACGTGGCTCAGTCTGTGAATCAATGGGAGTTTGAATCTGTCAAACTATTTATTTGGATGTCTCAGTTAGTGGAAGAAACGACATCAAGAGTTTTGTTTAGTTTTTTTGCTTTGGGTTGTTTTGGGGGGTTTTTTGTTCTGAAATTTGACGATGCCAAATGGTTGTTTAAATTATGTTTGCTTCATTAACCGCAATTCCACAGTGCTTTAATAATGAAAAAGTTCTTTTTTTTATTCCTTCTCACTACTTTCCACTGGAACTTGACACAACTTGAGACACTATATTAGACAGATTCGACTGACATTTCATAAATACAGTGGGGCAAAAAAGTATTTAGTCAGCCACCGATTGTGCAAGTTCCCCCACTTAAAATGATGACAGAGGTCAGTAATTTGCACCAGAGATACACTTCAACTGTGAGAGACAGAATGTGAAAAAAAAATCCATGAATTCACATGGTAGGATTTGTAAAGAATTTATTCGTAAATCAGGGTGGAAAATAATTATTTGGTCACCTCAAACAAGGAAAATCCCTGGCTCTCACAGACCTGTAACGTCTTCTGTAAGAAGCTTTTCTGTCCCCCACTCGTTACCTGTATGAATGGCACCTGTTTGACCTCATCATCTGTATAAAAGACACCTGTCCACAGCCTCAACCAGTCAGACTCCAAACTCCGCCATGGCCAAGACCAAAGAGCTTTCGAAGGACACCAGGAAAAGAATTGTAGACCTGCACCAGACTGGGAAGAGTGAATCTACAATAGGCAAGCATCTTGGTGTGAAAAAATCAACTGTGGGAGCAATCATCAGAAAATGGAAGACATACAAGACCACTGATAATCTCTGATAAAGGTCACCATCAGTAACACACTACAACGGCAGGGAATCAAATCCCGCAGTGCCAGACGTGTTCCGCTGCTGAAGCCAGTGCATGTCCAGGCCCGTCTGAAGTTTGCCAGAGAGCATATGGATGATACAGCAGAGGATTGGGAGAATGTCATGTGGTCAGATGAAACCAAAGTAGAACTTTTTGGTATAAACTCAACTCGTCGTGTTTGGAGGAAGAACAATACTGAGTTGCATCCCAAGAACACCATACCTACTGTGAAGCATGGGGGTGGAAACATCATGCTATGGGGCTGTTTTTCTGCCAAGGGGACAGGACGACTGATCCGTGTTAAGGACAGAATGAATGGGGCCAAGTATCGTGAGATTTTGAGCCAAAACCTCCTTCCATCAGTGAGAACTTTGAAGATGAAACGAGGCTGGGTCTTCCAACATGACAATGATCCAAAACACACCGCCCGGGCAACAAAGGAGTGGCTCCGTAAGAAGCATTTGAAAGTCCTGGAGTGGCCTAGCCAGTCTCCAGACCTCAACCCCATAGAAAATCTGTGGCGGGAGTTGAAAGTCCGTGTTGCTCGGCGACAGCCCCAAAACATCACTGCTCTTGAGAAGATCTGCATGGAGGAATGGGCCAAAATACCAGCTACTGTGTGTGCAAACCTGGTAAAGACCTATAGTAAACGTTTGACCTCTGTTATTGCCAACAAAGGTTATGTTACAAAGTATTGAGTTGTATTTTTGTTATTGACCAAATACTTATTTTCCACCCTGATTTACGAATAAATTCTTTACAAATCCTACCATGTGAATTCATGGATTTTTTTTTCACATTCTGTCTCTCACAGTTGAAGTGTACCTCTGGTGCAAATTACTGACCTCTGTCATCATTTTAAGTGGGGGAACTTGCACAATCGGTGGCTGACTAAATACTTTTTTGCCCCACTGTACATTCATGGTACTAACAGATAAACATTTTTGTAGCCACAGTACAATGTAAATGAGGCATTTTGTTGTGCAGTGCAAACAGGACATGCAAAAGGCAAATCGTATAAATGAATTATGTTTCAATTAATTTTCCCTTCCATTTCAAGGTTTATTAATATTGTGTATTGTTGTTTACTTTTGTGTCTTAGTTTCCCTGTTTAGTTATTGTTACTCATTCCCTGTCTTAGTTTGGTAGTTACTGGTCTCTAGTTGCTTGTATTTAGTTTTACCTCTTGTGTCTCATTGTTCTTGATTAGTTTCAGTTCTTGTTCCTAGGTGTTTCAATTCTATTGATTAGTTATCATTGTTTCTGTGTGTATATATACCCCAGTTGAACCTTTTTCTTGTTCCTGTTGAAAGACACCGTTGAAGCCATTTCCACAACTGCTTTCCCAGTCACTAAGAAAAAGGGAGCATGGTTCATGGAAATGTGCATAACATTTCAAGGGGAACCTAATTCAGGATTACCAAATGAACCTTAAATAATAAAAAAATTAAATCAACACACAAGAAATCACAAAATGCTGGGTCAAAAGGATCCAGAACCATGACATATATATATATATATATATATATATATATATATATATATATATATATATATATATATATATATATATACACACACACACACACAAACACAGGGTGGGCCATTTCTTTGGATGCACCGTAATAACATGGGAATGGTTGGTAATATTAAAATCCTGTTTGTGGCACATTAGTATTTGTGAGGGGGCAAACTCCTCAAGATGGGTGGTGACCATGGTGGCCATTTAGAAGTCGGCCATCTTGGATACAACTTTTGTTTTTTCAATATGAAGAGGGCCATGTGACACATCAAACTTATTGGTAATGTCACAAGAAAAACAATAGTGTGCTTGGTTTCAATGTAACTTTATTCTTTCATGAGTTATTTAGAAGTTTCTGACCAACACAAAATGTGTTCAATGTGCTGCCCATTGTGTTGGATTGTCAATGCAACCTTCTTCTCCCACTCTTCACACACTGATAGCAACACCGCAGGAGAAATACCAGCACAGGCATCCCGTATCCGTAGTTTCAGGTGCTGCACATCTCGTATCTTCACACCATAGACAATTGCCTTCAGATGACCCCAAAGATAAAAGTCTAAGAGGGTCAGATCGGGAGACCTTGGGGGCCATTCAACTGGCCTACGACGACCAATCCACTTTCCAGGAAACTGTTCATCTAGGAATGCTCGCACCTGGCACCCATAATGTGGTGGTGCACCATCTTGCTGGAAAAACGCAGGGAACGTGCCAGCTTCAGTGCATAAAGAGGGAAACACATCATCATGTAGCAATTTCAAATATCCAGTGGCCTTGAGATTTACATTGATGTAGAATGGACCCACTATTGTTGTACCCCATATACCACACCAAACCATCACTTTTGTTGTTCCAAAAGTCTTGGAGGGATCCATCCAATGTGGGTTAGGGTCAGACCAATAGCGATGGTTTTGTTTGTCAACTTCAGCATTAACATAAAAGTTTGCCTCATCACTGAACAAAATCTTCTGCGTGAACTGAGGGTCCTGTTCCAATTTTTGTTTTGCCCATTCTGAAAATTCTGTGCGCCGATCTGGGTCATCCTCGTTGAGATGCTGCAGTAGCTGGAGTTTGTAAGGGTGCCATTTGTGAGTAGCTAATATCCGCCGAAGGGATGTTCGACTAATGCCACTCTTCAGTGACATGCGGCGAGTGCTACGCTGTGGGCTCTTGCTGAATTAAGCTAGGACAGCCACTGATGTTTCTTCATTAGTGACAGTTTTCTTGCATCCACATTTTGCAACACTGAACCAGTTTCACAAAAATTAGGAAGCAGTTTGCTAACTGTAGCATGGGAGATGGTTGGTCTCGTAGGGCTTGCATTAAAATATGCTGCAATGACCCGGTTACTGCGTTCACCAGATATCAACACAATTTCGATCCGCTCCTCACGTGCTAACCTCTTCGACATGTCAATGGCGGTGAACAAAGAGAAACTTGTTAATAACTCATGAAAGGAGTTGCTGAAGTGGCTCAACAGGCTCAGTTTTGCAAGGCCCAGCTGCATCAGCTTTCCCACTGAATCAGATGGGAAACCTGGAAAGCTGGCCATGGCAGAAGAAGACAGTGAAGCTGGTGGATAACAACTACCCCGATCCATTCAAATCCTAAAGCCCTTCTCTTTGCCTCTTTCATTATCAATTGTAATGATTATCAATTCTAATGGCAAGATGAACTTTCCCTAATGAACTGTGAATAAGAGAGCAGCAGAACACAGGACTCCCAAGCCCACGTCTGAGCTTGAAAATACCAATTATATGTGCAATATTGGAATAATCATTAGAAAAAGCTCTTAAGGCATGTTGAAACAGCAAGGCGCACTGAAGCACTCCAAACAGTTCTAAAATGGGGGGGGGGGGGGGGGAGCTGGATCACACATGGATGTGGGAAGCAATCCCACGCCAACAGAAGCTACAGGGGTGGGAAGAGCAGGTGTGTGCCTAGACTAGGCTGGGGAACTATTTGGGAGAGTTTATCCCAAACATCTAACAACGTATTATTTACCCTATCCTATCTCGCCCACTGCTCTGACTCCCAAAAGTATTGGGTCAAACTCTGAAAGAAATACTCATTAGTGAGCAATGCTTCTTGGTGTACAGTAACAGATTGCACAGTTCTCTTCCTTGTGTCTCTCTCACCTTACCCCTAGTCAACTCTTCCTCAATGAGTCTGGTGTTGTTTGAGGTATCTTCCTGTTAAAAGGAAGTTTTTCCTTCCTACTATTACCAAAGTGCTTGTTCATAGGGAGTCATCTGATTCTTGGGGTTTCTCTGTATTATTGTAGGGTCATTACCTTGCAATGTTAAGCGCCTTGAGATGACTGTTGTTGTGATTTGGCACTATATAAATAAAGCTGAATTGGATTGAATTTGAAATTAATTACCTTTTTGTTGGAAATATATCCATTACAAGGTACAATTTAAAGTGAGCTCACCAAACAGCAAAAATTAACTTGGATTAAGTAAAGTGCTGCCTGATCCTAGGGAGACCCAGAAAGAGATCCATTTCCCTCCCAACTTACTGCATAAACACCCCTTAGTGTCACACTGAAATGTAGTTAAATTAATGTTAATGCAGGATTAATATTTTTGAAGGAGCATATTTTAATAATCATCACCATATGTGAATGAAAGTTAAGTAAAAGGTAAACTCACAAAGCTGCCAAACCCCTTCCTAGCACCTAATGTGGACTTAGCTAGAAGAGAGTTATCTTTAGGCATACAATAGTCATGGCTGCTGCACCAAGGCACACAGATGTCATTTAGAGACATCAATTGCGTGTTGGCCAGTCCATGCAAATTTATTGTTACCTCTCCAACTTTATTGTTATCATTACCTTGTGTTACTAAACTCCTAAAGCGTGATGTGGCTGAACCAGAACTAAAGGCAACTATATTTATATTTTTTTACATTTATTTCGGTGAATAAGTTTTATTGGTTTTGTCTAAGCAAACATGGCAAATATATACATGTTTTGGATAATCCAAATATTGAAATATTTTTATTTCTAAATGGGTTTATAGAAAAAGACAGACTGATAGTTATTACAGACAGACATTTGTTCAATGCCAATTTTGAATATTCAATGTCTGGAATTCTGAAGGCAGGCAGCAGCATGCATTTACTCTTGTGGTGTCCTCAGGTAGATGGCTTTTAAGCAGCCATTGTGAGTGAGCTGCAGCAGTGAGTCTGGATATGACCAGTGGAACGTTGCTAATGGACCTGCAAGAGCACATTAGAAAGCATGGGTATTCTTAACTGTCCATAAAGAGAGGTGGTGCCATTTGAATAGCACTTGTGGTAATTATCGTCGGCAGCTCACTTTCGATCAGCCTTGTGACTGATTCTGTCTCCTTCTTTCAATTTCCTGCCTCGTTGAGGATGTCAGCAGATATGCGAAGAGGACAGGGCCCGCAAAGTGATGAAGTAAAGCACTGTGTAATTAAAAGAGTTTGAAAAGTAAGGGTAGGAGGAAACACTGTTACCTTAGCTCACCTCACTTTGGGAAAGAAAATTATACAATAATAAAATTGAGGGAAAGAAATTTAAATAATATATATATGTTAAGCACTATATGTATGGCAAATATAAATAAATACAAAAATCAGGAAGGGCGGGGCAGGGGGATTCAACTTCAGAGCTCTCTATTTTAGCAAAATGTGGTTTTTGCATGGTTATTCAAGCTGAACTTGCTAGGAACTACAGTTCTGCCACTCAAATCGATGTTTTAGTTACTCGTTTTCCTATATATGAGACAGCTAAACAATGTCACTTTGCAGAGAAAAAACTGATGAAATCATACTGCTAAACTAAAGTGAAGTGTGCCTCCATTGCCCCTGAATAAAGGCACCAAGAAAAGTCATTCTATAAGGTCTTCCTTTTGGTCACATGGCTACTCCTCATGGGTGTGTTTTAGGTGAAAAAATATCTGTATAATAATAATCTTGCACAAATCTCATCAGTCTTGCACAACAACAAAAAAAATCGATTTATCTAAGCAGAATATTGATCCTGCACAGTGATATATTTTCAGCGCTGGCATGGTTTGCAGTATTAAAGTGGTGGAATCCTAAATTATATATATATATATATATATATATATATATATATTAGGGGTGCAACGATACAAAAAATTAACGGTTCGGTTCGATACTTTGGTGTCACGGTTTGATATTTTTTTGATACAAAAAATTTTTTATGCTATATAATGCTTTTTTAATGTCATTTATTAAAATTATAAATATATATTTTAACTCAAAAGTGCAGTTTTTAAATTTAATGTTGCTGAAACAACAAAGGGATAAAATAATAAATCTATCTGATCGAGAAATCACTCATCTTTGGAAAAGAGAGTTTATTACAGAGAAATGTCTCTTTCCAAAATAAAAGCTATACTATACGCTTCTTCTGGGGTATACTCTCAGCAGCATATTAAACATATCAGGTCCCCATAAGGAGAATGATGTGCTAACGGCTGTCTAAATGACTCGGGTAAAGTTTGTAGCATGCGTGCTTGTTGTTTTTGTCTGCTTCCACTTGTCTTTGCACTAGGATGATGTCGGAGTAAATGTGCAGTCATATTCGTTGTGTTTCCACTAGTGCTGTCAGCGTTAATCTGAAATGACGTTAACACCACAACACGGCAAATCTTCGTTAACGAGCTACCGCGGATCGCCCCGTGCGTGGGGCTGGACGGCGTCAACACGTTAACGAGCAAACTGCGCTAACGCAGTAGTTCCCACCCATGTAAGAAGTACAGGAAGCTGTCCATACCTGAGGCCTTGGAAACTGCCAAGCAACGACTCACAGCCTTGGCCAGCCGCTTGAGGAGGTACACCAGAGAGATAGAAGGTAGGAGAATAAACCAGCTGTTCTCCACAGAACCAGCCAAGGTGTACTCAGTGGCAGGGGAACAATATGAGAACAGCACCACCAAGGCTGGAGACGGAACAATACTGGAAGAGCATATGGGAGAAGGACGCAACCCATAACGGCAATGCTCAGTGGCTAGTGGATCTGAGGGCAGACCACAGCGACTTCCCGAACAGGGTTCAGTAACCATCACAGTGGCAGATATCCAAGAAAGGGTCTCCAGTATGAAGAGTTGGACAGCACCAGGCCCTGACATGGTTCACGCCTACTGGCTGAAGAAGCTGACTGCACTCCACGAGCGCCTGGCAGCACAAATGAACCAGCTGCTAGTTGACGAGAGATACCCGGAATGGCTAACCGAAGGCCGGACTGTCCTGATCCTCAAGGACCCCCAGAAGGGACCGGTCCCCTCCAACTACCGACCAATAACCTGCCTCAGTACTGCATGGAAGCTCCTGTCAGGCATCATAGTGGCTAAGATGAACAGGCACATGGGTCAATACATGAGCGGGGCACAGAAAGGGATGGGCAAGAATACCAGAGGCGCAAAACACCAGCTACTGGCAGACCAAGCAGTCAGCCGAGACTGCAGGACCACACTGACCAACCTGCGCACTGCCTGGATTGATTACAAGAAGGCCTATGACTCAATGCCCCACAGCTGGATACTAGAATGCCTAGAACTATATAAGATCAACAGGACCCTGAGAGCCTTCATCAGGAACTCAATGGGGATGTGGCGTACAACACTGGAGGCCAACCTCAAGCCCATAGCACAAGTCACCATCAAGTGCGGGATCTACCAAGGAGATGCTCTGTCCCCACTGCTGTTCTGCATAGGCCTGAACCCCCTCAGTGAGATAATTGATAAGACTGGCTATGGATACGGAATGGAGCAGTTGTCAGCCACCTCCTGTACATGGATGACATCAAGCTGTATGCCAAGAGTGAACGAGACATTGATTCACTGATCCACACTACTAGGATATACAGCAATGACATTGGAATGTCGTTCGGGCTGGAGAAGTGTAGTCGGATGATAACAAAGAGAGGAACAGTTACAAGTACCTGGGGATCCCGCAGGCGAATGGGAACCATGAAGAGGCCGCTAGGAGAGCTGCAACCACCAAGTACCTGCAGAGGGTCAGGCAAGTCCTGAGGAGTCAGCTGAACGGTAAGAACAAGATCCGGGCTATTAATACCTACGCCTTGCCCGTGATCAGGTACCCTGCTGGGGTAATAGGCTGGCCAAAGGAGGAGATAGAAGCCACTGACATCAAGACAAGAAAGCTCCTTACCATGCATGGAGGGTTTCACCCCAAGTCCAGCACCCTGAGGCTGTACGTTAAGCGGAAGGAAGGAGGAAGGCCTCCTCCTTACATGGGGAAGACAGGTCAGAGAGGTATAACAATGGAAAATGCACAACATGAGGAAAGATAAGGAGAAAAAAAATAACTCCCCCCAGACTGAGCTCCAACAGGGAGATCAGTTTGAGAACAGAAAAAAACCACCTCTGCACATAGCACATGAAAAACTCTATACACCAAAGAACACATGACAAGCAACAGGGATGGGTAAAGGGTGAGAGACAGCCAGTGTAGACAGTGCATCCGGGCCTGCAGCATATGCGCTGGTCTCCTTGATCCACCGTCAGCATAGGAAGGGAATAAGCGTCAAAGGCGTTTGGAGGGGGAGGGGGGATGAGTGTACAGCTGCATGTGTATATATGTCTGTGTGTGTGTGTGTATGTGTCCAGAGTTCAGCTGAGACAGCGTCATTCGCCTTGCCAGGCTAAGTAAACAGTCTTCCAGCCAACCCTTGCATAGAAGGAAGAAACAGTCTAAGCACAGTCTGTTATCAGGGTGTTATTGTTCAGCTCCAGCTTTGAGACCATAGCTGGCCCCGAAGTGGTAGCAGCATGAAGTGATGGTGCTTTTTTACTTTAGTGTGAACAACTCATAAGAATTTCAAAGCTGTTCTAACGTCCAACACTGGTCTCTCAATCTCCCATTGGAGAGCCGTGAGCTTCTCCATGATGTTATCAAACTTACGCTCCGTGATGTTGTCATTCTTGTTCTCAAAGAGCAGATTCTGAGAACTCACGACCGCAGTGAGCTTCTCCAAGATGTAATCCAATTTGCGCTCAGAGGTATTCTGAGTGTTCACGGCAGCCGCAAGCTTCTCCAAGATCTTATCCGTGCTGCACTCAATGAGCCCATTTTGAGAAGTCACGCCTCGTCCCATCGTTTCAATCCCAGCTTGGCAGCCTTGTGGGGATTTGAACAGCCGATTCCGCTTTCTTAATTCTTCGATAAGCCAGGGCCAAGCCAGCTTCAATCAGCAAGAACCCTGTTATCAGGTTTCCGAATAGATAGATATCTTCAGCGTCTTTGATTGACAGTCCCGCCAGGCACACGACCCTCCAATTCTGCCACCCTTCCATCATGTATTCGGCAGGGAAAGTACCTCCAGGACACCTAGGCTCACCCGAGCCCAGACTTCTCCTTGAGAAAAGGGTGTCAATTGCATTCAGGGACCAGTTGATCAAATCCATAATTCCTCTTTTAGGTTTTAGAGAACAGACTGTGAGAGAGTGTTCCAGGGAAAAGTAATACAAAAAAGCACGAGACTAGACAAGGACACAAGAGGCTAAGCAGGGAAGCTAAGGGAGAGGAGGAGGAGGAGAGGAGAAAAGTGCGACCACCTGCATCAAGAGCAAGAGAAGAGAAGTAAATTCTAGTCATTTAGTGACATACGATAGTGAAACATGAGAAATTTCAAGTATGGAAAAACAAACAGTAAAATAAAAACTGTCTTTAACGGTAAGGCAATTGTATGCTGTGAGCATACAACTGCAGTTCTGCATGGCTTTCCGCAAAAGTCTGTTTCTTAGACCATGCACAAGTGAGGAGCACTGCCTTCTTCCAATGTTCATGAGGACCTTCTGAATGACTTTAAAGGTGTACTTTGGTCTTCCTTTGGATAGTCTATGTTGAGAGCAAAAAGAAGGCCCATCAGCATGGAAATAGCACTCGAAACATCCCTCAGATTAGACAGGACTACTGCCACCTCAAGGACAACCAACGCATCGATGATGTCGTCTTCTTTCACCATCACAATGCCAACTTTCATCCTCTTAGTAAACCTGTCTTCAATATCTGTGGGCTATAAAAGGGTTCAAAGACAAAAAAAAAAACCCCAAAAAAATAATTTACCATACTTGACTTGGAAAAATACACAATATCCCTTGTGCTTTATCATTCATGTCTTTCCAAAGAAGAGCCATACTGATGCCTTGGATGATGGTGATTGGCTTTGGGTAACACTTATTAGTTGTTAAAGTTTTTTGGGAATGAGATATGCACCCCCACATTACAAATCCACTTCTTGCTTTAAACAAAGACCAAGTTCATAAATAACAGAGCACGTCTTCAATTGCAGAATGCAAACAAAAATTTAAATTTAAATTTACTTGTGCTAAATATTGGCTGTCCTCTGAGTCAAATGTGACTGAGAATACATGAAATGTGCAAACTGGAGCTACATACAGTATCAGAATGTGGCTCCACAGACAATGCTTCTTTAATCAGTAACAGTTTATTTTTCCACTTATATCAACAGCATGAAAAAAGAACATATAGACATGGCTGGATAGGTTAGGGAACTGGCATTGAATGACAACATCCACCTTTACCCAGCTGCCCAATGACTCTGGGTCAGTGACCTTTAATTGCTTACCCAGTCTACACAGTCTCTTTTCCAGGGTCCAAGACATTTGGACATACAAAAAACCTTTTAAACAGTGTTTATGAAGCATGTAGACAGCTCCAATTCACAGCTTTTTGCTACATAATTCCATCAATATATGATTATCATTGGAGATAACTGGGTCAGCTACATCTGTCTTTTAATGTTTTAGTATCTTTTAATTTGAGTCAGGCTGATCAGCGCATTCAAGTATAATATGATATTCAACCTACTGCCAATATACACAGATTCTGTCAAAGTTAACACACTAAATGTCCAGTTGTGAAATATGATGACAGACTTTACTTATCAGCTTTCTTTGAATGAGTTAATCAGTTGAACTGGATGACCTAAACTTAAACAAAGGAGAACATTTTGCAGTTGAACACTTACATCATCATCAAAACATTTTATGAGCCTAGTTAGCCCTCCTATGCCACTCTTGGTTTTGTACAGCTCCATGAACCTCTCCATATCGGTCAAGCCCAGCAAAGAGGGACCCTTTCAGGTCAACAGACATAAGACGGGCAAATTCTGCTTCAGCCTGAGCAATAGAAGAAGAGGGATGGGGAGTACAGGCAGATTTTTTTTTAATGCTTTGAGACCTAAATTTAAGCAAACCATCATCTGAGGCACATTATTGAAAACACACACACACACACACACAAAAGCAAACAAACAAAAACACGCACTTTACTTGCCGTTACGAGAACAAGGAAGTTCAGAGAATAATAAGCTCCGTCTTGAAATCTTTTAAAGCAGAATGAGTGTGAAAACAACTCTTACGTGATGTAAAACTGGAGTAAATGTGGGATGTAAAAGAATGCTGATTAAAAGGACAAGTAACAATTTCCTTATTCCTTAGATGTTTATCTTGATGAGCAATATATTGCTTTAGTCCAACTGCCTCATTAAAGTTACACAAGAGGCTTTTTACAATAAAGCCAGCAAGTCCATTACATACTCTTTCTGTGACCCCATGATCTCTTAAATTAACCTGTAAGGCTTTTTTAGATCTGAAATACTGTGCACAGTCTGTGTATATGCAGGTAGTGGACAGCAGCAATTTCTACCAAAAAAATGCAATGTTTGCAAGTTCACCTCATTTAAATGAAAAAAACAAGAAACAGATGTGATCATCTAGACCTGTGAAAATAAATTAATGACAAACCTTCAGTTATAGATGTTATTACAACAACAAGAGCCTAAACAGTCTGCTCCATTGCTTTTGTTAATGAATCATTTCTTGGTAAAATATCTGAATATTTAGTTTATGCCACCTGCATGTGATCATCGATAGAGCAATATTACTTCTTAAGAAGTACCCTGACACTACAATCTTTATATCATTTGTTCTACAGAGCTATTAAATTACAATATAATCTGTGGTGTTTCCTGTATGAACAAATACACAAAAGGTAACTTACCAGTTGACTCCATTGACAAAAATAAATGCCCAGGATCAGGTTTGGCTTCACAGACCTAAAAATAAAAATATATGTTATAATTATGTTGTTGTCGCCATAAAGGTGTGTTTGCATATAATTTGCAGTTATGTAGTAAGTTAACAATGTTACTTTTGTTACAACACAGGAAATGCATTTAAATTGAAAGCTAAATTACCCCCCCCCCCCCCCAATAAATAAATAAATAAATAAAAAAAAAAAAAAAAAAATCAGAAACAACCCTGCAGTATAGCATGCCAAAAATATGTGTCTATGATGCCACTACAGCTCTTTTAGTATGGAAACTCACACAATTTCGTCATACTGATCACAAGAGTTCAAAAATAAGTCCAATGGAGCTGATGTTAAGCATAAAGTATTTCAGGGAAAGAAATAATAGCAAAATATCATTACTGCAAGAAATAAACACACTGGAGGACTATCTGATAAAAACGAATATAACGCTGGTTTGTAGACTATATTTTGTCTCAATCCTCAGTGCACTCTAGCAGCTTAGCAGGCAGCAGTAAATAAACAGTAAGTAAACTTAAGTGATTACATAGGGGTAAACAGATGACAACAAGCATAGCAGTCCTGCCAAAAGTTATTTTTTAACCCAGTCAGTTATTGTAAATATTGCCAAAATGAACTTACAGCAAAATACAACAGCCTGTGAACTTGAAAGAAATTTACAAGTACAGAGACAATATCAAATAAGCTAGTCTAGTATAGAGTTAGCTTGCTAATATCGCAACAGTGGTTTAATATGCAACCTTAAAGCTAGCGGCACAATACTTTTGATTTGGTCCGTGCTACATAAAACCACAAAAAATATTCAGTTTATTAGGTTAAGTTTGGTCATAACACACAAGCTGGACCTTGTTGGCTAAAGTAACATTAGCCAAAACAAACATTTCGGTAAAAGAGAAAAACACACTTCATGCCATAAATTCAAAACATGTTCCAACTTTTGTAGCTCTCTTTCCTTATAGTTATAACCAATGTTACTCACCTTGAAAGCAGATTCCAATGGAGATGATTAGAAAACGTCCTAGTAAAGTGAGCATGTTGTTATCCGCCAGTTTCCCATGATGCACCTGGGTAGCAGTCACGTGAAGAAGTTTTGAACCCTGCTGTGCTCAACTTCAGTACATTGTCAAGTTCACATAAGTTGCTGATTTAGCTGGACATGAGTTTTTAAGTTAGCTTTTTTGCCGTAATTGGGCCGTTTTCAACTTGTAATTCAGTGCTATAACAACAACTTCAGTCATCTATTGTCAAACTGATATAGAATAATATGTTACAATAACAAACATCTGGAATTACATTTTACAGTGTGGTGATAAACTTGTTTGGTCTCAGACTCCTTTTTTAACAGATTGAGTGACTGCTTTTGCATCTCATGAACCTGCTATAGAGGAGAGTGATGACAATTCTGATTTGCGGCTTTGTGCGCCCAGCTATGAACAAACAGTTTTTGTCAACAAAGAATCAGAGACTGAGGGAATTTCTGGTTCACCATCCAAAGACAAAGAGACGTTGAATGGGGCGGCTAATTGTAATACTACAGACGTTGTAATTCAGCAGCAGGGGATGCCCTCCACGGGTTGTTGTATGCCTCAGCAGGATTATTTAGCTTCCCTGTGTGTTACCTGTGCTAAAGACTGCTCCATCATTTACCATGACTTTAGAGACACTCATGCTATGGTTGAACAAACTCTGGTTAAGACCGAGGCCCAGTCAAAGTGTTGTAATGGTGAAGCTGTGTTTATCTGTTCAGGGGGAGCATATGAAGAAATCACGGACCATGTTTCTGCCTCAGTGAAATTAAAGACTGTTTCAAGTGTTGCTCCCACAGTCGCTTCACATGAAGCCAAGGTTCCAGAGGCAGAGACTCCTGTTCAGTGTATTTTGGATTCCTGCGTCATGAAGGTTGCGTCTGTTTCCGCTAGAGGCTCAGGTGAGCCAATTCAGCGCTCCGTGGCTCCTATGCCGCTGTTTGTCTCTGCTGGAGGGTGCGAAAAACCACTCCAGCTTCATGCCACATCAGCTGGGGGTTCTGGTGAGCCCGTCCAGCCTCCTGCTCCACCACCTGTGGCTTCCACGCCGTCGCCTGCAGCGCCACCACCTGCAGTGCCATCACCTGCAGTGCCATCACCAGTAGCTTCCCTGCAGTCGCCTGGTCCTGCCATGCCTCAGCCTGAGGACGACGCCTCGCCCAGACATGCCACGCCTCAGCCTGAGGACAACGCCACGCGTTGGGGCTCGGGTGAGTCCGAGTGTCCTGGAGGGACATTCCCTGCTGGATACACGATGGACGGGTGGAAGAACTGGAGGGTCGTGTGCCTGGCGGGATTGTCGATCGAGGACATTGAAGACATCTACCTTTTTGGAACCATGATAACATGGTTCTTGCTGATCAGAGCTGGCTTGGCCCTGGCTTATTGAAGATTAAAGAAAGCGGAATCAGCTGTTCAAAACCCCACAAGGCTGCCCGCTGGAATTGAAATGATGGGACGAGTTGTGACTTCTCAAAATGGGCTTATTGAACGCAGCACGGATAAGATCTTGGAGAAGCTCACGGCTGTCATGAGTACTCAGACTATGCTCTTTGAGCGCAAGATTGACAACATCTCGGATAAGCTCATGGCTCTCCAATGGGAGATTGAGAGACCAGTGTCGGACTGCTAGATTGGCTGTGAAATTGACATGCAGTTGTTCGCACTAAAGGAATACCACCATCATTTCATGCGGCTACCATATCGGTGCCAGCTGTGGTCTCAAGGCTAGAGCTGAATTTAACAAATTCTCACCCTGATGACAGACAGTGTTTAGACTGTTCCTAACCCCTTTGAACACTTATCTCCAAGGCCGAAGTCAAACGGCGGGTCTAAGTCCCAGCGCTGGATTAATAGCGCTTGGCTGGATGGCCGTGGGTACTTTGGCTCACCCCCTTACCCACCCCAGTTGTTTGTCATGTGGTTTATGGTGTTGTGATGTGCATATGTGTGTGCGCTCTGTGCTGAGGAGTTTTTTCTTCTTTTTTTTTTGTTCTCATGACCCCCCTTCTCCACTTGTCCATTTTATTGTACATTTCATTGTTTTTTTTCCAGATTACTACCTGTCTCTGACCTATCTTCCCACGTCATGTCTTTGCTATGTATGTATGGTTGGGGGCGGGGGGGGTCCAGTTTCACAGCAGGTGTAAACACTGCATGTAAAAAAATAAAGGTTTGATTGATTGATCTTGAATGTATTCACTCTAACCATGCAAAAATGCCCCCCAAAGGTTTCCTCCCAACCAGTCTCCTCTATCAGAATCCAAAGAATCAACAGCAAAATCAGCCACACTCCTTCTGCCTTGTCAAGGTGTCAGCTGTTTGTAAGCCACTAAGTCAGTAGTAGAGTCTTTATCAAAACCCTGCATCAATTTTTCCAGAAACTCTACACAAGTTATATTCATTTTACCAGCCGACACTACCAGAGCCTTCATAAGCGCTCACAACAAATCTTATTTGAGACGTTTCCGATGAGTAAGCTGTCTAAAATCTTTGAGTAAAGAATCCCAGACACTTTTGCCAGGATGAATCCGTCTGATTTATTAGTGACTGGAGGTGAGGCATTACTGTGGGCGGTGTGGTAGTGGTGGAATCGAAGTTTTAATTTTTGGCTCTGATTGTGAATTATACCTTTAGTTTTGACAATCTGGTTGAAGATTTCTTCCTGCTGATGATAAAGATGATGAAGATACCTTATCATGCTCACCTAAGAGCCTTCTTCAGGGGATCTGTTCCTGCTGCATCGAATGCTCAGTAGATCATTTTCTTAAGCCAGGAGGGGTATCCTGGACACATGTGCAGAGCACAGAGGTAAGGTTACGATACGGGAATGCTTATGGGGATTTCTTACTAGCCTCTACAGAAGAACCTGTTTCCTTTGAACTACTCTCCCGAAGTTCAATGAATGATCTGCTCCAATACGCTTCCACTGAAAGCGGTTATCTGCAGGGCTGTATCGAGAGTCGCTAATTTTAATCCCAAGCGAGTAGCAATCTCCTGATCTAAAAAGTTCTGCTCTGCTCCATTAAGGCAATACCTGTTTCTGAATGAGGCACACACACATACCAACAGAGGAGAAAAGAGAGAAAAGGGGAGGGAAAGACTGAAAGGCAAGTCAAGCCAGGAGTAGAAGGGGACCGTGACACTACAATATGGATCTGTATTGATAAGTGAAAAACAAATTCAGTATTGGCTAATTTCTAAAACATTTAAAAAGCAGACTATGAAGTGGGTGATGCTTATTATAACTGGCTGGAAAATTAGATGCATACAATGCGCCTACTGCTGAAATGAATCAGTTTTATTTGCCCCAGTGTTGCAAAGTGCCTCAGTACCCTTAGCTCAGGGATAATATTTACTTCTATTTCCTGCCCAGCATGGCTGGCTTGGATGTAGTCAGCATGTGTCCCTTGATCCTGGTGTACACGAATGGGAGAAACTGCTTAGTAAAACGGCAATCAGCTTCCCCTTACATTTACCCATGAGCTTCTCAGCTCCACCACTTCCCTGCAGCTGAGCTAAAGCCACGTCCTGCAACCATAACTGCCTATCATATTTAATTTCTCATTAACTTAAGCAGCTGGAATGTTGTTCCAGCTGGACCATTCCAGCTTAAAAGTCATCAAATTTCACCTGCATGTAGAAATGCCAGCTTGTTTAATCTGTTGTATTACATAAACAAAAGCGCTTGCATCTCTGACCTGTTACTGTTCGAGCTTTTTGCAAATGTTTGAGATGCAATGGCATCTCTGCATCTGACATAAAGATATAAAATAAATGTAACAGATCTCCCATCGTCAACATAATTAATTTAATGCATTACTGACCATCCGACTGTCATCAGTCCCAAAGATCATTGTCTACCGGGATAAACCTAATAGCTATGGAGCAAAGCATGAGAAGCTGATGTGAAATGTGACATTTGTGAACCCCTCTGCCTCATTTGGTTTAAGAAATACCTTTGGCAAATTACAGGGAAAAGGGCAACTTTCACAGCTCCTTGAGATGAAAAAGTGCCTTTTTTCAAACGCTGCACAGAAAAACAAACAATTACATTCATGACTGCCTTTATTTACTCCATGATTGAGCAACGCAGGCAGACAGTAGCAGGTGGATTAATTAACTAGTGCCTGAAAACTTTTATTCTTTTCGCATTGTCACATTGATGGATGGCTGAATAAAGTCAATGAGATGGCTATCAATACACCAGAACAAACCAAACCAAAAACAGCACAAAAGGGATCTTAGCTAAAGAAGAAAATGCAAAAAACTGACACGCACAAACAGGTGTGCTGTTGGTGAGATCGCTTTTTAGTTATGGCACAGCCTCTTGATAACAACAAAAAAAACAAGTAATTGGAAATGAAGAAGGCTGAAAATCCAATATAACATACCAGCAGCATCTCAAATTGCCTAGCTTTAGCATCTTTTGATGAGGTTTCTCATTAGAGTTCTGTACAGCCCAGAGTTTGGAAATATCACATGATTAATTAAAATGATAGGGATGGAAAAAGTGGGCTGTCAATGATAGGATGGGAGAAGGCCTTTACATAATCACTGTTGTGATCAGAGCCCATTTATCTGCCTATGAATGTGCCTGTTGACAGCGACCATTGCCTCTTATGTGAATCTGGACTCCTGGGCTGGTATCTTGTTTCCAGAGCATTGATAGAGCTTCCAGCTTCTATTGCTGTGGAGGGATTCAAAAGCTTTATTTAGTTGTCTGAGAAATCCAGGGAGAAAGAGAGTGAGACCTCACCAGGCTGTTTTCATCCCCTTTATCATCTAGTTTTCAGATTCAGATAGTGAGATTCTGGCTGTGTTCATATCTGTTTTTTCTCCTACACACGTCAGCTTACGCATGTCATGCAGAGAAAAGTACAGGAAACTTAAATCTATCGTCTCCCTCTTTGTCGGTTTCACAAATACTACAAGTTTATCCACCATTATTACCTCCCCACCATCCATTTATCCTGCATTTGTGTAACAGTATAATATAGAAATATTTCTAGAGCAAGAGCAGGTAAAAAATGCATAAGTGACCAATTGCAACCAAACAAAAATGTTGAAACAGAAAAAAACCCCAAAAGGCTAGTTAGGATCAGCAAACAAATGTCAGTCACTTTAAAATTAGATATGGCATCTAAGACACTATTCTGAATAAACTGCCTTTATATCTATGTGACATAAGTGTGTAAACAAAGATAATATTTAATCCAACTGAGCCATTTGAAGGTGTCCAGTAGATGCTGGCAACTTCTAATCTGGAAAGTTGTCTTCAATCTTATTGCTTTAGTTGAAAGTATGAATCAACACACCTTAAATATCAGTATGACAGCTTTAAAGCTTTTAGTTTGTCCCAATTACTTCTCCTGGAAGAAATGCTTTAATATATTAGTTATTTAGTGACAACTGAATAGTAAATGGATAATAAATGTAATTATTTCACTTTGAAAAGGCAGAGTGTCACATCTGTGTGGTCACATCACCTGTGTTGGTAACCTAAGTTATATTTACCTACATCAAATAGCCATTTAAAAGTTACTAACAGATAGTCAAAAGTAAACCTAAATGTCATGGAGCAGTAATGTGGCAGGTAAACTGGACCCAAATGCAACCGGAAACTACATCTCATTGGTAGGCCATGTAAAAAACACAGAGCGCAGTCAGTGGATGCTTAGGTGCATAGTGCAAAGAAGTCACCAGCTTTTTGCAGAGTCAGTTGCTACAGAACTTCATATGACCTTCTGATCAGCTCAAGAGCAGTCCATACAGAGCTTCATGTAGTGGTTTTGCATGGCCAAGCAGCTACATCCAAGCCTTACATCAGCCAGAGCAGTGCAAATGCTGGGCTAACATAATGTTAAACCCTATGGATTAAGACTGGGAGGTCACTCAAGTTCATACATGTTTTAAAGCAGACTAGTGAATACTGTGTAATACAGTGTAATATTTCAGTATAAACCCATTTTAACCTAGACAGATTTAAACAAAAAAACAAAAAACAAAAAGGGAAACAAAACAAAAAAAACCCTAGATAAAGCATTAAAATTCTGTGAGTAAACCAATGTACAATCCTACTGTACGAAAATGTAGACAAAATTTCCCACTTGTGGGACCTGCCATGTTGCACTTTTGGAGCCAGAGTCTGCATGGTAGTGACTTGAGGTGGAGTGTCCCATCCGCTAACGTGGAGGAGGTGGGGTTTATGACCCTATAAACCCCACCACCAGACACCAGGGGGCGATAGAGACATTTTGCTTCAATTTTGGGGCGCTATTATGTCATCCATGTTTTCTATAGTAATTGGAACTACCATGTGTCAAGGGACCAAGTGGTCAGTATCAAAACTGGACTCGGGTGCAGAAACCCAGGATAGAGACAGCAGGTAGTTTTACAATATATTTATTGGTTGATTTAGTTTTTGAAAATGTGGCAAGAACAAAAAGCAGTGAAACGTAGAACTTGGCGTGGGGAACGTGGATCTAGAGAAGGGAAATGGGGCCTGAGATGCAGCCTGGAACAGGGCAGTTAGCAGCCACACTAAGGAGAGAGGACAACGGAGTTAGGGAAGTAGTGGAGTGGAGCTCTGAAGTTGGACCAATATGGCAAGGCCATGATGATCCACTTGGTAAAGTAAATCCGCTTGGCATCTTTCTTGGCCTTGAGACAACAATTCTGATGGCTAAAGATCCAAACGGGACAAAAAAAATAAAAATAAGATGAAAATTCTGCTGTTCGGAAAACTCATTTTGTAAAGTCTGTCCCAATTCAAAGGCTGCTCCAAATGCGTCCGACAAACGTGTCTCTCATTTCCCCGAATTTCAAGGATGGGTCGGGTGTCTGAAGTCTGAAGTCTAGACTGTCCCATTTCACAGCCTCGCACTTCCGGCCTTCTCGGTCCTTGGAGGAACTGGCCCACACAGACTGCAAAGGCCGGGTCTTCTGAAGCCCCTGAATTGGGACACAGCCAGAGTCTGTGTGGTGGTGACAGACTCTTGACATGCGGTGGACATGACCCCGTGCACTTTTTATGTAGCCCGCCTGCTCCAGTTTATCTGCTGGTGGATTTACTGCAATTGACGACCTGGTAAATTAGGGTAAATACAATCATGTCACCAAGCATTTCACTGCATATCGTACTGTGTATGACTGTGTATGTGACAAATAAAAATTTGAATTTGAATTTTAATATGAAAAAGACATGCAGCTTAACATCTTATAGTTCTACTACATCTAAAATCACTCTGCTGTTAATTTGTTTGCTGGATTAGCCATTACCATACACACTGTGTTAGAGGCTTGTTGCTAGCTTGTTAGTGATGCTACACACCTGTTACTCTAATAGTCTGTATTTTTGAATAATTCTGCAGTTTTTGTTATCCATTTTTAGACAGAGATGACATCAACTGCACACTCCACAGAGGCCCAGAGTTACTGTTAATATCAGAAATGTAATGTTGTTCTTTGAGATTTCAACATCAGACTGAGGAGGATATAAAACTGAAGATTTAAACAGTTTTAGATACATTACACTCACAGAGCACTCTACAGCCTGCTAACATGGAAACTTTATTTTTTTTTTATTTATTTATTTTTTTTAACATCTTATAGTTCTAAAAAAAAAAAAAAAAGAAAGAAAAAAAAAGAAAAAAAAAAAAACATGGAAACTTTAGATAAAAACAGAATTGTTTGCGTTACGGTAGCGCCTAGTCTACAGTGACTGTAGACTCTGGCTAAACTGAGTGCTAATAAATTAATCAGTGGAAAAATTAAACATAAATTTTAACTTAAGCTGCCAAATGAATGTAGTTGGTTTTAGTACATAAGTATTGGGTTTTGTAATTTTAATCAATAGTTAATGATTAATGAGAGGTTACTGAAGTGCAAGCTTTTTTTTTTCGTGTTACATTTGGTGTTACTGTCTTTACAGATGTGGCAAGAGACACAATACATGCTGATTTTTGCACATATTTAATAATCAGCTTTGCACAGGAGCTGAAGCGAGTCCAGCCTGTTGCTCTTAAAGTATAATTCTCATAACAAAAGTACAGTAACAGTAGTTAGTGACTGAGCAGCCAGGTGCTTTTCTCTTGATTTATTTAGTCAGGGTAAATTCATTCATTTGCATGGATTAGCTAAACAAACTTTACAAAATGAGTTTTCCGAACAGCAGAATTTTCATCTTATTTTTATTTTTTTTGTCCCATTTGGATCTTTAGCCATCATAATTGTTGTCTGAAGGCCAAGAAAGATGCCAAGCAGATTTACTTTACCAAGTGGATATTGGTCCATTTGATTGACCTTTATTATAATTATGTATTTATTTTATTTTATTTTCGGTTGCTACAGACGGGACAGACATGACTGGGGGATAGGACAGGGAGAAAGAATGAAAGAAAGAGAGGGAGAGAAAGAAAAACAGAGGGGGTTGCAGTGGCGTGCCCGCAGGCTCTGCCGGCAGCCAGCTGTGCCAGAGAGGACCGAGCTTCAGGCCCAGAGGCCTGTGGGCACCCCACCCCCCGGAAGGGGTCCAGCCAGGCCACAGGCCACAGGCGCCAGGCCACAGGCGCCAGGCCACAGGCGCCACAGGCGCCAGGCCACAGGCGCCAGGCCACAGGCGCCACAGGCGCCAGGCCACAGGCGCCAGGCCACAGGCGCCAGGCCACAGGCGCCACAGGCGCCAGGCCACAGGCGCCACAGGCGCCAGGCCACAGGCGCCAGGCCACAGGCGCCAGGCCCCGCCAATCGGCCACCAGGAGTGAGCCGGTACAGCGCCCAGCCCCAGTCGACAAGAACCACCATCACACCAACGTCTGAGGGCATCAGCCACCGGCAGGGAGTGTGGTGAGGGGAGATAGGCCTCCGTACTTTGGAGGGCCTGAGATGTTCCCAGAAAGGTCGAGTCTAAGACCCAACCTGACATATAGACACAGACGAACAGGCGCACGCAGACACAAACGTGCATTCCCACCCCCATATACACAACGAAATACTCGGCACTCACCCAACGTGTAGACAGACACAAATAGACACTGCACCCCCAGCTCCCCCGCTGACCCCAGTAGGCACCCCCACACTCTGGAACTCACCAGGGCAAGGGGGCCCAGGCCCATCCGGACCGGGGCCCACTGCAGCAGCACCGCCCCGCCACACAGAGTCCGGGGCAGCTGGACTCTGTGGTGCTGGGCGGGTGGGGTGCCACCACAGAGAAAACTGTACCCACCCCATCATCCAATCATCTCCCAAACTACACAAGACAATAGACACCCAGGTTGAGTTCATTCTCTACCTCTCCTATATCTCTCCCCCACCTGCAGAGTGAGCTCCTGTAGAGAGGAGACCACCTGCAAAGATATAACAGCCTCCCCACCAGTTAGAGAGCCCCCTAGTTGGGCCAATGCACCAGAGGTCCCCTGCACTGGGGCTGAGCCCCCCTGCACTCACCCGCCCACAGCCCCGGCGACACAACAACAAGGACCCAAGCCCCCAAGGCCCAGCCAGCACCCCAGACTGGGGGCGGAGCACCCCCAGACTCCCAAGCCTCCACGCCCGTCCTGGACCCACCCAGGGGCAGCCAGGCTACCAGGCCAGTAACCAATGTCCGCCAGCACAGACCCTCCCCCATCTCCGCTGTACGCAGCCATAAGGAAAACACCATCTAAGAGCCACCAGAGCCCCTAACCAGGTCATGGCCACATCCCCCAGATTAGGCCCTCCAGGGAAAACGTCCCTAGGGACTCCACAGACGCCCTTTTTCATCTTAGCTAGCTAGGTCTCAGGACCTGTTGATCCCGGTGGTCCTCCTTGGGCTTTTGTGCTCTGGGGGGCATCTAGATGTCTGGGGACTGGATCTCCTCCATACCTGCCTCATGTCCTGTGGGGGACGGCTATGGCTCCCCACACCTTCTATTAGGCTACGTTCACACTGCAGATGAAAGCGCATGAAATCCGACTTTTTTGACCCTATGCGACCCATATCTGATTATGGTATGACAGTGTGAACAGCACAAATCCAATATTTTCAAATCCGTCCTGGGTCACTTTCGTATGTGGTACTGAATCCGATACATATCTGGTGTTTTGGAAAGCGACTGCTGTTTGAATAGTCATGTTGCATTAAATCCGTCTTTTACGTCACTGACACAAGACAGACGCCAATTATCAGTGCCGGAGAAGTGCCCGAAAAGACATCATGAATGCTTCCTGGCCATCCAGTGAAACTGTTGGGAAGACAACGTTGAAGAAACGTGAACATTGTATTTGTACTGTATAATCTGCAGATTTTGACAGAAATGTCCTTAGATAATTTTTTTGCAAAGATTCTTTCTTTTGTTATCAATAGTTCTCATCACGCTGATTTATGTCCAAGGGGTCTCCTTTCCCATAAGTTTGATTCTAATTCCTAGTGCGGTGATGTTAAATTGGGGTGTAACGTTATCCTAACAGCTTTGACCGGCAGCTGCCGTCACGGAGAATTTTGCGTATCTCTGTTCGGGAATAGCAGATAGAGTGTAGGCTTTGAGAGGTAGTGATGGGATTTCCGGCTCTTTTTAGAGAACTGGCTCTTTCGGCTCGGCTCACTAAAAAGAGCCGGATCTTTTGGCTCCCAACCGGCTCTTCAGGCTGTTTTGTTGCTTTAATTAATTAATTACCAACAACAATAATAACAATAATTTATTATTAACAATAATATAAAATTATGCACAAAAGGAATTAGTAATGTAAAAAAATGTGGTTTTCTTTATGTATGTTTATATATAAATATTTATGGGGTCTCTAGAGACGATTACATACAAACTCCAAAGCACTTAGAAATTCCAAAGCACATACAAACTCCAAAACACATTTCTAGCGTTAACTGAACTTCCAAAACAGAGCTACCTAGATCACTTAAATTACACAATCGAATTCATATGTCTATTGTTTTTGTATTAATACACAAACGCTCATATATATATATTCAAATAATTTAAAAAAAAACAACTTAATTTACCTGTTACTACCACACACCCAATCCGATTGTTGGTACTTCCTGGCTTGTGTAGCCACTAGGTAACAAAAGCTCAACACGGGCCCTAGCATCCTGGAGCACTTCTGTTGTGTTTTTGAGTTTTTACATGCTCCAGAGTTTGTACGTGTTTTGGAGTGTGTACGTGCTTTGTCTCTAGGGGCCACTGTAAATATACTTTTATTTATTCACTCCACATAAAATGCAATAAATAAACTATAAAATACAGAAACCAACTATTTACATTTCATACATTTCAACTTTTAACTACTTAAATTTTCAGCTTTTTCCTTTTAAACAAATTTAAAGTCAAACAACACAAAACACTGCAAACCACAACACAATAAAATATAAATTAAAATATTGAAAAAAAGAAAGCCCAGATTTTTAATTAAGGGAAAGGTTGGCATTTAGAAATATTAATATCACACTCAACTGACTGCGTTTTATCTTCTCATTGCACTGATGGGTGGACAGTTCTTAGGTGCCTGTGCATGTTGTTTGTGGAGCCGGCTCTATATAATATCCTTTTCTTGTAGACTCTATACTCTGCCTTTGTTTTGTCAATAAGATTGAAATGGTTCCAGACTTTGCTTCGTTTCTTGGTGTCACTCATTTTCTTTACTGTACCTTTCCAATGTGATGGTGTTGCCTCTTGTTGCTCCCAGTTCTCTTTCTTTCCTTCTCCCTCCTGCTCTTGTTGTGTGCTACTGCTGTTGCGAGTGTAACAACCCCTCCCCCCTCTGCTCAGCGCTGAGCAGAGGGGGGAGGGGCGCAAACGCAAGGCTCTGTTTGCCATCTCTGCTCAGTGCAAACACAAGGGTGACTTGCAGCTTGAAGCGAAAAAAAGTGAAAGAGAGGGCAGGGGGGAAAAAAAAACCCTGGCTCGCATCGTTCACTTCAAAGATTCGGCTCTAAGAGCCATTTCGTTCGCGACCAGTGTTGCCAACTTAGCGACTTTGTCGCTATATTTAGCGAGTTTTCAGACCCCCTAGCGACTTTTTTTCTTAAAAAAGTCGCTAAAAAAAGACGTGAAAGCGCATATCGCTTTTACTCTCAACAAGCAGCGGGTGCTGTAACACAGTCAGTTCTTCTTTTACTCTTATGCTGTTTTGTGGATCACAAGGTTTAAAACTACTTATAAACACACACACACAAAGTAACTCCACCAGAGTGCTTATTTCGGGTCACTTTTGCCGGTCCAAGCCCAGATAAAGGAGCAGGGTTGGAATTGTGACATTACAAAAAACAATAATTGCTAAAATAAATTTAATTTGTAGTTCTAAATAAACTCTAAATGCATTTAGGATGTTTTTTGCTCACTTTATGTCTATTCCACGATGTTATTTCTCTCTCCAACAACATAGGTTACAATTACATTAGCATGACCAATTATGCAAATTAGGTGATGACGTCATTTAGCGACTTTTAGCGACTTTTAAGACAACCAATAGCGATTTTCTTTACTGAGGAGTTGGCAACACTGTTCGCGACCGACCCATCACTAGTAAACTGGACTACCCGACAGAACGACACGAGGACCTGCTGCAGTTTTTCGGTAAGTTAAACGTGTTTGTAAGCTAATCCGTTACTACTGTCCTTAGCTAGGTCCTTAGACCTAGCTAGCTGAGATGAGCACTCGGCTGTCGGGGAAACTTGTTTTGTAAAGTTCGTTTATGAATTTACCCCGACTAAAGAAATCAAGAGAAACGCCCCGAGCTGCTCAGTCACTAATTACTGTTACTGTACTTTTATTACAAGTGTTATAATGTAAAAGCAATAGGCTGCACTAAATGTGCAAACAACAGCATGTTTTCAGTCATTTGACACATCTGTAAAGACAGTAACACCACTTTTTTTTCTTTTTAAAGCTTGTACTTCAGTAACTCATTAATCAGTAACTATGGATTAAACTGTAGAACTGAAAAAAATGTAAGAGAAGAGCTTCAGATCCTGGGTGTGTGAGGGCAGAGAAGGATCAGCTTTATTTCAGATTTGAGAGACAAACTTTATATTTGAGTTTGTGATGATTCTGTTCTCTTTGTGATTACAGGAGCTGCCCTCAGATTCAGACCTCAGCACCACAGTGACAGCAGACAGATCATCCAACATGTTACCTGCAAAATGAACTGATGAAAACAGTACAAAGGTTTAAGTACCACATGTGCTGTCAGTGAAAGCTGCAGCTGTTTTATTGATAAAGTTAAAGACAAAAAGTCAAACGGATTAATCGCTCATGTAACTGTGTCACTATATATCAGCATTAACAGGACTCAGTTTGGTGTTTCAGAGAGCTGCTGATCTCAGACCTGCACAGCTTCCGTTTTAAACACTCGATGTACTCAGCTGCATGAAGAGCACATTTGATTTTCTTTGACACAATTTAATAAAACCTGATGAAGGTCAAAGGCCTTCACTTGTATGTTGAACTACAAACTTGTCATCTGGAATTCCTTTACAGTTTTTTGTCGATAGTGTGTTATTTACCATAAAGTGATTCAGAGTTATTCATACAAGAGTAACCACAGAGGATCATATATTTTTTATAATATAACTTTCTACAGGACTATCTTTATGTAAAAGTCCAGAGCCTCTGGGGAGTATCCGAGTATTTATAACATTACCCAAACCAAAGGTCTCCATCACAGTGTTCATGAAATGCTGGGTTTATCCATCTTCTGGGGCGGACCTACAGAGTAGTGATGGTAAATTTGATTATTTTTACTGAATCGACTTTTAATGAGTCACTCACCAAAGTGAATCAGGTTTATTGAGTCATTTGATTCACTGAGTCAGTTGACCAGAGAGTGCAAAAATGTACATTTTCACTCAAACGCAATTTGTTTCTCTTTTCATGTAAATCCTACTGCTAAGATGAGTGATTCTAAAAGAAAACAACTATTTTATAGAGCAAAAAAGAGCAAAAACATTTCTAAAATTAAGCAATTTCCTATCAAAATTTCTTAATAAACATTTATTTTGTTTATTTTTATTTTATTAGTATTTTCCTTAAATGTGTCAAATATACATTTTCTCATCTAAATGTCCACTGAGCTGTGAGCCAGGGGGCGGTAATGCGCCTTAACATTGGTTGCCAATCAAGAAGAAGAAGAAGCTGTGAGCCAGGAGGGAGGGGGTGAGCGAGTCCTGAGTGATTCGCTTACGATTCAGCACAGGAAGGGAGGGGGTGAGTAGCTCAAATGTGCTGTTAGCATGTTAGCACAGCGGTGCTACTGTGAACCGAGGAGCTATTGTCTTGATGTGAGCTTCTACTCGGGGTTTTTTCTTCCAGTTCAGAGCAGAATTTTTTTGTTAAGATACTGGATGTTGTGTTTTTCTCCACAATTTTAATTATAAGCTAGATACATTGCTGCTAACAGCAACAGGGATGAGTCAGTGAGTCAGTTGGGCTTGTGAATCATGATTCATGAGTCAGTAAAGTGATTCTCGAGTATTGAACGATTCGTTCATGATTCGCGCATCACTACTACAGAGGAGTGCTGAAGATTTCCCTGTGAGGGAGCTGCAGGTGAAGATCATGAGTCCTGCTTGATCAATGCCATGAGCTTCAGTATTCCTGGTGTTTCTTAAAGGAAGCCTCTCTCAGTGGGTCAACAGAACTTCTGGCACAGGACAGCTGTGATGAAAGAAAAGGAAGAAGTTTCTCCAAACCTCTGGACCCAGGAAACCCAGCTTAGTCCTCATGGTCTCCCTCACTAGTTTCTCTGTGGAGTGTTCAGCTAATCTTATCGCTGTCTAAAAACCTATGGAGTGTTGAATCATTCAATAATACAGACTATTACAGTAACAGGTGTGTAGCATCACTAACTAGCTAGCAACAAGCCTCCAACACATTGCATATGCTAGCGGCTAATCTAGCAAACAACAGAGTGATTTTAGATGCTTTAGAACTATAAGATGATAATCTGTATGTGTTTTTCATAATGACATGGATGTATTTACCTTAGTTGAACGAGTCGTCAGTCGCAGTATACCCATCAGCAAATAAACTGGAGCAGCCGGGCAACGTAAAAAGTGTAGGGGGGCGTGTCACGTCCAGCGGGTGTGTGGGCGGGAGCGTGACACAGTTGCTCCACCTCAAGTCACTACTGCACAGACTCTGGCTCCAAAAATGCAAGATGGCAGCCTCCACAAGCGGGATATGTTGGCTTCATTTTTGCACAATGGGAGGAGGTGCTGTCGCGTCGTCCATGTTTTCTACAGTCATTGCTCTAAACATATTGTGCGTCTTGTGGGTCTTGTGTGCTACCCAGTAACATTCAATGTTTTTTATTTAGTTTTACTTATGCTTATGATGGTTGTTGCTGTGGTTTCCCTACTTTTTTTTTCTCTTTTGTTTTTTTTTTTTCCCCCAGCAGGTGATCAAGTGGAGTTTTATTGTCTCTCTTCCCCTCGATTTTTCTGTCCCTTTCCTTGTCTTGATTTATTTTTCGTATCCTCTGTTCCAATTGTAATGACTTAAAAGTAAAAAAAAAAGTTCGAACAAACTATGATAATCAAGTGGTAAATGGACTGATTCTTATATAGCGCTTTTCTACTCTCCCAGAGTACTCAAAGCACTCTATACAACATGCCTCATTCACCCAATCACACCCATTCTCACAAGCACTTTATCTATACTTAGTGCTTTCTAACGACATTCATACTCCAATGGAAGCATCGGAGAGCAAGTTGGGGTTAGTATCTTGCCCAAGGATACTTGACATGCAGACTGGAGGAGCCAGGGATCGAACCACCGACCTTCCGATCAGTAGGTGACCTGCTCTACCTCCTGAGCTACAGCCACCCAATTGGAAATTGGATTTTTGGAAAAAAAATTAGGAGACAGGGTTTATGACCTATACAGCAGCCAGACATCAGGGGGTGATAGAGACATCTTTGCTTCATTTTTGGGGAACTTTTAGGTCATCCATGTTTTCTACAGTAACTTAAGCTGCCATGTTGCACTTTTGGAGACAGAGTCTGCACTATACTGACTTGAAGTGGAGCTGGTGGCGTTATTTTTGTGCCTCCATTCTGTTCACACATAAATAATTTTTACAAGTACAAATGTTGCATTTTGAGGAGAAAGTTATTTTGAGCTAAGAGAAATGTAATTTGAGTGAACAAAATTGATTGCTGTGTGCAAGAAATATATTTCAGTGTTTGCTACTATCCATACAGACACACAATAACAGCCCCTTTTGCTCAGATCTCTGCTTTGTGTGCTGACAGACATCTGTGGACCTGCTTTCAGTGTGTCGCTCCATGCACTCTGAAATCTTTCTGTACACTGTTATAAATGTGCCACAAAACCAACCAATCACACACTTGGATGCAAAAATTCTGATTGGCTGTTTTAGTCTCCAATCGGCTAACTACCTACTGCATTCCTCAAAATCCAGTGGAGTGGTTTGGTTTAAACTAGATTAAAACACATTTTTGGTTAGTATTTTTAATTATTTTATTTTAAAATATATAATTTTTTGTTGGTGTAGTATAGTGCATTGTTTTGACCTAAGTTCTGGTGCCACCCTCCTCACCTGACTCATTCTTTGGCTAGCTCTGTCTTATGTCTTCTAATCCTGAACAGCAACACAAAAATAGAATGTCCCGGCCACATGTAACATAAAGGGCATGCGTCCTATTACACTAATATTTGCTTGCTAACGGACGCTAGCTAACTTGCAAACTATGTATATGTATTGCTGCAATGCAGTCAGCAATGCATCATTATATGGTACTATAATGACCTTATAGTACCATGTCACCCCATTAGAGCACTTCGCTCCCGCTCTGCAGGCCTACTTGTTGTTCCTAGAGTATTTAAAAGTAGAATGGGAGGCAGAGCCTTCAGTTTTCAGGCCCCTCTTCTGTGGAACCAGCTTCCAGTTTGGATTCAGGAGACAGACACTATCTCTACTTTTAAGATTAGGCATAAAATTTTCATTTTTACTAAAGCATATAGTTAGGGCTGGATCAGGTGACCCTGAATCCTCCCTTAGTTATGCTGCAATAGGTGTAGGCTGCTGGGAAATTCCCATGATGCATTGGGTGTTTCTTCTTTAGTCAACTTTCTCACTCACCTCTCTGAATTCAATCAAACTTGTTATTAATCTCTGTCTCTCTTCCACAGCATGTCTTTATCCTGTCTTCCTTCTCTCACCCCAACCGGTCGCAGCAGATGGCCCCGCCCCTCCCTGAGCCTGGTTCTGCCGGAGGTTTCTTCCTGTTAAAAGGGAGTTTTTCCTTCCCACTGTCGCCAAAGTGCTTGCTCATAGGGGGTCATATGATTGTTGGGTTTTTTCTACTGTATGTATTATTGTAGGGTCTAACTTACCATATAAACCATCTTAAGATGACTGATGTTGTGATTTGGCACTGAATAAATAAAACTGAATTGAATTTAATAATTTTTCCTGAGATCAGCTCAACTTCATGGCTTGCCATCAAGGAATTTTGCCCTGATTTAAAATGTTATGGTAGCCACAAGTTTAATTAAAGTTACAGTAAAATTTAAAATGTCTTTAAATTTAAATGTATTTACAACATAGAATGACTTTGGCATGATGTCTGGATTGCAGTCACTAGCAAGTACCATGATATTCTTCACTGATTGGATAGGGATGACCTGTTTGACTGTTGTCATTCATCTCTTTAGAGTGTCCACTACATCTTTGTCCCTCGACCGTAGGCAGATCTTGAAAACCTTTGTAGAAAAAAAAAAAAAATTAATCGCCTCAGGACAAAAGGAGGTCTCACACCTGAACAGCTCTGGTGGTCTACAAGAGCTGGATAAGGCAAGACACTTGAGTTACCAGATCATAAAAACATTATTTTTAAAAAATTTATTTAAGTGTTGAATTTGAAAATATTAGTGAGCAGGTAACTGTTGTCTTCTGACATTAACAAATTAAACACTTACATTCAGATTATGGTACAGAAAGCCCACACATATTTTTTTCAAGAATTTTTTTTGTTATACGGTTTAAAGTTTAAGTTGATGAGTTTGTTATGATTCCAGGGTGGTTGCAGCTGTTAATTCTTTTTCCGTGCAATCCCTAATGCATTTTAGCACATCTGGTAGATGTTGCTGGTGATTTTATTCATTCTTGCTTTTTAATTACTACTAATCTAAATTACTGTAAGAATAAAATTAAAACAAAGGTCACCTTTTTTAATGGTTGAATGTAATGTATATGTATTTAGAATGCTTACACAAAGGAACATTACTCCAACAAGTACCTATTCTGGATTAATGAATATTATGCGTTTGTGGATTTGAAGGAGCTTCAGGATCAAGGCATTGACTGGGAGTGTGCTCTACTGCAAGATTAATCTAACAGCACAGTTGTGGTTCCTGAGGTTGAGTGCCCATTGGATGAGGAAGCCCTGAAAGGACTTCAAAGAACAATGAATCCTTTGGAACATTCCAAGTCACACGGTTGTGACCTGCACATACGATTCCTCCAACAGGTGTCAAACCAACAGTGACACCTTACATGGACTTGAAAGCCAACGCTGTTCAAAGTTCTCAAATACTGTACTTCTTTGCTAAAACATTCAGATTACAACTAGACAAGCAAACAAAGCACTTGCTTGGTATCTCAAAATCATTTAGTTAAAACTAAATCCTTTGAATATGTTTTTACTGCAAATTAATTGTTATAGTTAATTAAAACTGCAACAATTAGTCATGAAAGTGGTCACATGGTTAGGATGAACTTCTTCAGTAAGAAAACTATGCCGGTAATTAGTCATAGGTGAACTTAAACCTACAGCTGCATCTGTAACTACAATTTTACAACATATTTAATGGAAGGGACTGCAAATTACTTAAAACACAGCCAAAAATCTGAACTATTATTTTTAATTGTGATGTCCAATGCCAATTGCGTAACGGTCCTCATTGAATTTATACATTAGGACATCTTTCCCTAAAACAGTAAGAGTGATGTATGCACAGGGCATTGTTGCTCTGTTTCCATATCTGGAAGACCCATATTCACAACATGGATATGTAAGTAAAGGGGTCCTTGCAACACATAATTGCCCACAGAAATGTTGATAGCATAGTCAGTCTGCTGGTATTTAATTATATAGGAACATAACTATGATCCAGAGAGGGGTTTAGGATACCTTGCGTGGCTGTTGAAGACCATTCAAAGAAAAACTGTAGAGGAAAGAAGTGTCTTAGTTTCCAAATCTTCCGGAAGTACGTTCACTTATCATTTAGACCAGGGGTCGGCCACCCTAGGCACGCGTGCCACAGTTGGCACGCGAAGGGTTAACTGATGGCACGGCCATAGCTGGACTGGCCTTCGGACATACCGGGCATTTGTTTGGTGGCCCGATGATTTTCTTTTTTTTTTTGTAACGGTATAAACAATGAAAGGTGTTGGATTGGCCAGATGCTGGCCGGTGTGTAAAAATAACTCAGTTGTTTGGTGGTGGCATCGCGGAGCTTCCACAGATTCAGTAAAATTAACAAGTGGTGGAGGCCAGCAGGTGGATGAGGGAGATCGGAGGCAGGACGAGGAGAGGCCCGAGGCGGCAGGTGAACTGAACTTCAGGTAAGAAATTATGACCTGCAGTCTATCTGGGTCAGATATAAACCAAGTTTAGGTGGAGTTTATTTTCGTTGTGCTGACTTTTTACAGTCAGTTACAATAACTGCGTACTAGCTAGCATGATGGAGTTTCTATACAGCTGGGTGGATGCTTTGATGTTACTGATGTTGAAATTTATTAAATTCATAAGGTTAGTTAGTAGAGTTGCCAACCGTCCCATAAAAAGACGGTATCCTCCCGCATTCAGAGAAATTATTACACGTTTTGTGTTGAGCTGAGAGGGGAGGCAGTTTGTCCCGGACTTCAGCTAGAATGAAAAAAGACACAAAGGTGAAGTTATTCTTTGTCTTTGCTGCACCACTGCCTCTTCTTCTCTCATTCTCTCCCCTCTCTCTCCTGTTGCTACTTTAATCATGAAACTGATCAATGATCAGCTGATCGGCTTTTCTCTCTTGTTTGTTTATCGCTCACTTTGCACCAGAAAGAGGAAACCGCCAGATGTCGCGCTAAACAACAGCAGCACTTTTAAGCTTGATCAGCTTTTGTTAGAATTTATTTAATATTAATTTCTAGTATCAGCTGATGTTTGCTGGAGCCACAGCTGTAAAGCTGCTGGTCATGATATCGGTTTGGATATGTGGTGAGAGGGAAACATGAAGATGAAACCAGGAGATGTCCTTACTGAATCATCAGAGCTGAACAGGTGATGGAGAAACAGGTTTACCTTTTAGGTGACATGAACGAGTTGAAGGGAAGTTATGAACTGTTACTGAGAGATACTTTTTTTAGTAGCTGACAGCTGATAACTGTGCAGAGGTGGATCTAGCAAAGTTTTGCCAGGGGGGCCAGGTAGGGCATTAACAGGGAAAGGGGGGCACAAAGAAATACTTTATTTTCATTTAAAATGTCTGGCTGTTATTAAATAATTATCTGAATCCTACAACCAAAGTTTCTATCTGATGTAAAATGTATAGAAATCATACATATACCAACAAGACTGTACATCACTGTCACAACAGCGTTTGTTTTCATTCAAAGACTATATGGCTTTAATACCTGGTGGGCCGGTCTCTAGTCAAGCTGGGCTGTTTTTTTGTCCCAGTCCAGCCCTGGGCACGACACGCAGTGAATTAATCTGAGAAGGTGCATCAAAAAATAAATGGCCGCGCCAGCGGTGCACATCGCAAATCAGACACATTAGTTGTGCCTCTTCTTAATGATGGTATCTTAACTAACAACCCCAAGTACCAGATTCAACTTGTAATTGGCAAAAAATAACTTAGCCTACTGGTGAGAGGGACGTTGTTAGCTTTCCACATTCCGACACTTCAAAAGCTTCAGGAGCTGTCCGCTTAGCAACACATTTTCTGATCAAACCAGAAATCTTTAATGAGCAGCTAGATTTGTCTCGCATTAACTGGTTGAGTTAATGCCAGTTAATGCAACATCGAAGCAGCTAGAATCCACAGCTGTGTGTGTTCATGGAGCTGCATTTTCACCTGCTGGACATCACTACCTGACAAGTTTAACTGTCTTCAGAACATTGCAGAGGCCTTATTGACAGTATTTGGCTCTACATATCTGTGTGAGCAGATTTTCTCTCACATGAGTGTCCTCAGGTAGCCTCTGAATGCTGGACACTCGGACCCTGTGTCTCTGAGTGGGAGACCAGAGATCACATTAACATGTATATCTCTGCATTAACAAACATGCCATATTGGCCCAGTTTATTTTTCTTATCATTGTTGTGAGGAGATCATAAATGTCATTTGCATTTTATGTTGTACAGTTCATTTGTTGTTATGGATAAAAAGTATTTTTTTGTTTCAATATAGCTGATAACTATTCGCTGATAGCTGCGAACATCTGCGAACATCTGCGAACAAACATAATTCTATCAAGTGGTTCTATATAGTGTGTAACTGTTAATATAAAGCGTTATTAAATGTATTGGTAATGCAATCATATGGCACACTGACTTCTGAGGAAATTTTAAATGGCACTCGCCATCAGAAAGGTACCGACCCCTGATTTAGACTGATGTAATTTGTAGGCAGGAGTCAAAAAACAGTTTTTTCTTAAGTTGTTGGGCTAGGGCATGGTCGATCCAGACCCCTCATCCCAGATGCAGCGTTATCAGAGGAGGATGTGAAAGCAGCTATTGCTGTTTTGAGAGACTCTGCTGATAAAGACACTATCTGTGGGAACATGAAAGCTACCTTAATTTATCGTCATTCAGTGGTCAGTGATGAAAAGAATGCAGCAAATGTCTTAGTCTTCCTACAGTTTGTGGACACACCAGGACTGGTAAGTCATCCTAATTTGTTGAATGACTGAAATATTTCATGCAGCCTGCAGTGTCACTCATCACTCCCCTCTATGTATTGTATTTTTGCATTACAGATAGAACAAGATTTCAGACTCCTGTTTGGTGAGGTCACTGCCAACAAATTCTTGGAGAGGTGGCCCATCGATTTCAAAGCAAAGGTTGTAAAGGAAAGCCATGGACTTCTACCCACCACAGAGCTCTTGGAGTTAGTGTGCAATGCTGAGTCAGCTGCTGAAGTTGAGAATGTTATGACTGTGACTGTTTTTAATCACCACTGTTGGTTGTATAGGTAATTCTGCCAATTTAATGTATTTTTGGATTTTTTCTTTTTTTTGGTTGGTCTTTAGGCTGGAACAGTGACATGTCTGCTATCTTGCTGCTGCTACATCTGCTACCACCATCTGCACAAGGGCAAAAGAGACCAGGAAAGATGTCTGCATCTCAAGCTGTCGATAACTTCATCAAATTTCTAAATGCATGTTGTTTAAACTATGCGTTCCAATCTCCTCCATTTTCTTGTACAGTGAGGTGATGTGATGTACTTTCATAGGATGGTCACTAAATACTGATGTTTAGTGTTTTGTTGTAGTCTGGAAACAGTGTACTGCAGCACCTAGACAGCATCACCCGAAGCAGTCAGCCCTACCTTCTTGCTCCGGAACCAAGAAGAAGCACCATTCATGCCTTCTTCATTGTGATTGAAAGGACTTTCATGTAAAGCAACAGGTTCAGTAGCAGTCCTTGATGAACTCTTTAAGGCCCATGTCTTTGGTGCGTCATATGGTTCATCCCTGACCACCTGTTCACTGCAAACAACCATTTACAGCATTGATGTTGGTGAAAGAAAGTAAATTCCCAGAGCTGGGAGCAAGAATGGTGCATTAATATCCATTGAGATCAAAATAATCAAAATAAGATCAAACTAATGAAGTGCTTTCTTTGCAAAAGTGATCATGGTAGACCAATCAGCCTTGACCTTACCTTAAGGTAATTCATGGTCTCATGGTCTCTGTACTGGCAGGACACTAGATCTTAAATGTGGCTAAGTGGAATGTTCCAATTCTTTTAGTAGCTTTTCTGGCTTTAGAAAGCACCTGAACAAATGCCACAAAACTAGTTCATTTAATTCTGCAGAACATGACTATGGATTTGTGAAGAAAAACAATAGGCCAGTGGCTGTGAATTTAGGTGGAGAGTCTAATGATGTCGGATTGAATGCAATTCAGACATGGTGCTTATTGAGGAATGGTATGTGTGTATATTTAAAACATTTGATTGTAGAACACCACAAACTGTTCAAGATGTATCCCCAGAATTTTTTTTTTTTTACCAAAGCACCATTTTCTTGTCCATTATCCCCGCTGTATCCAGAAAATAAGGCCTGTACTTCACAGTTGGTGCATGCGCTATGAAGGTAATAGAATCTTTTCAAGAAACAGTCATTTTTAAAAAAAATATCACCAAAACACTGGCTAAAAAACACCAGAATGATGTGGCATGCATTCAGCAGTCTTCAACAACCTTTAGTCAGTTACGCATTGATCCAGGAAAAATGGTGTCTTTAGATATATCTTTCTAGATATGTCTTTAGGTGTCTTTCTGGAATTTCCATAGAAATGCAAGTGCCCAGTACAGTTCAAGTTATGAAGGTAAACTGGGTTAAACAGAATGGGATTGTTTACCGCCCACATTTGATTACTTGTGCCAAAGTGTCTGAAATACCTCTGTTTTACTTGATTGATTCAGTTCTGATAATACACGCTGCTCACTTTGCCATTATGTACAGTAGCCTTTCAAGAACATTTCCATGCCTATGAGTTGACCAGGACAAGGAAAGATTTAGTTGTCTTTCATGTTGACAACCTGCATTATCCCAGGCCTTTTGACATAGAAATGTCTTATGGAGTGAATGACACTGCGCTCTTTTTGGAGCCATATTGCTTTCTCTAGTGAGCATCACAGCACTGTTTGCTACTGTGAATTGTAAGGATTTGTTATGTTAATAAGATGACATTGAAATGAGAGGCATAAATGTTGTTACTGTAACCTGTATGTTTGTATTTATTTCCATAATATAGGATAGATCACAGCAATTTAGCAATATAGTATCATATGATGAATATTAGTGATGGGATTTTCTCTTTTTAGAGAACCGGCTCTTTTGGCTCCGCTCACTAAAAAGAGCCGGCTCTTTCGGCTCCGAACCGGCTCTTTAGGTTGTTTGGTTGCTTTAATTTATTATTAACAATAATATAAAATTATGCACAAAAGGAATTACTAGTGTAAAAAAAAAAAGTGGATTTATTTATATATGTTTATATATAAATATATGCGGTGGCCCCTAGAGACAAAGCACGTACAAACTCCAAAACACATTTCTAGCGTTAACTGAACTTCCAAAACAGAGCTACCTAGATCACTTAAATTACACAATTGAAAGCATATGTGTATTGTTTGTGTATTTATACACAAGCACTCATATATATTCAAATAATTCAAAAAAGTGTTCATTTACCTGTTATTACCACACACCAAATCCGGTCATTGGTACTTGCTGGCTTGTGTAGCCACTAGGTAACAAAAGTCCAACACTGCGCCCAGCATCCTGGAGCACTTTTGTCTTTTGTACGTGTTTTTACGTACTTCTGAGTTTTTACGTGCTTCGGGGTTTGTACGTGCTTCGGGGTTTGTACGTGTTCCGGGGTTTGTATGTGCTTCAGAGTTCGGACGTGTTTTGAAGTTTGTATGTACTTTGTCTCTAGGGGCCACCGTAAATATACAGGGTGGGCCATTTATATGGATACACCGTAATAACATGGGAATGGTTGGTGATATTAAAGTCCTGTTTGTGGCACATTAGTATATATGAGGGGGCAAACTCCTCAAGATGGGTGGTGACCATGGTGGCCATTTAGAAGTCGGGCAATCTTGGATACAACTTTTGTTTTTTCAATAGGAAGAGGGCCATGTGACACATCAAACTTATTGGTAATGTCACAAGAAAAACAATGGTGCGCTCAACTGGATTTAGCTCAGGACTTTGAAAGGCAAAAAAATGGTTTTGGAGTGGTCTAGTTTCTGTTGTGTTTTGGATCACTGTTCTGCTGCAATAACCCAAGTGGGTTTGAGCTTCAGGTAATGTGGTGCCAAAAGCATGCATTTGATATAAACATGCAGAGTCCTTCTGAGGCAATAATGAGTCACCCAACCTTTGTTTACTGATGTAATATCAGAACATAGGATGGGGCCGAATAGTGTGCAGATTTACATTTAACAGCTTTACAACACTTCTTGGGGAGGAAAAGGGGACAAATGTTTGGGTTATCTCTTTTAATAATGTTTGTTAATGGAATAAGTGTCTCTTAACTTTTGAACAGAAATAAAGTGGGCACAATCACTTCCAGGAACATATTACAGGTTTTGCAATGATTTAAATCCAGGTTTCCTCTGTAGTGACTCTCACTGCACCTTTATGCACATCTCTCACTGTGACTCGGGGGAACTTAAGCCTTATTTGAGGCAAGCAGTAAAGACCTCATTCCAGCTGTGTAATTACAGTGTAGATTGGTAGATTATTTTGCATTACCAGTGTCTGTCGCTTCCCAGAGAGGAGTCTTACAGAGAATAGAACAAACTATAGAATGAGATCTAAATTCACTACTGGAGAAACATACTCCCAAATTCATTAACAGGTAAAGAAATACATATCGGTATAATGGAAAAGTTGCCTTAGCTTTTACATCTTCTCTCAGGTATCATCTTACCACATTTGATGCTATTGGATCACAGGAGTATTGTGACACTTCCTATTCCTGGTGATATGCACAGTGGTGTTTTCACATTACAAGTGGTTATTATTGTGTGTAACACATTTAAATGCAAACCTTTACATACTATTGCTTTCACATGCTTCATCCAAAGCTCTGCTTAATCACCTGATTTATATAATACCTTGGTAACAATATGATAACCTTCTTATTGCTAGCAGGTTAAGTCTGTGTTTGAATTTTCACATCTTTTTAGACTTACCTCATAATAATAAGGTAATATTGGCTGATGTTTTATCATATTTGGATAGTATTACTATATTATAATCCTTAGTTTCCTGCTTTGCTTAAAAGTGTATACCCTGGATTATTAAATGGAAATACCTGTGTTTTCTATGTAATAAACAGGAAACAGAGCTGCAAAAAGCCAAACCGCCTGTTTCTATTTAATAACATTGTGATAACCATTTTAATAACCTTTTTAAACAAACATAAACAATAGTGATGACTACCTGGAAAGACCAGTTTCTGTGTAATAAGCAGAAATGTATTACCATGGTAATGATTAAAACAAGCATTAGAAAATCCGGAATGAAAAAGAAACTCTTGGTACAAAAAGCAATTGGAGTTAAAAAAAAATCATGGAATCAATTTATAGACCAAAATGTATTCTACACCTTTGACTCATTAAAGCAGCCACCTTTGGCAGATATAACACCTAAACACACCCGTGGCATTCTTTCTACAATAGAAAAATATCAAATATTGTTCAGAAAGTACTACTTTTGAATATCTTACCATCACTAAGGTCACACAGTACATCTGATGAAGACTGAGCTGATTGCTCACCTGTTACACATCTCTGCCTCAAATCACAGTCTAACAAATATTTCAAAGTCTCTCTTAGAGGTACATAGTATGCAAACTGATCTGTTCTATTCTCACTTTGTCCTATAAAAATTTTCTTGGGCTCCACATAGTTCAACATGTGTATGAAGAACTGTGTTCTGGAGTATGTTGTAATCACTGGCCCTTTATGACATGCAGAAAACAGCCTGGATACTTTGACCACCGTACAAAGCTCATCAGATAATGTTGTTTCAGTTTTTAGGAGTGTAGTGAGCTTATTCAGAGTATATGACTGACCCAACTCATGTATTTTTTTTTAAATTTCCTCTACAATGCTCAGGATGGCAGAAGCACTTTGCAATGAAATACATAACCCTAAATAAATCAAAAAGGAACATTGTCTTTAGTTGCTCCTGGTAAATTAAACAGGTGTTAGTTTCACAGTAAAGCTAGCTAAAATCTTGCTTTACTTGCTGCATTAGCATGAACTTTCCAGAAAACTAAACAGGACTGAAGGCAAAGCCTGTCTCTCTGTGACAATAATAGTACCCTTCTCGTCTAAGTTTTTTTTTTTTTTTTTAATATAGAGGTAACGGTTTAGACACGTGATGCAATGTCTCCAAAATGTGCATATAAATGAGACTTTTTAAAGAAACTGATTGTTACAGCTTTTGTAATACATTCTTTGACTGCTCTTGACCCTGCAAGCTACACCAATTATTTTATTAACATTATTTCATTATTTTTTTGGTATTTCATATTTATCAATTAATTTTAATTTCAGCAGGTGGTATCACACTCAAACAGATTGAACAGTGGTAAATCCACAATTTAAATCTCCTGTTCCACCACATCCCAAAGGTGCCCTTGGTTTGGGATCTGGTGAATGTGGAGGTTGGTGGAGTTCAGTAAAGTCATTGTGATGTTTAAGAACCCAGTTTAACATGATCACAGTTTCGTGATATGGTGCATCATCCTTCTGGAAGTAGTCATCAGAAGATGGGTACACAGTGGTCATAAACGGATAGACATGAATGGTGGAAGTTCGAGGAGAGGAGTAAGCAATTAACTAATAAGAAAAATTATGTTTAATGATAAAACGAAGTTAACTGATGAATCCCTGAGATTCTAAATTTGAATGTAACTTTTTTGCAATGATAAGGAAGATTAAAACACAATCACTTGTGACTCATGATGTGCATTAAAGGGTTACAAAAAAACACTGTAAAAGCACACAGACGGTGTTATTTTTAGGGTAATTGGTTCTACAATAGAAAATGGCCTTTTGCCATTAATTATGCCACAAAATATTTTTTTTCATTGTAAATAGCTGTCTTATATACTTGGTGAGACTGTAGAACTTAAAGAAATAAACACATTTTTTTTAATTTTTAGTAATTGCTCATATATAGTATTAAGATATATTGTTTTATCAAACAGTCTGAGATTGTTAATATTAAAAAAAAATTCACCGTAACTTTCACAATAATTCTAACAATGTTTTGACATTTTGTTAAAAGTAAAAGCACGGTTGTAAATTGTAAATTCAAATGCAAAAAGTAGGAAAGATTGTTATTCATACAGAATTGTTTTGTATTGTGTAAATTGTAGGGTGATTAATTGTAGATAATGGTACAGATTTTTCCTGTTGTTTTTTTCACAGACAATGTGCCATATTACTGTAAATTAATATATTTTCAACATATTAGCAGTGTAAAAATAAAAGCAAATCACGGTTTGTCAATATACAGAAATTTAATGTAGATATTACAATCATTTACTCTTTTGGATTTAATGGTAATTTACCATTGCCATTTTACAGTTATTTAGGGTAATTTTTACGTACATTTCTTACAGTGTACAGAAAACAAACATTTTAGAGTGCATTTCATTTATTTTATTTTATTTCTTTAACCATGGTTTTTACTGTTTTTTCCCCACTGTTTTCTGTGTTGTTTTGGGGGTTATTTACCAAGATTTGGATGTGGTGCATTGCCTGGGATTACTGTAATGACCCTAATCTCACTGAAAAGCTCAGAGTCACTGCTTGCAGGAACCGGTGGAATTTTTCGATTGGTTCAAGAGTTACAGTAGTTTTCATGGGTTAAATGGTTTATATCCTTGCACGGATTTAGCTTTAAAGCATAGTCCACATATTTTCACTGGGGTTGAGATCAGGGCATGGTAAGGCCATTCCAATAGCTTAATGTTAGTCTGCTTTATCCATCCCAAAACAAGTTTTGATGTGTGTTTTGGATCATTGTCCAAATCACAACAGCTTGGACAGAACAGCCAGTTGTTTCAAAGTTTTAGACATCAATTACTGACTTTAAGTCAAGTTGAATCTATTATTCTCCTTTCACCTTCACTGAGTTCCTTTCATTTCCCATTGTTCTGATTATTGGTGAATCCAGTGTGAAATAAGTTATTTTTATGCTGGCAAAGATAGTTGTAGTAAACCATGATCACTAATGAGAAATCAGTAGGGCTACAGTAAACCCTGTGTGGATCAGAGAATATCCAAAATAAAGTAAATTATGCACCCAATTCTTTTGAGTCATTAAAGATTCATGCTCATGTTAATTCCATCATGGAAATAAATTCATTCAGATGAGTGTATGTACACTTTTGACCACAATTGTAGAAACAGTACAGCTAGAAATGTCAGACACACACATGCACACCTTTAGTGAACACCCAAAACTGTACCAGTTAGTTTAAACATGACCACACTCAAAAGAAAGAACCGCAGCCATACTGATTAACAGAAAGAAACTTTACCATTAGAAACACTAAAGTAGATCCATAAAGTAGATTTATAATACTTAATATAATACTTAGAATATTATATTATATGTAATAATAGATCCATCCATTTTTCTCTGAGTCGTTTCCAAGCCAGCAAAGAGATATAACCTCTCCGGTGAGTCCTGGGTCTGCCCCGGGATCTCCTCCATGCCTGAAATACGTCACCCGGGAGGTGAGGTATTCCCAAGCCTCTGGTAGAGAACCCGAGCTCGAAGGATAAAGACTGCCCAGGAATATCTATCTATGCAAAAGTATTGAACCCACTCCCATTTCTCTATATTTTTCTTAACATTGGCTGCATTTTCTCATTTTCGGTACAGTCTGTGTACCACACCATTTTAAGTCACCCCTGTCGTTCAAGGCAAAATCATCAAAACTGAACCACAGAGCAATGGTGGCGCGGTTGATGTTCAAATCAAATCAAATCAATTTATTTATATAGCACTTTTCACAGGATAAAAACCACAAAGTACTTCACAGTAATATAAAACAGAAATACATAAAATACATTAATAATAAAACACAGCACAAATCTAATTAAAAGCCAATCTAAATAAATGAGTCTTAAGTTGCTTTTTAAAAGAATAAATACAATCAAGGCAACGTAATGATGGAGGGAGAGCATTCCACAACCTGGGGGCCACCGCTCTAAAAGATCTATCACCTCTGGTTTTAAAATATGTTCGAGGGACTACCAACAGCCTTTGATTAGAAGATCTCAGGCTGCGAGAGGGAGCGTGGGGTTCTAAAAGATCAGAAATGTAAGCAGGGGCATCACATTGTTTGCATGTTTGTGTTATGTTGATGGCTGGTTGTGTGTGTATAGTACCTGGATGCACTATGGGAAGAAGGTAAGCTTGGCGGATGCAGTGTGATGCTTTAGGCAATGTTCTGCTGGGAAACCTTGTGTTTTACTATCTATGTGGACCAGGGCTGTGCAGAGAGGTTTAAAGGGGCGGGTGCTCAAAGTTAAAAAGAGACACATTAATCCAGGCTGAATAACAACAACACACATTCATCAAGAATCTAATATGGGCAACAAGGCAAAGCAAACGTAGCCGATGTTTTACCTGATGGGTACAATGTTGCTGTAGAGGGGTTGCTGCTGATAGTGCTGGAGGGCAGGGCTGTGTTGATCTGAGACTGTAGACAGTAAAAAGTCCATAGGAGAGATGGTAGCTGATTAAACAAGTGTCATGAGATAATAACAAAATGCAAAGATTGGTGACAGCGCTTGGAACCATAAGGCAACAAAAACTGTGAGAAATAATTTAGGCTCTGCCTGTGAATCACTCTTTGCTTCTCTTCTTCCTTCCATCCCATCATCTCATATATCACTCTCCACTTGCTGTCTATCTGAGAACAAGGCACAACTTGCTATTGCAATAAACTATAATCTAATTATCCACACCTAACAACTCTTGCACTTAATCTATAATAAAATGATGACAGAAAAATGTTATAGCACTGCCTTTAGTAGCCTCACACAGCTCCTACTGTTCCCTCCTCATGTCCTTACCAGCCATGTCTGGACAATGTTATATCATGAGTAATAATTTTAAAAAATCCATCTAAATAAAACACACACATGCACGCACACACAATGACATTTTAGACCTTCTTCAGAATACTGTATATACTATGGGCATCATGGTGCTGATCCAGAATCCTTACATTATTATTTATTACTAGAGCTACAATAATAAAGCAATGAGGAGGGGGCAGTGATAAATATGAAATAATGTATTTATGATGATTCCATTTGTTTCACTATCCACTCTGTGCAGGGCAAAGCTTATTACATTTTCAAACTGTAGAGATGCAATCATTTTACTGCTGTAAAATCCAAATTTTGTCTTATTTAAAATATAACTCTAATATATGTTCTTTAAAATACAGTGTGTGTTTTTTAATATATTATAATTATAATAATGCATAATTATGTGGACATGCATATTAGACCGTTTTTTAGTAAAATATATTCCCTCCAGAAATGCAGGAAAAGCCTTGTAACTTACTTTAAAACTAAATATGTTCTAAATACTTAAAAACTAAATATGTTCCCTAAAACGGTGACAGAGCTACAGACCCATGACAGCCTTACACAGGTAGCCAGCAGCTATGACCACCAGCACTACTTGTGCAGTTAATAAAAGGACAGGTAATGTTTGTCGCGCTGTTGCACACACAGCACGCTCATTTGTTTCAGTTCATCAGTTGTAACAAGACAACTTACCAACGTGTACGTAATAAGTTAATACTCCTGTGTGCTATACACTACAGTGTACGCTGTACACCGACTTACTGGTTTTGTCACATCAGTCTGTGTCTCTGAGTTAATTTGTGTTTCTCCTACAGCTCCGGACTACAAAAAATGCGCGTGCTCTTTGTGAGCTCGTTCCCGGCTCGTAACCAGCGCGTTCTGCCGTCAAGGGCGATCATTGGTTAAATGTGATCATGTGACTGATGCAAGCCAGATCCTTTTATTTAGCAAAACTGTGATTAATAGTTAAATATTATTGTTGAGGGGCACAGATAGGACTCCGCACGCACACACACATTAAAAAAAAAAATCTTTGTTTTAAAAAAGTTGCCTCAACAAAAGGGCACTTTGGGCACCCATCAGGAAAGGGGCGGGTGCTCAAACCCCTCTAGCCCCCCCCTCTGCACGTGCCTGATGTGGACTACTATCTTCCTAACTGTTGTTGCAGACCATGTGCATCCTTTTAGGGAAGTGGTATTCCCCTGATGGCCTCTGTCAGCAGGATAGTGTGCCCAATTTTTCGAGGAGCATAATGAGATTGAAGTGTTGACTTGGCCTCCAAATTCCCTAGATGTCACTCCAATCGAACATCGGTGGGATGTGCCATAAGTGGCACAACTTATGGGATCTGGTGGCAACATCTTGTTGCCAGATACCACACCTTCAGGGGTCTAGTGGAGTCCATGCCTTGATGGGTCATGGCTAGAATAATGTTCTGCCTGATTGGTGTGTACTAATTTAAATACCATCTTTTATGTATTTTATTGATTTCTATAAAAAGTAATTTGTTATAATTTTAACAAGAGGGTCTATAAATGAAATACATCCTTAAGTTAGTTACAAATTAAAGATACAGTTTCATTATTTATACATGATACAGAGGCTCCATAGACTCCACTTACAGCAAATTACAAGCTGTGGAGTGTGTTATGACTGCAGTACATTAAACTTAGGTTGAAGAAAAGCTTTTAGCTGAGCACCATCAACAGACAGAGCTGGGCACCAGCCAGTGAGTTCCTGACGTCAGTCAGTCAGCCAATGAAATCTCAGCTATTTTATTCTATGAGAACATGCCATGAAAGTCTGTAGCACAGATATGACCTGGAATAAGGATATGCGTTTTCACTTAGACACTGCTGTAAATATTTCTTGTAAGATCTTTCTTACCTCACTGTGAAAATTCTATTAGTATCTGTTCATGGCAGTTTTCCTGTTATTTGCTCCTGTTATTCAGAGCTGAAGAAGTAGGTTGGTTGAGCTCCATAAGCAGGAAAATCTAAAACTTTAGCTATGGAAAAAATTGCTGTACTCCCAGAAATAATCACATAATGAAACCTGCTGTGACACTTTTGTTATGTTGCCGAGCAGATGAGGTGACGGCTACAGGTGAATCCTAATCAAGGTTTTCCATTTTCACCATGGTGGGTGTTTCCAGAGTGGCTTGAAATATTATTCCAAGATCATTATTTTTAATTGGCTGTATCAAAAAATACTGCATGTCTTGTTGTCCTCTGTGGTATTCTATGACTGCCTTAAAATAAACCCTGTAAATAAATGAATTAAAGCGAACATTAGGTATGGAAATTGATAAGAATTTAGAAATTCCAATTCCATTATCGATATTACTTATCGATTAGATTCATTATCAGATCTCTAATTGATTTTCATTGGGATCTCACTAGTTCAGTTTTTTAGAGTTACCACCATCACTAAGCAGCATATCGAAGACATTACATTTCTGCAAATTAATTGCATGATTGGTGGTCAAATGTTTGTGCATGTTGGATGTATTTTGTCTTTGTTGTGATCAGTGTTTGGTCATTACTCAAAAAGAAATGTATTACACATATCACACAGAACACTTTTATTAAAAGTAATGCAGTACATTACTTAATTACTCCAGGGAGAAAATAACTCATTATACTACTCATAACACCTTTCATCTCAGTCTGTAAAATGACCTGAAACACATTGTCTCATAATTACCATTTAACAATATAAACCTTAAGCTACAATCTACACCAACAGCTGGGATAGGCTCCACCTATGGAGTACATGGGTGGAGCCTATCCCAGTATGGACTACATACATATTATAATAATAATAATGGATTGGATTTATATAGCTTTTCAAGGCACCCAAAGCGCTTTCACTCTCACATTCACACACTGGTGGAGGCAAGCTACGGTTGTAGCCACAGCTGCCCTGGGGCAGACTGACAGAAGCGAGGCTGCCATATCGCGTCATCGGCCCCTCTGGCCAACACCAGTAGGCGGTAGGGTAAAGTGTCTTGCCCAAGGACACAACGACCAGGACAGAGAGCCCGGGGATCGAACCGGCGTCCTTCCGGTTACAGATACGCTTCCCAACCCCCTGAGCCACGGTCGCCCCAATATTTATTATAAAGGCTATTCAGAACATAAAATCAAAATACTAATTTTTAATGGAACTAAAATATGTAATATTTGGGCGATCGTGGCTGAAGAGGAAGGTTTCTGGTTCGAGCCCCAGCTCGGACAATCTTGGTCGTTGTGTCCTTGGGCAAGACACTTCACCTACCACCTACTGGTGATGGTCAGAAGGGCGCGATATGGCAGCCTCGCTTCTGTCAGTCTGCCCCAGGGCAGCTGTGGCTACAACTGTAGCTGCCTCCACCAGTGTGTGAATGTGAGAGTGAATGAATAGTGGAATTGTAAAGCGCTCTGGGTGCCTTGAAAAGCGCTATATAAATCCAATCCATTATTATTATTATTATTAATTATGAGTGTAATGTCCCATGCCTCTAACGCCTTGCTAGAGTCGACATTCAGACTACTCCTCTTCAAAATGAACACGCAGACAAGAGGGTTTGACTTCACTCCCTTTACTTAGGCCAGTTGAAGTAGGGTAAAACTGAGAAAACAACGTGAAATACTTTTAGAAATCATAAACAAGAACAAATACACAATAACAGTACAAATGACTTCTTTAGCCAAAAGCGTTAGCGAATCCAAGAAGCTTCTTCAGTTCTTCAGAACTGAAGATGAGAGGTGAAACGTCTTCAAGCAACTTAAAGAAGTCCAGATGCTTTTCTTTCCAAGTTCATTAGACTACAATGACCTGGATGACTGAGAACCTTCACAGACTCATTGCGGGTGCACGCCCTTGGTCCACACCCCTCGGAAGAAGAAACACCTGAGCCTCGTTAGTGTGGCCAGCATTTAAGCCAGGGAGCGACTACTGTTCTTCGGGAGGGAAAGACTGGTTTCATGTGTGGATTGTTTGGAGAGAAACAAGAGCTTTCCCCTGGATTTCCCTGAAGCCCTGTCCCCTCACCTTTTGTATATAGCACTGCCCCGCTCCTTTTTGTATATACACCCTTTGGACTTTGTAAATAAATTCTTTTGTGTGCATCTAACCTCGGAATGCTGTGTGTGAGTCCTCCATGTCAACCATAACAGATTCTCATTGGCAGGTTCGGCGACTGTAGCACTTGACTTGAATGAGTAAGCAGCTGATGTGCCAAAAAGCTGCAAAACATCAGACAGCTTCAGTCCATATCGGATGTACAGGATGGAGTTAAGGTTTCGCAAGGACATCCATATTCTAAGTTTGCTTTTTACCACACTCATCTGGCTGAATACACTCTCAATTTCAGCATTTGACTGTGGCAAGGACACCATTTGACCTTAGAACTGAAGAAGCTTCTCGGATGAGAGGTGAAATGTCTTCAAGTAACTTAAAGAAGTCCAGACGCTTTTCTTTGCAAGCTCCTTTGACGACAACACAGACACAGCAGCCATGACAAGTTCTTGAAACGTGTTGATATCAGCTGCATCCCTGTACTTCCAAATCTCACTCCAGAAGCCCATTGTGTTTTTTGTCTCATTCCATTTACTAAGATGGATGGTACACCATTGGTGGACAATCTTATCTATTGCTTCAGGGGAGAAGCCAAGGAGTTTAGCATTTTTTTCTATTTCTCTGCTTTTCTATTTCACATTGAAAACGGACATGTACTGCAATGTTACAATGTTATTCGGCAGTCTCAACCTCAACTCATTAGTGAGGGATACGGTGAAGGCTACGCACCGCTTTCTGACATTTTTTTCATCCTCAGGGTCAAGGTGCAACTGAGCTGCTTTTGACTCAAAAAGGTAACAAAGGTATAGTTTGGAACTGATTTATCCTTCTATTGGCTCTTTGAATACATCAACATGTGCCAGTGGATTCAGCACCCTGCTGCTCACAGACCTGATGAGGGTAACCAAGCTGTAAAGAAGTTTAAGAAGATCTACCTGTTCTCCTTCAAAAGCCTTGATGGCGGTTTGTACCTTTCCCAGCACTGACTTTACAAAAGTCATATATAAGATATTTTGAGGATCATTGAACATGGAGTATAAAACTTTAGCCATGTAGCAGTGTTCACTGGACTTGGTGACCGCAAAATGCTGCCTAAGCTCATCCCACTGGTCCAAAACTTCCTGAAACCACAGGTTCAATGGTTATCTGTAAGGGTTTTTCCCCACAGTTGATGGTCTCATAAATGGCCTTATAGGCCTCCCTGCGCTTTGGAGACACTGAAAACCATTAATAATTCTCTCGTACCAAGTACTCCACACTACGGGGATGGCATCATTGGAAGCATGACTTACAGCAAGCTGCAGAGAGCGGCATTCACAGCGAATAAGAACAAGAATTTTGAGGCCATACTCCTCCTTCAGCCCTTTATGGACCCCATTGTTAATCCCTGTCATCACAGGTGCATTGTCTGTCAGTTTTTTTTTTTAAGACTCCACTTCTCAAGGAAAGCCACAACAGTACGAGCTATAGCTCTGGCATCTCCTCCCTCCAACTGAACAAGCCCTAAAAAAGTGGATACAATTGCCTGCTTGGTGTCACTAAAATACCTTATGACAACCCCCAGGTACGTAGAAACACTTATATCTGTGGACTCATCGAGGAGGAGGCTGAAACGCTGATCACCCACATCTGCAACCAAGTTTTTCAGAAAGTATGGTGCCAGAACACCATTAATCATTTCTGTGCACTTTGTCCTGTGCATTTTGAAATAGGTAGCAGCAGTGGAGTACATAAATGGTGGTTGCAAGTGAGAGTAATTCTTCAGATTAGAAGTAGGTGGATTTCACCAATTCCAATTAAAGTCAAAAACACAAAAATCAGAGGGGAGGAGCAAAGTTCTATGCCAGCTGTTTTATTGAACAGTGCAGCTCAGCAAAACAGAAGGAAAAGCAAAGCTCCCCTAGGGTGTTTGCCGTAAGCACACGCATGCCCAGAGGGTTTTCCCAGGTCCCCTTTTAAAGGTTCCAGTAGTCCCACCTCCTGCTGCTGAGTAACTATCCCACGCGCCCAAAAACAGCAGGTGCAGGGTCAAGTACCCTCTGGTTGAGGGCCCTGCCCAAAGTGGCACCCTTAGGTTAACCCTTTGCTTTGCCTTCTGACAATAGCTCACAACATGGTCAAAGGTCACACATTAGTACAGCAAATAGCATAGTTTTTGTGACACTCTTATATACATGTGAATAATACTTGACCTAACTACATCAAATATATGGGTTAATTGCTTTACATAAAAATAAACACCCCTGTTACGTTATAGTGTGTGTGTGTACATGACAGTGTTTTCATTGTGTTGTATCTCTGTTACCATGTTACTATTTTTAAGAGATATGTTTTTTAAATGTGCTGCATGAAAAACGTTTATTGTGTGTGTGTGTGCAAAACATCTTGTGCCTAAGACTCTACGTGAAAATTACAGTATATATGTTCAGTACAGATAGATATATGGTGTATATAGTTATATAGGGATACATGTGATACAAGAATCCACCTCTCCAACATGATCACATGCCAGCATGGAACAGTGTTCAGCGATAGGTAATGCCATGGTGGCCTCGTATTTTGCAGAGTCAGTTTTTTAAATCATAAACGTAACGGCTTAAACCGGCCCTTAAATTCAGGGTTTGATTCTCACTCTCTTCTGTATTGTTGAGTGTACAGTTTAGACTGAGACATGATGAGCTAGCTAGCTAGATGTTTAGCTTATGCAACAGAGAGGCAATCACGCAGTGGACGAGGTAAGTGACTGGGTCATGGGGATGATGTATTTTAGTGCATTGATTTATTTTAGACAAAGAAAAATGTACATTTACGCTTTGGATTTGATAAATATCATCATTAATTCCCTCTGACTTTGGCTTTTTTTCTTCCATCAAAATAAAATCACTCTTCCTGCACAGATCTTTCTCAGTGTACTTCAACAACAGTTTCCCATCTCAAAGCTGTTTTCTGCAGTATTCACTTGCTTATTACGCACTAGTCTATCATTGTTTGCAGCGCTGTTGACCTCCGACAAGAAAAAAAGAAAGAAAGAAAGATTGATTTTTAAAAACACATTTATTCACTTAATAGTGAACTATACAAACAGTCAGCTCAAACCAACACATTGCTAAACATAAGTTCAGAGTTATTTAAAGTAAACAGACTACCTTTATAATCCCAAAGATTTCGAAAAACACCCAGTCCATCCATATTGAAATAATATTTATACTCTAACATCACTCTTGCTCTCGACATACTTTTGAAGAGGTCAACACAATCAGTATTTCGTCCATTATCAATCTTATACTTTTTACTCGAGTAAATTGCCAACTTTGCTTGGCCCAAGAAAAAAATCAGCAATCATCCCTTAGTCTTCTTCCCTTTGTCATATGAAAACCCAAAAACAAAACACTGTTGTGTAAAAACTTCTCCAAAGGATTCCCAAATACCATTAAGTACCGAAAATAAATCAATCTGAAACACTGTACAAAACAATGAAAAATAGTTTCTCTCATTGAACAAAAAGGACATGCATCTGAAAACCGAGGCTTAATGATGGATACAAAAGCATTTACCGCAATGATACCATGTAAAATCCGCCACTGTAAATCACCAGCGTTCTTGGTCAATGGTGGCTTGTACAGCAACCCCCATACAGGGCCCAGATCAAAACCAACCTTAAAATGTTCTCTCCAAGGCGTATCAGTTTTACCATTTAACTTTGTTTTGTTTATTGCCTTAATACAGCTTTTATACAACACCTTCCCAGTCACCAAATCCAGTGGTGTCCAGCGGTACTTCTCCTTCTCCAAATAAGGACCAGGGCTTTCAAAGTCCTTGAGCTGTGGTCTAAAGCACAGGCCAAAGAAACTGTCTGTTTTATCACGAATCAAAAGTCCATTAGACCAGCCATTTAAAAGTCTTTTATCATCATCTGAGAGTGCCTGCTTGAATCTTGTCAACATCAAGCCCACAATTCGGAGAGAGCGAACCTCAAATTTTCTTGCCAAGGACACAGCATCCTCCATTTTGGCTCCAGCAAGTTCAAGCAAAAGCCTTACCGTTGTAACTCCCCTTCTCTTCAGTAGCTCCAACATCAATGCCGCATCATCCCAGGATGAACCCAAACGAGACCCTTTGAGAATAGGTTCGATTAAAAGCCAATGCAAAGATGTAGACTTCCCACGTCGTTCTGTTTCCATCAGCCCCCAAGCCTTTAGCACACTAACATAGAAAGGTGACAAACACTTTACACCATACCTTGAGTGATCAAAAACAAACAAAGTCTTACCAAACCCCAAATTACCAACTTTAGAAAATAAGTACACTGAAAAAAATGCAATAGGCTGGTTGTTGAATTTGCATATAAGGATTTCATATATCCAGCTTGACTAATTTCAATTTCTCATCTCAACATAATTTAGTCTTTTCATTTTCACATATTCTTTAAGGATGTTCAGTGTATTAGACTAAATCATGTTGGAAAGAAACAAATCAGTGATATTTTCTCCTGAAGCTCCACCCCCTGGAAATGTTCAGGAGGAAAAATCGCCTGCACCGTCCGCCATTTTTGTCTCTCGCTTTGGAAACTGGAAACCGTCTGGAGTCCTTTACTTGAAGGTAAATAAGAATTTAAAGCTAAAACACCAGTGAGAAAGAGTGTAGACCCTTTAGATATGTTGACTTTTACTGGTGTAATGTTATTTTTCTGGTATGTGGGTTGTTTATCAAAAACCATGAAAGGCCAACGTAAGGCTCCAGTTAGCTAATGTTAAACGAAATTATGTGATAAATAAATTAGTAATAATCAAATATAATGGGAAATAAGATTGTTTATATATTTTTTCAGCCTAAATTTACTGAGTATTACAAAGTTGCATCAGTGTCTGTACTAAGTGGTGGTAAATGCAGTGGCTCAACCATTAAACAAGCTAATAGGGCAGGGATACGACTGTCTTCTGCCACAAAATAAAGTAAATTCGTGCTCATGTAAGGTCATATTTATGGGATGTTTGCTTTTCTGTAGCTTTAGTTCAATTTATTCTTCTAAAATCTGTTTTTATTATTATTAATATGGCTGCTCTGCTGATAGTGTGTCAGCGGTGACATTACCAGCACATAGCCACAGCTGCTATAAACATGCTGATAGGCTGATGTAGCTTCTGCAGCCAGCAGCGAGAACACTAAATACAGACTTAAGATTCAGTGTAATAGTTATCTAAATGTTGCGTGTCCTGTTTGTAAGCCCAGGAAATAAAATTAAATAAAAGGACAACCTCTAGCTTCAAGCTAATGTAAGCTTCATGCTATTGTGAGGTTGTTAAATTTGCAAATATGCGCTTCACATATTCTACATGAATCATTTATATTTTTGATCTAAACATAATTCAGTCTCACGCTTTTCACTTGTTTTTAAAAGACTGTTCAGTCTTTTAAAATAAGTCAATTAAAATAATCGAAAATAGTTATGTTTTCTGTTGAAACCCCGCCCCTATAGGGTGTGTTCTGCGAGGGAAGATTGACCGTGGTGTCCGCCATTTCTTCTCTTCGTGGGAGGCATACGTTTGGCGCAGAGCTCTACTTTGTCGAAGTAAATTAAACTTAAAACCAAATTTTCGAGGGGAAATGAAGATAAAATCTATCAGATGTGTGAATTTTTACCGAGGTAGTTTTTCATATATACTGCTGTTGAGCAACATAATGGAAAATAAGAATTATTCCTCAAATTAACTGACGATAATGCTAGCTTAAGCTGCAGGACAGTATTATGCGTGTTAACATCTTTTCCAACAAACTTGTGTGCATTTAGTTAACTGGTGTTAGTAAAAATGTTTTACAAAAAAAAAGAGGTATGAAGGGCCTGCAGTAGTCATTAGTGCCAGAGAAATTGTAAGTTTATTGTATTTTCTGGGTCATTGTGACAATATAATTATTTGAAATGTATTGACTTTTTCTTTACAGATATTTGGTGCTTATCCCTGCTGAGAGGCAGATTGTTGTCACTTCAGAGCAATTCTCTAGTGCTGTTCTGTAGTGGTAATAAAGTTAATGTTGTAATAATATTATTTTGTTTGTTAGTGAAGATTTGCATATGTTATCTTACTTTCTTTAAAGCACCAAATATCTGTAAAGAAAAAGTTAATACATTTCAAATAATTATATTGTCACATTCCATGTGGCAACCCAAACGTAATCCAAAAACTTAAAACTAAGTACAATGTTGATAACTGGAATATTACACATCTGTATCCTACCACCAAAATTCTCTTTCAGTAATACTTAGTTACATAATTTAATTTGATCTTTCAGCAAAATTAAATTTACAGAAAGTAAGATAACATATGCAAATCTTCACTAACAAACGAAATAATATTATTACAACATTAACTGGCATGTTGTATACAGCGCTTTGAGTACTGTGGGAGAGTAGAAAAGCACTATATAAAAATCAGTCCATTTCACCACAAAAGTGAGTGGGATGCATAGCTAAAAATCAGTAATATGAGAAAAAATATAACTTTTTGTAAATGTGACCTTGTTACATTTGAGTTCGTGACTGTATTTTTATGTGTCAACTTCTCTTTTTAGATAAATGCAGAGTTTAAGCGCATTACCACCATGCCACTGCAGTCCCGATTTCTCTCACAGATAGATGTGCTATCTGACAAATTTATAAAGGTGTTCAAAAAGTGAGGAGGACAGATAGGAAGAAGACTGCAGAATATTCTGGAACCCATGGCCCAGGTAAGAAAGAATTTTAATTTGTGTCTACAGTTTAGAGAAAATAATAATTTTAACAAAATGCTGCTTGTCACCCTTTGCCAGGATGATGTTGATCTTGTGCGTGAATGTATTATCAAGGGGCTCTGCGTGTACCTCAACGAAGACCCCAGCAATTTAATGACAGAACATGTGGTAAGTGTTATTATAGTAGGTCATTTTTATTGAAAATAAATGTGGTTGCTTCATGAACTAACCCCCCCTCCCAAAACTTGGCTGAAAAAGGCTTTTATTGCCACAATGACGCGTGGACAACTGAACAACAAAGTCATGTAGGATTGTCAAATTCATCCCATTGGTGCAGCTACTAAAAAGATTTTGAATCTCAGTGACCTTGACCTCTCGGATTTTGAAAATGATCTATGATTTTCAAAATTGTGCCACAGGTGTATCTGCTGGTGACTGGGGGATACCACTGGCATGTCTTTTTTTATTCTAAAATGAATAGACATATCTGAAAATGATTAGACTATATTTAGCTATGAAATCTTGTTTTATCTACATGTTGACATGCCACAATTTCACTTTTTAATGGACATATTTAATAAATATTGGGGCCACCTTATTTATTAGACAAAATACTGTATGGCCTGGAAGTGTTTATAAAAAAAATATTTATGAAATACTTGGATCCAGCTAACGTCTTTGTTTTGGATCATAGTTTAGCACAGTTCAGATGCTAGTATCTCCACGGTTATTGCTTTTGACAAAATTAACATAATAACCAAAAACCAGACTAAATCGACAAGCTTGTTTTGTGTCAGTCACTTTGTAAAAATACTGCTTTATTCAGCGTCCTTTCTAAACCATGGCAAAATGTAGTTATCTACTAATAAATGGGTTGAACGTCACCTTAACCAAGGGAGAAAGAGATACAGAGAATTGTCTATATGGGTTAGAGAAGATATTATGTTTAGGTGTTTTACTTTTTTTTTCTTCTACATGCATTAGGACCACGTGTTCTCTGAACACCTCTTCAGAGAATGGAGAGGTGTTCATAGTTGAACACCTCTTCATTCTCTGACAGTATTCTGCTTCTTTGCAATGACCAGTGTTCTGTTGAATTTAATTTTGGGAATGTGTATTTTCCAGGCCACAGATGAAGGAGTTATCCAACAATCTATTGAGGAAACAACCATGGGAATCTACATCATAAAGTCAAGAGATGCCAGTGACAGCCCTGAGGACATTGGGATAGTCCTTGAAGGCCAGAGAGTCTTGCAGGATTTGGATAACTGTGCCCTAGCAGCTGCTATGCTATTTGGATTAATGTACACTTTGAACCTGACCTACCCACCAGAACTGAAGTATACCTTCGAGGTATTCCAGAAACTGGTTATGGAGCTCGAAGGGAACAGCCTTTCAAAGAAGGCCCAGGTTCTCAAGAACAGACTGTACGAGTGAACAGTTATGACATGGAAGCAATATGTCTACCTCTCTGAATATGTTCCATTGATTCTTTTTTGCCAACACTGGTAAAATTACAGTATATAGTGAAACTGATTTTTCTCACAATTTTATAGGTTTTTACTGGTAGGAGCAACTTTCACTTTTAACTTTGGGGCCATCATTACTATAGCATTCAATGTTCATTTTTCAAGCCATACTCTTTTGAGGAATAGTTTGTACTCTAGTGTTTTTTTCTTGTTTTTTTGGTTTGTTTGTATTTCTCATCACATTGAGGTTGAGTGTGCCACACTTTCTGCTTCTGCACAAAAATTTTCAATCAAGGTGTCATTGCATGTAATTGCCAACTCAGTCCCATTCAATTGTAAAATGATCGTTGCACCATTGCTGTCACCAAAGTCATTTTGAAGCTGGTAACTGCTCTCAGGTCAAAAGCCTGAAGTAATTGAAGCAGCTATTTAGAAGGCATACAATTTTTAAGTTCATTGGACATGGTTACAGTAATTTTGGTTATGTTGTGATGTCCAACCACTGTTTTGTTTTGTTTGTTAGTATAAGTTATTGTGATGTTTTACTTATAGAAGGAAGCCAAAACGAATCACATTTTAGGGCTCTTGGTTTTGTGTTTGTGGGTGAAAATGTTATTTTCAAGCTTTTCTACTTCACATTTTAATATTTGCATTCCTGTTGCCATAGTGCCTTACGGCTCTTACATTTAAAAAAAAGAAAAAAAATTACCCGAGGAATTCTCACCTTTTACCTTTGGGCCAGTATTCCTAGAAAATTCAACGTTAACATTTTCATAGGCCCTAGAATGTTGAATTCAGGACCCAGCAGTTGTTTGTGTTTGGTACATTTTGGAAGAGATGCAATCAGATAACTCGTGTATAATCTGAACTGCTGTTACAACTTCCAATTGTATACTGTTTTGAAAAATACAGGTCATTGTTAAAAAATGTTTTGCTTGTTGGTTTGATTGAAAGCAAAATATACAGTACATACAGTGTGTGTATGTGTGTGTATATATATGTGTGTGTATGTATGTATATATTACATAATATATATGTATTACATAATATATATATAATAAAATGATCTTGTCAATCTAACACATGGTAGTCAAATACAATTAACATAAAAGAACTCTTTACATTTTACATAACCAGTTAATGTCTGATAAACAAGTAGTTTCTATAAATATTTGACATGAATGAAAAGGATACAAACAACATGAAAAAATCATGTTCATGTTACAAAAAATTTGTGTGCAGTAATAACATGAAAAAATAAGGTTGACAAAACATAACTTAATTGCGTGCAACCGATTACAATAATTTTTTTATGTTTATCCCACTGATTATTTTTTTCAGTGTATTCTGTAACCTGCCTCCACAAAACATTTTGATCCCCATTCAAAAAACTCCTGCTCTTGTCCATTAACCTACTAACAAAGCATTACTCTTACTCCAATTAACTTTAGAGGATGAAATTTTACCAAAACATTAAATAAGTCGTGTTAAAACAAGTACATCTGACTCTCCCGTTATAGCCACAATAATATCATCCGCATATGCAGAAAGTTGAAAAGGTAAAGAAATGCCATTCAGTTTTATCCCATGCAGGTTCTCCCTAATTTGACATAATAAAGGTTCAATACTTAAAGAGTACAACATACCTGACATTGCACAACCTTGTCGAACTCCTCTCTTTACATTAAAGGGAGCACTTAAACCACCATTGACCTTCAAAACACTTTCAATGTCACAATAGAGGGTCTTAATCATGGCAATGAAACCAGAGGAGAAACCAAAAGCCTTCAAGTCAAAGGAGCTTGCAAAGAAAAGCGTCTGGACTTCTTTAAGTTAAGTTACTTCAGTTCCTGAAGAAGCCTCTCGGATGAGAGGTGAAACGTCTTCAAGTAACTTAAAGAAGTCCAGACGCTTTTCTTTGCAAGCTCCTTTGACTACGATGACCTGGATGACTGAGAACCTTCACAGACATATTGCCGTACATTTTGGGAGGAACACCCTTCAACTGGTGCGAGAGTATGAAAGGGAATCAAGGAAACTAGCGGATTATAGGAACCATATCCGTTTCAACCTAAGATGCAGACAAACCAGAGTTGTTCCTAAGAGCCTGCGCCTTGGATCCACTGTCAGGGGATACAGAGCAGACTTGATTCTACAGAGAGCGCAAAATCACCTTTTAAGTGAAAGGATAAGACAGGTCCATTTCACTATAGATGCCCTCCAGATCAAGATCAGCCAGACTCTGCAGGAACTGGAAACCCTTCTACCCTCTCCAATCTTAGAAGAGGTTTACAAGTTTGTGGACAAGGCTCAGCGGGCCCAACACTCGAAAGGAAAAGAAAGACAACGCAGGAAATTTCACACCTTGCTTTCAAAAACACACACTCCTCATTCTGAATCTGAACCTACACAACCCATAGAAGAAAACACACCTGAAGACAGTCAGGAGAAATGGGTTAAGAACTTTTCAGACAGGAATCTCACTGAACCTGAAAAGAGAGTATTAGCCAAAGGTCTCAATTTTGCCATTTCTCCACAACAGTTGCCCATAGTGGACCTCATCACAGCCACAGAATCTGCCATACGGATTAATAAATTATCACAGACAGAAGCAGAGCAAATCAGGATGAAAGTCTCAGCCACCCTCTCCAGTGCCAAAGTCCCTCCGTCCAACCTCACAATACAGGAAAAGAAGGCTGTCGCTTCCCTGAGCAAAGACCACAACATCACTGTTTTACCAGCGGATAAGGGAAGATGCACCGTGGTCCTAAACACTACAGATTACCATGCAAAGATCACTACTCTCCTCAGTGACAACAATACCTACGAAGCCTTAAAGCGAGACCCCACAAGCAGCTACAAAAAGAAAGTTATAGCTTGCCTTCAAGACTTGGAAAAGGACAAAACCATTGACCGCCTTACTTACCACCGCCTTTACCCAGGGGATGCCATACCCTGCATTTACGGACTTCCAAAAATCCACAAGGTAGCTGTCCCACTCAGACCCATAGTCAGTAGCATAAACTCAGCCACTTATAACATTGCAAAACACCTTGCTACCATCCTTGCTCCTCTCGTGGGGAACACCCCACACCACATCAAGAACTCCACCGACTTCACTGACAAGGTCCAGAAACTTACCCTGGATCCAGATGAAACCATGGTGTCCTTTGATGTAGTCTCTTTCTTCACGTGCATACCCACCACGGAGGCAGTGGAGACTGTCAGAAAACGACTACAAGAAGACAACTCCTTGGAGGACAGGACCAACTTCACACCCGATCAGATTTGCACACTGTTAGACCTCTGCCTCACCACTACATATTTCAAATACAACGAAGGCTATTACAGACAAAAACATGGCTGTGCCATGGGCTCCCCCGTGTCACCTATTGTAGCCAACCTTTACATGGAGGAAGTGGAAAGGAAGGCTCTTGGCTCTTTCAAAGGAAGAGTACCCAGCCACTGGTACAGATATGTAGACGACACCTGGGTCAAAATCAAGACACAAGAAGTGGAATCCTTCACTGCGCACATCAACGTTGTGGATAAAAACATCAAGTTCACCAGGGAAGACACAAAGGACAACTGTTTGCCTTTCCTGGACTGCGCTGTGCACATTGAAGAGAATGGCAACCTCAACATCGAAGTTTACCGGAAGCCCACACACACGGACCAGTACCTCCTGTTTGACTCCCATCACCCTCTGGAACACAAACTTGGAGTAATTAGGACCCTACACCACTGGGCAGAACATGTTCCCTCTAAGCCTGAAGGGAAAAAGAAGGAACACACACATGTAAAGGAAGCACTCAAAACGTGCGGCTATCCTAAATGGGCATTCTTAAAGTCAGCAAAGAGGCACAGAAAAGAAGATCAGACACCAGTGAGGGAGGATAAGAAGGACAGATGCAACAACATTGTCATCCCCTATGTAGCCGGTGTATCAGAGAAACTCAGGAGGGTTTTCTCCAAGCATGACATCCCGGTGTACTTCAGACCCAGCAACACACTCAGACAAAAACTGGTTCACCCGAAAGACAAAACGCCAAAACACAGACTTAACAATGTGGTGTATGCCGTACAGTGCAGTGAGGAATGCCCAGACCTCTACATTGGAGAGACCAAACAGCCACTTCACAAGCGCATGGCACAACACAGAAGAGCCACCTCCACAGGACAAGATTCAGCTGTCCATCTGCATCTTAAGGATAAAGGACACTCTTTCGAGGATGCCAATGTTCACATTTTGGACAGAGAGGACAGATGGTTTGAAAGAGGAGTGAAAGAAGCCATCTATGTCCACTGTGAGCGACCATCATTGAACAGAGGCGGTGGTTTACGACACCAACTCTCTGCCATCTATAATCCAGTTTTGAGATCCCTTCCCAGACGCCTTAACGCCCACTCACACCCTGGGCCATCTGACCTCCGGAATTCGCATGATAAGGTGGGGCCAGGTTTCACAATGAACTCACCCGAAACTCTGGCTGATTGGGACCCACACCCAGTTCCACACCTTGGCTCAGGCGATTAGAGGATCATCAGGGGGTCCTTTTGTCCCTCTGTGGGGGGACACTCCCACCAGGTTTATATCTGGGACTCTCTACCATTTGACCTTAGAACTGAAGAAGCCTCTCGGATGAGAGGTGAAACGTCTTCAAGTAACTTAAAGAAGTCCAGACGCTTTTCTTTGCAAGCTCCTTTGACTACGATGACCTGGATGACTGAGAACCTTCACAGACAAAAGCCTTCAAAACATTCCAAAGATATTGGTGCTCAACCCGATCAAAAGCCTTTTCTTGGTCGAGGGAAATCACACCAAAGTTTAAGCCCAATAAGTTAGAGACATCCAAATAATCCCGAATTAGTGCTACATTGTTTCTTATTGATCTGCCAGGAATACAATAGGATTGATCTGCATGCACAACTTGATCAATCACTTTCCTTCACCTGCATGCCAGTGCTTTTGAGAAGATCTTATAGTCAGCACACAAGAGGCTGACTGGTCTTCAATTCTTTATTTCATAAAGATCCCCCTTCTTGGGAAGAAGAGTGAGCACAGCTCTGCGACAGCTTAGGGGGAGCTTTCCCCTAGCCACACTGTCATTAAGAACCTCCAACAAATCACCAGCCAACACAGACCAGTATGATTTATAAAATTCCACAGGCAATTCCTGGAGCTTTACCATTTTCCATACTTGACAATGCGTCCTGCAGTTCCTGCAGAGTTAAGGCACGCTCCAAGATGATATTGTCTTGATCTGAGACCTCTGGCAACTTACTGAGAAACTCAGCACCCACCACGAAGTCTTCTCTAAACTCGCTGACATACAGCTTTGAAAAGCAATCAACAGCCCTTTTACGCAATGCAGTGGGTTCGGTCAGCTCCTTCCTATTCCTCAGATTGAATACAATGAATAAGGCGATTCTGTCCATTCTTTTTCTCCAAGCTAAAGAAGAATTTCGAGGGAGCATCCATTTCAGCAAAATTTTGAAAACGTGAACGGACCAGGGCTCCCTGTGCTCTAAGCCCTAGCAGATCAGCCAAAACAGTGTTTTTAGTTTTGAGGGCCTGCAAAGGGCCTCGGTCTCCTGTGGACACACTCAACCGTTGAAGATCCACTATATCAGTCTCTAATTCTTCAATAGATTGCACCATCTCTCTTGTGACATTACGTGTGTATTGAATACAGAACTGCTGAATTTTTATTTTACCAATGTCCCACCATTGCTGTAAGGAAGCAAACTGACATTTCATAGTTCTCCATTGATTCCAAAAAAAGACAAAAACCTTTTCTAAAACACCCATCATTCAGCAAAACCGTATTAAAATGCCAGTACGCACTCTTAGGTCTTAGTCTATTTATAAACACACTAGCTTCAACCATGCTATAATCAGAAAAACCCACCGGACACATGTTGCAAGAATTGAAAATTTGTAAATGATGACCAAAACAATAAAACCTATCTAATCGTGCCAAAGAAAGGAAATTTTCCTTACAATGAGCCAACAAAAAAAGCAGTGTTTTACCATGATTAGAACGCCACACATCAACTAAGTTATAGGTCTCGACAATGCGTTTCAATATCCTCCTTGAATGCATATGTGGCTCCAAGTGATTCCTATCCAAATCATCAACAGTACAGTTAAAATCACCTCCTAAAATCAAATAATCAGTTGATGTGCAACTTAACAGCATACTCGTTAACTTGTCTAAGAAGACACAGCGATCATGTGGAGACACTGGAGCATACACATTCAACAATGTCAGCTTTGAATTTTCATATGTGACAATGACCTTTAACAACCTCCCAGGTACAATATCATCTACGTCAATAGAAACTGTAAGAAAGGTCCTCGAAAAGAGAATTGCAACTGCTGAACTCAGTGAGGTGTTATGACTCAAATAATAATAATGGATTGGATTTATGTAGCGCTTTTCAAGACACCCAAAGCGCTTTACAATTCCATTACTCATTCACTCTCACACACTGGTGGAAGCAAGCTACAGTTGTAGCCACAGCTGCCCTGGGGCAGGCTGACAGAAGCGAGGCTGCCATATCGTGCCATCGGCCCCTCTGGCCAACACCAGTAGGCGGTAGGGTAAAGTGTCTTTACCCCAAGGACACAACGACCAGGACAGAAAGCCCGGGGATCGAACCGGGGACCTTCCGGTTACAGATGTGCTTCCCAACCTCCTGCGCCACGGTCGTCCCAAAACAATATTACCATCCCATTCTTTCTTCCAGTCAACTTCGATATCAAAACTACTATGAGTTTCTTGAGCAAACACTATGTCAATGCATTTAGATTTTAAAAGGTCAAAATACATCACCCTTTTTTCATGTCCCTTGCACCATTAAGGTTCAAGGATGAGATTTTAAAGCTACTCATAGCCATACAGAAAAAGATCCATAAAAAAACAAGAATACAGCATCGTATCTGCTGTTTTTACCCTGTCAGGTATAGCATCAAACTCTGGCTCTAATTTTCTGCATCAGTTTTCGCAGTCTATACACTTCAGTGTCCCTCAAACCATCAGGGGTCCTTTGTCGTATCAACCATTTAGCTGAATCAAGAAACAACTCTCTATCAGGGAAAAATCCTGTACAACCACATCTCGTTTCCCTTTGGTTACTTCCAAAAAATTCCCAATTTGTTCTAAACTGTACCCATTACTTCTCTGACCATCAGGAATAGAAGAGTCAGATGACTCTCTATCACTATCAGAATCAGATAAATCATCTGACTCACTCTCTCTTCCACCCTTTTCGTTTGCCTGCATCTTTTTTGGCTTTGCACCTTTAGAGTCCTTAGGTTTCCTTGTTGTATGTGGAATCTTAAAAACACTTTCATTATCCCCAAACAAATTCCTGTCACTGTGGACCATTTCATCCACATCCATCAATCTTTACATTGTTTTACCTCTGTGATGAAAGGAATTCTTTTTTTTGTCCCCTTCAAACTATTGTGTGAACGTTCTCAATAAAAGGCAGCGAGAGGAGGCCGGATTTGGGGTTATTTTCGTGGTAGACACCGACGAGGCCTCCCTTGCAAGTAAATCGATCGATCGCTGACTGTCTTGTTTTCTTCAAGACGAATAAGTCTCTAAACCAGCGGGGCTTGTGGAAACACAGACCCAACAGTAGTTGTGTGGCCAAACTCCTCACACACTTCAGCAGAAGTAGCGGCAACCTCACTGGTGTCCTGAGTCTCACATCCTGAAACTCCGCCCGTCTTTCCATCTCCGACATTGAATGCTGGGGCTCCGTCCTGTGCGTCACTTGCAGAAACACCTTTGCCCCCCTTACCTGCTGAGACCCTTGCCAAAGTACCTGCCGAAGTCCCCCTCTCCTGCGTTGTCAGAGCCCTGCACAGTTTCAGCTTCATAATAGACATTCCTAAATCTAACTTTGGCACCATGCATGGGTTCAGAAGTGGAGTTGATGAGTGGCTGTGGTTTTTCATTTAACCCTCGGAAATCTATGAAGGGATGAAGGGTCCCATCCTTCTTGGACACAGACAAAAACCCAACGCCTGCCAGAGAGGAGTTGGGAGAGGTGAGTCCAGCTGCCAAGGATTCATGGATGTATTTTACCATAGCGTCCTGGCCATTATAGTTATAGAGTCTGATGGAAGGTAATGGGTCACCAGGGACTTAATCAATTACGCAGTCATAGGGTTGGTGTGGTGGTAGTGATAAGGCCTTATCTTTACTGAAAACATCTTGGAGATCGTGGTATTCAGGGAGCATAAGAGAGAGAGCTGGTGGAGCAGGGGTGATGGAGGAGTTCTGCGAACGAATAGGGTAGGGCAAAGGTGAGGCAATTTGCCAAATAGAAGACACTCGACCTAGAGATTTTACTGCTGAACCAGTCTATGTGGGGGTTGTGTTTTTTCTAACCATGTATAGCCCGAGATTAGAAACGTGCCTGGGGAGCTGAATGTAAAAAAGGTGAATGTTTCCTGATGATTTGTGGACGTGATTTAACAAACAGGTTTGGTGTGGTGGGTCATCTGAGCTATCGCTTGGTTATTTAGTGCAGGTTAACACAGAGAGGTGCTTATATGGAAAGTTCCTCTTTTCTGTGTCTTTATCTATTAATATGCCTGTGCACTAAAACTTCCTGTTTTTTAGTCTGGCTGAGCACTTAGTTTGTGATCAAAAGTGGCCTTGCTCTACAAGCCTTCATTATTAAAGTACATAAAACAATCTAATAGGAAAATAAGGATACTAAGGATATTGATTTCATGACACATCTCCCCCTTTTTGTGTTTTGTAAGAAACACAACATAATTCCTAATTTATCCCATTAAGTTTACTTCAATTCAATCCAATTCAATTTTATTTATATAGCGCCAAATCACAACAAAAGTTGCCTCAAGGCGCTTCATAGATACAGAGAAAAACCCAACAATCATATGACCCCCTATGAGCAAGCACTTTGGCGACAGTGGGAAGGAAAAACTCCCTTTTAACAGGAAGAAACCTCCGGCAGAACCAGGCTCAGGGAGGGGCGGCCATCTGCTGCGACCGGTTGGGGTGAGATAACAGAGACTTTTAGGAGAGAAACCTAATATTTAATAATCCACATTTCACTGTTTTAATCTTTGGTTCAGAGGTGGATTATGTATTGTTCTTTCTTTGTGATTGTTTATGTTTAAGTTGTTTACTGCTGGCTTTTAGTTTGTTTTTGTCTGTTTGGGAGCTGACACAGTCGCTATGGAGATGGGTTTTATTTGGAACAGCATGAGGAGAGAAGCTCCAGAGAGTCGTGTTCCATGTTAAAAGCTAAAATATAACAAAAAAATTATACTAAACAAAACAAAACCTTTCAATTGCCCAACTCTATCTGTCCCCTCTACGGGTTGTATGTTTTCAATGTTTCCTTATTATTTTTGTCATAAAAAATAAATCAAACAAATAAATCAAGTTGTGAGACAGCACCTTGCATTTACGCCAGGCTGTGAACTGTCCTAAATCTACGTCCTTCACCCCCTTTTCAACTAGAATCCCACTTTAAAACTACTCCTGACTTCCCTCAGTTTACACTGTAAACTCCAAAAAGATAAAATTAGCTTTTCCTGGTAAAAGATCCTACTTTACTTTTGTCACTGGTTTGGAAACAGCCTCTATAAAGTTAACCTTTTTCCTGTTAAAAAATTTACCTCGTGTCTTCTTTAAACTTAGTCCTGGTATCTTCGCCCCCTTTAACAGGTAGCGCACATCTTTTATGCTCACATTTAACCTTTGTCTAACGAGCTGTCAGTCTCTTAAACACATTTTCTGGAACAATGCTTCTCTGTGCTTCTTTTTCGGGTTCCCCTTTCTCTGGTTTGTTCCATTCGGTCTTGGGCCTCCCGGATTCTCGCCACCCCTGTGGTCACTGTGGTCCTGAAATCTTCTCCTGTAAAGGATAGAAAACAAAACCCCTCTCTCTGCTACACCTCACTAATCTACTGTGTTCATCTAAAGTTCTTTAATTATTCAAAGTTGGTTCACAATATCATGTTCTGGGCCCTAGCTTTTATATTAACTTTACTTAATCTTTATTTACTTAATCTCAATGCTCTTTATGTGTGTGGGCAACACTTTTAATTTTATTAAACACACCCAGGGTCAGATATACACCATCACCATATCAGCCTAAAAACAGACAGAGATGTTCCTCTTTTTATCACATTCTTCCATACATGGCAATTTGTTTCACCTTCCAGATGATTCCTGGGGACTTACAATTTCTTGACTCTTCTTCTGTCACTTGTTACTAGGCAAGCTCAACTGCAGTTAGAAGCTAAATGAATTCCAGGCCCTCGGCCTGGCCTATGTTTAAATCATTTGTGTTTGTAAGCGTGTATGCGGCCTTCTATGCTCTGTCACCCTCAATATATCAACTGAGACATCGCGCTCAGCGAAGCTTAAAACCTTGAATAGACTGAGCATCAACTCTTTCACAAGCACAATCGCAATGTGTATAAAAATCATTTCTACATCTATAGTCTTCAATGTTATTCATTTGGGTAAGCGACACTTTTAACACCCTCTTAAGAAGCTCTCTTCTTCTCTCATCTGATCATGACCCTCCTGTGCTCAACTTACTTCCTCTTTTTAGTCACACATACATTTACAAGCTCTGCCACCTTTGCCCTATATGGCTGTCTCAGTCTCCAGATGTGTCCTATCGACCTATTCAGAGCAGGCCTATTTTCACACCTTCTGCATTACTTCTTGCTAAGCAAAGACCTCTACCCCAGAAACCAATCTACATCATGTCTGCATCTGTAAGCCTGCATTATAACCGCTTATTCTAGAAATCAAAAAGAAATCAAACATTTTCTACTCCTAAAATCTTCACTAGTTTTCCCCAAAGCATATCTTTTATTCAAGCTGTCCCACAGTTTGGTATACAGCTTCTTATGAACACCGGCATTTTATCTTCTAAACAGGATTCAGTTCATTTTAATCATTTAACTTAAACATGAAAATAACAATTTCTGCCTCAGTTTTACCATATCTAAATTATCAAACACCCCAAAAGTCATCAAATGATCCAAAAACCCATTTCAAATTAAACCTTAAATCCCCCCTTTGTGACACATAAGATGTGTCAAAACTGAAAATGCTTCACCCGGAGCTTAGGAAATTAAAAGAAAAAGGTTAGTCATATTATTTGACTAAACACCTCAGCGATCCTCCTCTCAGGTATATCTGCTCCGGGCCTGCAAACCTGTGTTTAAGGAATGAAATCAATTTAATCATCATGTCAAATCTTTTCGAACTCCTGTCTCCATCCGGAACCTGCATCTAGGGATGCAACGATACCAATTTTTTCAAACAGATACGATACCGATACTTGGATCTGAGTACTTGCCGATACAGAGTACAAAAAACGATACTTCTACCACACACACACACACACACGCAATGAATTGGAAGACAGGTTTTATTATATTCCCTGCTGATAAAAAATAAAATCTTAATAAAAATGACCACAAAAAAATTTCAAGTGAAAAATAAGCACTTCTGTTAAATTATTGCAGAGTCTCCACATTGTAATTTAACAAAATATCACTGAACTATTGGCACTGTCTCGAGCTTTCAGAATAATAAATAAACACTTCTGTTTGGAATAAAATAAATACAAATTAGGTTTGTGAATAAATTAAACTTTTAAATTATTGCAGAGTGTCCATATTGTAAACAAACAAACAAAATAATTATTATAAAATAAATAATAAATAAAACAATAATTGCCCCCCTAGTGGCCAATCTAAAAAACTACAACAGAAATGACAAGCCACCCTCTGATTAATGAAATAAGTTAGTATCGGTTCATGGTATCGGTTAACTTTTACGAGTATGAGTACACACACATTTTACAGTATCGGCCCCGATACCCGATACCAGTATCGGTATCGGTGCATCCCTACCTGCATCCTTGGAACTTCATAGAAACAAAACCTGAACTTCACATTTCATACTCAGTTTTCCCCACTTATGATCCAATCTGTGTTATAAGAAAGAAAACTTAAAACAGAACAGTTATCAGTCAGTTAATGGTAACATGAGTTATATCAAAAAATGTTTCCCCTTTAGCATTTGGCATTTTCCCAACACTATAATGTAAAACCATACTCTAACCCCAGTCAATAAAACAGAAATTTTCTCAAAGCAAACGTCAGCAACCCAAAACCAGCATCCCCAGAATTAAGTCTTCCACTCCTCCTGCTCATGGCAAAAGCAAAGCAAAGCAAAACAAAGCATCCCCTTTCTCTTGCTGGCATGGTAAATTGTTTGTCCACATTTATTCATCCCAACCTTGGTCCAGTCACACGCATTCACACCAGGTATTGCTGATAGTGGAGACTCCTGCGCAAATAATCAGATTCTCCACCCTCAGCAACATGAGCTCATTCATTTGTTTTATTTTGTTTTTTTTAGGAAAATAGTTCTTTATGCTCTTGGACTGGATTCGCTCGCGGCAATCCTTTTAGACAGGGACTTACAATCTGATTAGGTCCCCACAGGTAGCCTTTTCCTCTGTCAGTTGTAATCTGGAAAAGCTCACCTTATGTTTGTTCTCCCGGAAATTTTTACAGCGCTGTTATTCACTCTTGCAGGCCTGCTTAGAACAAAAATGAGAAAAAAGAGATCTGATTATTAGCTCATCAAAGCACAAAACAAAATCACCTGCCAGGTTTTCTCTAAGTGCACTGTTACAAAAATAATGGGCCCCTCTTAGACAAGAAAACAACCCATCACTAAAACAACAACCTCAAACATCTTACACACAGAAAAGTTTTGCCACCGGTTCTTCAGGGTCCTGACACTCTCAGGTCAAATGACATAATTACACCTGCTCAATACACAGAAAATCTTGTTAAACGCCACACAACTTGCACACCATCATCACTAAATTCTAAATTTTCTTTTCTAACAACTACTACACGCTAAGCGATTTGGACAAGATGATAAACAGACTCACACGCTCAACATGCTGTCCAGTCTTCATGAGCTCTTGTATTTCTAAGGTTAATGCATTTTCTGTTTTGTATATGTTTCTTTTTGCAGTGTTTCAGACTCCTTCACAATTTTCCCTTTAAACAGTCAGTTTTCTTTTTCCCAGGTTTGCTAACCCAAATTTTGATTTCCCACATTAAATAACAGCATTCCTCTGTGTTCAGCCAGGAGTTAGAGCTCGCTGGTGAGGTTTAGTAACACATGGCGCTGTAAACAATTCAACCAAAAACTTGGCCTGAACGTTTCTAATAATGTTAACCTATAACTTTCTTCCGACTGCTGCATGTGGAAAATTGATCCAGGTCTGCTTTTCACCTAAAAATAACAAAACTGAGACATTTTCATTATTATCATCACTGCTTAACCGACCCGCTTCTCTCTCTCCGGTCAGAAATACCTATTTATGTCATGTATATAAGTGTAAGCGTGTTCTTCATTGCATTTATGTTATGTGTTTAAATTAATTGAGTGTAAGCCGCTTCTTCATTGCATAGGTCTTTTTATAATCAAAACTGTCTCACTTCTGATTCTTTCCAAAAATAATTTCACATGTAAATGGTAAATGGCCTGCATTTGTATAGCGCTTATACTTAGTCCCTAAGGACTAAGTGCACACCAAGCATGGAGAAAACTCAATCTCAGTGCTTCAAAATTCTCACAAGATTCAAAAACTGTTTCTGTCATTTATCTGCCCAAGAACTTCATCAAATGGACCTCGCCGGGTCCAGTAATCTTCAGCACATGTATATAACTGCAGCCAGTGAAGATTTAATAACAGTTTCTTGTCCCAGTGCACCCAGCATTAACTTATCACATGGACCGCAGCCGATCCATCAATATCAACACAATTGTGTATCCCCATGTACACAACTGATTCTTCACTTGTGTCACAGCACATCTAGTAATATCTTCAGAATTACTTCAACATGGTAAACATTGATTTTCCTTTAAAATCAATTCCTTCAAATTTATTTACTATTAAAACTCAAGATCACAGCTGACTTGATTCTCTGAAATCCAGAAGTCCAGTTTAAGGTGCCCTTCTCATCGGACTTCCACGTCCGGAATTACTCTTTTTACTCACAAATAAGTGTCTCCCAAAATGATCCTCTGATCATAACCTATTTTTAAACCAAGGTCCCAAGTCTTGGTAGATGGTCAATCTCCAGTCCCGCTCCCCATTAGACGTCTCTAATAGGGAGGGGGTCTGCACCCCTGAACTTGACACTTATTAACCCATAAAATGACCAATAACCTATGACCCTGTGTTTTCCTAAACACACATTGGTCTCTTTTCTCTCTTACCATAACATCTCATGTTACTTTTATCTCAGTACTGTCTTTTCTCACAGTTTCATTATCCTTACTTCAAAGCTTCACTTTATTCTCAAGAATTTAGTTTTACCACTACTGAGCCAATTTAATAGTTAATAGTTAAGATCATCAACTCAGCAAACAGATAATTTAGAATTCAGCCAATATGCACAAATTTGCTTTTTGAACAGGTTTGTGCCTACCTTTAAATCTTTTTAGATTAATCTTTAGATTAATCTTTTGTTCGCCTCATATCAGATCCAACCTTCGGCCACATTTGTTCTCTCTGTCACACGAAGAACCGGGCGGAAACACCAAATATTAACCCCGATTCTTTTGTCCCCGTGATAGAACAGAGAAAACTGACTCACAGTGTGTTAAAACATCTATATTTCTTTTTATTCAATCATCTTCCGGAAGAGAGAGACCCCTGCACAGCGTAAACGCCAGTTGCAAGAGCTCTAACATTTTTAGCTCAACATGTGTCTTATATGGTGTTATTTCTGTACTTCAGACGTCACACACGTCACACACAGTTTCCAACATTGCTTATATGGAAAGTTCCTCTTTTCTGTGTCTTTATCTATTAATATGCCTGTGCACTAAAACTTCCTGTTTTTTAGTCTGGCTGAGCACTTAGTTTGTGAGTCAAAAGTGGCCTTGCTCTACAAGCCTTCATTATTAAAGTACATAAAACAATCTAATTGGAAAATAAGGATACTAAGGATATTGATTTCATGACAGTTCTAATGGAAAAGGGACTTTAGTGAATGTTATAGATGTGTTTTGTCCTTTAATAAAATCAATCACAAAAGAGTTTTAGATTTTTACATTACTGTTAAAATTCTGTTTTTAAAAATATACAGTCCAGAGCATCATGTTTAATTTATAACAGTGTGTAACTTAAAAATACGTAGAAGTAATTCCTACTTGGTGGAATAATCTGACAAGCCAGAACATGCCCCGTTTAGTTTATTTAGGTCACTCTGTCCAGAAACAGTTTTCAGTACAGAGTTGTGTTCACGAAACCTCCAACATCAGAATATCTTGGAGTAACTGTGAGAGCATATACTCTCCTCCTGGAAAGAACTTGTTGGTGTCAAAACAGAAAAAACAAAAACTGAATATCAAGCAGGATTATTGGTAATCTTGTAATGTCATGATGGCACCATGAGGTTGCTTTGTTCGTTTGCTCACATTTATAAAGATCCAGCCCAGCCCCCCATAAAAGCCCAAACAGCTGATAAGAGTTGCACACCCACGCACATTTACCAAGTTAACACTGGTGGAATACACTTTAATTTAGCTTGAAAAAAAAATGTACGAGGAAAGGACTTAAAGTCATTTAAAAAGCAGCTGATGTCCAAAGAATAACTTTGAAACGCTTTCATAAAGCCTGGAGAGCACGTAAAAATACTAGGAGAAAATCTGGTCTCACTACTGCAAAATATAGAGAAATTATGGGTCGCTCAAGACAGCACAATAAAAGAGTTTAAAGAAGTCTAAGGAATAAATCAAAATATTAAGTTGCAACCTAACAGAAAAAAATGAAGGATATGCTCATAATTTAGTAAATAAATTCATAATAAATTTATTCTGAATTTAGTGGGGGGTTTTTTTACTCTTATTTTGATATAGTTCGGCTATACGTCACACACAGTCACACATAGTTTCGAGCAAAACAACTCTGCAGTGCACTCTGCCTAGTTTAACTTTTCTGTCTGCACCGCTTCCTGTTCTCTACACAAAGCGTGCAGAGTTTCCTGTCAGTACTCTGTGACCTTTCACACACCTTATAACCCAAAACCCAAATAACACAATATAAACAAAAAATAAGCACTAGGAATATATATTTATTTTGTAACATTAGCCGTGAAATCAGTAAAACCTAATAAGTTCACAGAACTCAAAAATTGTTGTGCAACAGATTGCACAACAATTTTTTAGTGATGTTATTAAACGTTTTAAGTTAAACTAAAATAAAAATTACAGTTGCAGTTGCCTTAAATTATCTCATTGTTAACTTATAAATGTTGATATTCCTCAACTTATAATTAGGGAGTAATAAACTCAAAATATTCCAATTCCAATATTTTAAAATACTGTGGGAAATACACTTACAAATAATTCTAAACTGTTTGCCCAGTAAATTACAATCAGCTAAAAGTGTTAGAAAACATGAAAGTAACAACACTAACAATTTAACAACTTTTTTTATTCAACACAATGTGCTTTTAAAAAGGCACAAATAACGAAGCTCACTCATAAAAAAGTGCTTCATAAATAAAACAAGAAAAAGACTCCAAGGGGCTCCATCTCAATTCTAAAATTCAATAAAATTTTCAGTATTAACAGCAATTGCAGCGATTAGAACATTGAGGCATTAACACTTACTGTACTTTGACAGCTGCAGCTCACTTTCTTTTTTAAAAATACATAAAAAAAACAGTACTGGTTTCCACTGCTGTACTTCATAGGGAACAAACATCAAGGCAGTGCATTAAGGTATTAGACAACAGAACATTAAACATGAATAGTGCATGAACTGAACAGTCATTCATCTTAAATGTGAGGTAGAAGAGGCAAATGGTAAAAAATGGTTAAAAAATGGTATAAATAAAACAAAACAAGAAAACCTTCAATACTCAATAACGAGTTGTCTATTCCGAGTGATTCACTTGAACAAATTCTTCTGCATCAGTAAGCGACCTAATAGTGGTTTGTTGTATTCAAGGCACATCACAACCTTCTGGATACATGTGAATAAAAGCTCGAGAGTCTGCGTATTGTAGGTCTAGTGCACATGAGGCATCCAGATTTGTACTGGTTAATACAACTGTACATAGCTGGGAACAAACATCAAGGCAGTGCATTAATGTATTAGGCAACAGAACGTTAAACATGAATAGTCCACAAAATAAGCAGTCATTCACTTTAAATTTGAAGTAGAAGAGCCAAATGATTAGGAGAAAGAAAAAAAAACTTCCTCAATACTCAGCTCAACAAGTAGTCCACTCTGAGTGATCCACTCATTGAACAAATCATTCTTCAGCGTCAGAAGGGTAACCCTACCCTACCCTAGCCATAGATGGTAAATTCAGTATTTTGGATAACCGTATTTTTAGTAATACACATTTTAAATGAATAAGTTTCCATTGTAAATGCATCAACAACTCACAAAGGAAAAACTTCCAAATGTAAACCAATTTTTACAAAAACAGTACTTGTTTGGACTTCTTTAAATTGAAGCTGATAAATCTTTTTAACACAACACTTTTTGTCAAGATGTCCTTCTCCTAAAATGACAACCTTGTATCCATGGCATAATCACTTAATCTCGGGGCACAGTTGAAGCAATTGGCACTATGGCTTCTTACAGCTGTGTACAAGCCATCTGTTAATGTAATTCTGAATCAGGTGAAATGAAAAATTTACCTGAATGTCATAAATTCTCATGAGCTTTGCTAACTCCTCTGCAATCTTGCCAGTCTTGATGGCCTTGTCTCAGAACAAAGTAATGAGTCTAGGCGTGTGTCTGTCCAGTAGTGATGGGTCGTTCGCGAACGAAATGGCTCTTAGAGCCGACTCTTTGAAGTGAACGATGCGAGCCGGATCCTTATTGGGAGCCGTGAGGTTTTTTTTTTTTTCTTTCTCTCACCCTCTCTCTCTCGCCCTTTTTTCTGCTAAACTCCGCACGCGCGGCCTGTACCTCGCGCTGGGCAGAGGGGCGTTAGTTACACTCGCAGTAGCACAGGAACAGAGCAGGAGAGAAAGAGCGAGGGACAACAACGTCACATTAGAAAGGTATAGTAATCATCCACTATTTTCAGTTGCAGATGATAAAGGATTCAGAAATCATACAGGCCCATATGACAGAGAATGTGCATCTTCATTTTGTTTTAATATTTTAATATATATTTAATTGTGTTGTGGTTTGCAGTGTTTTGTGTTGTTTCACGTTAAATTAGTTTAAAACGAAAAAGCTGAAAATTTAAATAGTTAAAAGTTTAAAATGTAAATAGTTGTTCTTTGTATTATATGATTTATTTATTACATTTTATGTGGAGTGAATAAATAAAATATATTTATGGTGGCCCTTAGAGACAAAGCACGTACAAACTCCAGAACACGTAAAAACTCCAAAACGCGTAAAAACTCAGACGCACTTACAAACCCCGAAGCATGTACAAACTCCAAAACACGTAAAAACTAAGAAGCACGTACAAACTCAGAATCATGTACAAAAAAGACAACAGAAGTGCTCCAGGATGCTAGGGTGCAGTGTTGAGCTTTTGTTACCTAGTGGCTACACAAGCTAGGAAGTATCAACAACCGGATTTGGTGTGTGGTAATAACAGGTAAATGAATTTTTTGTTTTTAATTATTTGAATAAATATGAGTGCTTGTCTATAAATACACAAACAATACGCACATGCTTTCAATTGTGTAATTTAAGTGATCTGGATAGCTCTGTTTTGGAAGTTCAGTTAACGCTAGAAATGTGTTTTGGAGTTTGTACGTGCTTTGTCTCTAGGGGCCATATATAAACATATATAAATAAAACCACTTTTTTTTACATTAGTAATTCCTTTTGTGCATAATTTTATATTATTGTTAATGATTAAATAATTAAAGCAACAAAACAACCTGAAGAGCCGGTTCGGAGCCGAAAGAGCCGGCTCTTTTTAGTGAGCCGAGCCGAAAGAGCCGGATCTCTAAAAAGAGCCGGAAATCCCATCACTACTGTCCAGCTCCTTGTAGAATTGAGTGCACAGGTTAACATTGTTGATTCGGTGGAACTCTGCAACCACCTGTACATGAACAGAAATACACAGAAATGAACAAAGATGAATTAGGAACAGAATTGTGAATGTATTTTAAAAAGTTCTCAGGTTAGCAAAACCAGAGCAATTGTAGTCAGAACCAAGGCCAAAATAGAAAGTTATTTGTCATTCTTTGTAATGTTATTTAAAGGAAATTTAAATAAATAAACTTCTAGAGACTTTGTTTACTGTGAATGGGGGAAAAAAATATGTCACAGAGTGATGTGTTGTCATTTTACATCTGCCATTTGCTTTTTGGTAAATTGTTTGAAAATCTAGACTTTTAAAAACTGGGAGAACAGTAAAGAGAAAGACAGACATATATATATATATATATATATATATATATATATATATATATATATATATATTAGGGGTGTAACGATACTCGTATCGATATTGAACCGTTCGATACAGTGCTTTCGGTTCGGTACGCATATGTATCGAACAATACAAAATTTTTAATTTATTCTATCAACTTTCCTTCTGACGATGCTGTCTGTGTTGAGCGCTCAGTGGATCTGCGCTCGACAGTGCAGCCTAGGCGGAGTAGTCGAACGCAGATTCACTGAGCGCAGGGCAAGCTAGCGAGACAGAAGTTAAGCTCTCCTTGCAACATGGCAAATTGAACCTCCCCCACCCTCATTCAGATCTGGCGTTTGGAACTATTTTGGTTTTCATGTGACGTATGACCCTGAAGGTAAGCGCGTCATAGACAAAAGTAAAACAGTATGTCGGATGTGCCACGCAATGCTCAATTACATTGGTGGAAACTAGTGTGTTAGCGCAGTTAGCTCGTTAACGTGTTTGCCGTCCAGCCCCACGCACGGGCTATCCGCGGTAGCTCGTTAACGGAGATTTGCCGTGTTGTGGCGTTAACGTCATTTCAACGAGATTTACGCTGACAGCATTAGTGGGAACACAACAAATATGACTGCACATTTACGCCGACATCATCCTGGTGCAAAGACAAGTCGAAGCAGACAAAAACAACAAGTATGCATGCTACAAACTTTACCCGAGTCATTTAGACAGCCGTTAGCACATGATTCTCCTTATGGGGACCTGATATGTTTAATATGCTGCTGAGAATATAGCCCAGAAGAAGCGTATAGTATAGCTTTTATTTTGGAAAGAGCCATTTCTCTGTAATAAACTCTCTTTTCCAAAGATGAGGGATTTCTCGATCAGATAGATTAATTTTTTTTATTACTTTGTTATTTCAGCAACATTAAATTTAAAAACTGTACTTTTGAGTTAAAATATATATTTATTATTTTAATAAATGACAAATTAAAAAGGCATGAACATTTTTTTGTATCGAAAAAATATCGAACCGTGACACCAAAGTATCGAACCGAACCGAACCGTGAATTTTATGTATCGTTGCACCCCTAATATATATATATATATACATATATATATACATACACTTTTTTTTTTTAACCTGTGACTCAATAAGTAGGGCTGGCCATCTGTCCACGACGTCCCTCACTCGTGGAGCTACAACAGCTCCAACAATTTCTTGGCATAGGGCATAGGTTGTGTTCATGAGGTTGCCTATGACTAAGTAGTTTCTCTCAGTCTTTATGCATGATCTGTTCTCTCATTTTTTCCAGAATGGCTGGGGTGTAATCCTTCGGAAGGTTGGTGATGTGGTTGACCTCAGCTTTTCGAGCTTTCTTTATATAAATACATATAAAACAACCACATGCTCCTTCAGTTGCATCAACTATATGTGAATCATTATGTGATCTTGACAGATGAGCTTTCATTGCCTCGAATGATGGAATAGTACAAATGCAACTGTCATAGAGACATGGCAGGGGGGACACTCGTGAATATTGGGTATGCAATACAGTGTAGTGCCAAAATAATAATTTGAAGTTGCAGAACACAACTTGCATTTCCACTCCATTGGGCCAACTTCACCTCTGCAATTAAAATATTTGCAATTAAAGTCAAAACAATTTCAGCCCTGTTTGCACCGTTTACACGCATTGTACTTAAAATGCGTGTAAATTTTTAAATTAGGTGGAACATAATTATGGCAACAAGTTCACACAGTAATTTAATTTTGTCTGTTTTGTTGCAAAAAAATCTAAACATTTTGAATAATTCAGGGCAAAATTGTCTATTTTCTTTGTATTTATTTTTTATTTAAATTAGGACACAAATTATAAAACTCACCCACTGGCATCTGGTGAAATGTTGACTCTCTGTAGCACTCTTTGCAGTCTGATATCTGTAAACAATATGTGCACAAAGACGACTTATTAATGTTCAAAAACATTTTTCAACATTTCATTCTAGTTCTGTTGATGTTTGTGTTTTTATTGTATTAATAAAGGGTTCAAGTGATCAAACTATTTTTGTGGTCTCCACAGTTGAAATAAAAACATTTCTAAAAGTAGCAAAACAATGATTGTGTAAACACAAATTAAAACCAATTGTTAACAACAATCTGTCTTAATACAGCATATCTGAGGGGTATTCCACAAAGCGAGCTAACTCCATTAGCCAGGCTCATCAGGGCAATTCCGGCTTTAATTTCCTAACACCGATTCATCAAAGGATAATGTCAAGACTCACTAATTTACTATGGCAAACCTGCTAGCTCGCACGCTACCTTTGAAGCTAATGTTAGCTCCATCTCTCTAATTGGATAGGCCTTGTGATGGCTTTTGGCTTTTTGTGCGCTTTGTGTCAGTGATCAGCAAGCAATGAAGTGGTGGATTACCCCATCTCTAATATGAAGTTATTACAGCAGCTACAGTTCGCTGTTTAGTGGCTAAATTATGCCAAGTGTGGAGTTCATCTTATATAATACAGCTCTAGTATTTATTAGTTATGAATTTTGTTTTTAGCATTTTGAAAAATATTGCCGCCAGAAACTTTTTGTCCAACCCTTGCTGCTTGCTGCTTCTGACACCAGGCATTATTAATAACACACAAATTGCTCTCTTTCTTCGTCCTGTTCAAAATAGCCCTGTTCATGTGTTAAAAATACTTCAAAGTGCCTTGCAACATGGAAATGAATACATATGTCATACAAAATACTGTTGTAATGTGACTTGACATTTGGAAGGCGGGAAACGGAATGTAGTGGAAGAATTAACTTTAAGGCCTTATTTAAATTGTGTTGTAAAACATTTAACCTGTCTGCTATATTCTGACATGAGTTATCTTCTGGTTTTATTAATAGCACCGAGTCCGGCCGGTGTGTAATGTTAGGCTGAACAACCACACATTTGAGAATACGAAAAAATACAAACATGTGTCTAATTACCATCATGATAACACACTCATGTTGTTTAGCATTGTTCGTTTCATGCTAGCACACACATACACATAGCTCAACAGCGTAAACTACTGACTGTGTAACACGGACACTTATTGAAATAATTATAGTCACAATATGCAAGTGCATTACCGGCGAATACGACAACCGGTAGAAACGGACAGCAGAAAGTTCAAAGGCATGGAGCTAGATCTGCCACCATCAACCTACCGGGCAAGAATGCAATGCATTATGGGAAATCTTGTCCCCCACGGAAAACCGCCAAAACATTACACCGTTGTAATTTGAAGTAACATTACGTATTTGTCACATTCGATAACTTCTAAAGTTACAATTACTTGGATTCAAATTTATTTAACAAACATTCACTGTGCACAAAGTACGAATATATTTCCAGTTAAAAATAAAAAAGACTGTTTATCAAAATTAAATTTAAACAAAACAAAAACACGTTAGACTTACCAAATTTAGGGCTGTTGATGAAAAAATTAAGGTGATGGTCATGGTGGATTGAAGTTGTGGACTCTTAATCCACACGGGCTGGCCAAATCTGACTCAGCCGGTATTGCCAACTCTTCAGTAAGGAAAATCGCTATTGGCTGTCCTAAAAGTCACTAGAAGTCGCCAAATGACGTCATTGCCTAATTTGCATAATTGGTCATGCTAATGTAATTGTAACCTACGTTGTTGGAGAGAGAAACAACATCGTGGAAGACACATAAAGTGAGTAAAAAACGTCCTAAATGCAGTTAGAATTTATTTAGAACTACAAATTAAATTTCTTTTAGCAATTATTGTTTTTTAATGTCACAATTCCAACTCTGCTCCTTTATCCGGGCCTGGACCGGCAAAAGTGACCCGAAATTGGCACTCTGGTGGAGTTACTTTGTGTGTGAGAGTGTGTGTTTTAAAGTAGTTTTAACCCTTGTGATCCACAAAACAGCATAACAGTAAAAGAATTGACTGCGTTACAGTCAGTGCGGGAGCAGCGGCTTCGCTCATGCGCGATTCATTTGCCGTTTGGACGCACAGGTGTGAACGTCTCCTGCCCTGATAGCAGCTGTGGGAGGACTATCCTCCGCCTGTGAGCGCTTTGGCACGGGTGAGGTGCCCAAGGCAGCACCGCTGCCTGTGGAGAGTAAGAGCGATACGCGTTTTCACGTCAAAAAGTCGTCATAAATAAGTCTCCAGTAATACCAGAAAAAGTCGCCAGATTTGTCGCTAGTCGCTTTTTAGAAAAAAAGTCGCTAAGGGGGTCTGAAAACTCGCTGAATATAGCGACAAAGTCGCTAAGTTGGCAACACTGGACTCAGCTTTCCTGAGGGAGCGACAAGACTCCACCCACCAGAACGTCACTAATACATGCTTCTTAAACTTTTTGAGCGTTCCAAACAAATTAGCTAAAAAATATTGAGCCCTATTCAATTAAAGTTGCATAAGGGCCAACAGAGCTCAATACTTTATAGTTTGCTCAACTACAAAATGACATTTGAGTGTTATGAGCTTATTAGTTATGAGCTAGAACAACTGTTAGGGATTACAGTGTAGTAACTTTAAAACGATGATACCAGTTGCTACACCTTTTCAGGTTTACAGTTTTTTTTTTCACTTTCCACACGGTTGCATCCCTATCTCTGTTGCTCTGTACCTAGCTTGTACCACTACACTTGCTGTCTTCGGAGCATCTGCTCCCCTTCCTTCTTTCACATAATGGTATGATCAACATATTGGTATAAGCCACATGATGTGCCCAACAAAATAAAGTCCCACCCCTATCTGCATGGATTGCCAGCAGGGCTGACACAGGTTCGAAACACTGGTCCAAAGAATGATTCAGAAATACCTATTTCACATGAATATAGCTAGTCTTTTTGTAGGTTTGGTATAATCGTTGGGATTTTATTTTGCCATGATGGGTCTTCTGAGTTTAAAAGCTAGCCTGTGCAGCCAGAAACTCCTGGGGAAAAGAAAAAAAAAGAAGGAAGAAACCCCAAAAATCCAAGAAAACTACATACATGTAGTACATGTGAGATATTCTTAACAATTCTCTTGAAGAAAACAAGATTTTGTCTACTTTTTAGAAGAAAAACACGTTTAGTTTTAATTAGATATAAATTTTTGAGTTAATTAAAACACAGTAATTACCATCCCAGTAGCTTCTATGCTTCTAGGTTTGTGTGCCAGTATGCACAGCAAACCTTCTTTGAGGGTTGCTTGTAAAACCATTGTGTGCATACATATACATATATACATATATCTCATCTGACCACATGAATTTCTCCCATGCCTCCTCTGGATCATCCAAATGGTCATTGCCAAACTTCAGATGGGCTTGGACATGTGATGACATGAGCAGGGGAACCTTCCATGAAATGCATGATTTGAGACCATGACGGCATAGTGTTCTACTGACAGTGACCTTTGAAACTGTGGTCCCAGCTCTCTTCATGTCATTGACCAGCTCCTCCTGTGTAGTTCTGGGCTGATTCCTCACCTTTCTTATCATCAGTGATACCCCACGAGGTGAGATCTTGCATGGAGCCTCAGTCCGAGAGAGACTGACAGTTGTCTTCAGCCTCTTCCATTTTCTTGCTGAATCTTGCTGATTGCCAGGTGTTCAGATACTTATGTGCAGCAGTGCAATACAAATAAATTATTTAACCCTTAGATGCACACGTGGGGTCAAAAATGACCCCATGGGTTGTTTTTCTTCAAAATCTTTAAAATGAAAAGTTGTAATATATTCATATTCCAGGTATTCCTCATAAAATATGTTTGTAACATGAGGCCATTTGCATTTTTATTTATTTTTTCATTAATTTAAAGAAAATGCTGTTTTCGTATCACTACCCCACTCTTCCACAAGTGGGGTCAAAAATGACCCCAAGCAGTTCCTATGGAATCTTCTATGAAACGTTAATTCTTAGCAACTCTGACTGTCCCACTTACACTTCTGATGGATCAAGAATTAATTTTTACACAGTAACATACATGATTTATTGTCAGGGCTGCACATAAGTGGTCCGCAAGTGTGCATTCGCTGTCAAAATAAAAGTATTCCCGGAAATTCAGAGAATACACGCTTCTTTTGCGGTGGAGGAACACCAAAGTAATTGCTTACGGAGCTTGCTTCTTCCACATCTTTAAGAGTTCTGAACAAATATCTGTCCTCCTCCAGAACATCTTATGTACGCAAACGAGCGTTCCAACTTCTTATCTGGTATGCGTCTTTTATTTTGACAGCAAATGCGCACCTGTGGACCATTTATGTGCAGCCCTGTTTATAGTTTCCTGTGCATTTCAAACATTGTCCTTTCTGATTTTTTTTAAATATTTAAAGTAACATGGCTGCTATGAGGCCAGCTAGGATCCCTGTGGACCTTGCCCTATAAATGATCCCAGACGGATGGGATGAAGAGCCCATCGGAGGCACTGACTCAGAATCTGACATCTCAGACATAGAGGACACAGACTATTGTCCCCTTTCCTTCCCCCCCGCCCCCTGAACAAGGCCAGTCAGATACAGAGGAGTCCTCTGATGAGTCTTCTGAAGAGGAAATAGATATTAATATTAATATTAGATATCTTACTGCTCTAGCCACAATATTCTGAATTAGTCGGCCAGGGCTTGCACCTGGGTTTAGTACTTTCTCCCCAGTAAATGCATGGAAGATGTTCATGCCTGATAATTTAATAGAAGAGGTGCTGACACGCACAAACATGGAGGCACAAAGAGTAGACAGACAGGGGAAAAGAGTGGAAAAATTTAATCAAACATAAGCTCCTGGCCTTCATTTGATTGACCATTCTTGCAGGAAGTGAGAAGAACTGGGATGTACCAGAAAGCGTGTTTTTTGGGAGTCCTCTGCATAACCCATTGTTCAAGGCCACTATGTCAATTCAAAGATTTAAAGATATTTGCCGTTTCTTGTACTTTGATGACAAGAGGACCAGAGCCTACCGACTGAAAACAAACCACATGGCAGCTTTCTGCTACATATGGGGCCTGTTCCTGGTCAACTGCAGGCAGAAATTCATCCTCAGTGATTGTGTTACAGTGGATGAACAACTTGTGCCTTTCAGAGGGAAGACCCAGCTTCTGCAGTATATGCAGAGCAAGCATACAAAAGTGATACAAGTGATACAAAAACTGCAATTTCTTAAAATTAATGAAAAAATAAATATAAATGCAAAAGGCCTCATGTCACAAACATGTTTTATGAGGAATAACTCAAATATGAAAATATAACAACTCTTTGTTTTAAAGATTTTGAAGAATAACAACCAAGTTTATAGCAAAATGCATTGTTTCTATTTGGGGTCATTTTTGACCCCACTTGTGGAAGAGTGTAGGTATTGGTAGGTTGTGCATCCAAGGGTTAAGAATCATACAATATGATTTCCTGAATTATTTTTTAAATGCTGTCTCTCACAGTGGGAATACACCTACATTATGAATTTCAGACCTCTCCGTGATTTCAAAGTGGGAGAACTTGCAAAATCACAGGGTGTTCAATTACTCATGTTCCTCACTGTATATATAAAAGCATTGTTTAGATCTGTGTAATGCTTGTGTGCCTCATATTCTCCACAGAGTAGTGTTATCAAGATCTTATTAGAACAAAAGTGTTACTGTTGATACTGTTTATATCAGTGTCAGATTATTTATAACCTTGATGCATTTCTGACAAAATTGCTTTAAACATTTCAGTGTTTCACAAAACCTTGCTTTATACATAAGTAATGGCTGCTTCTTCTGACTGCCAGTGTTAGTGTAACTGAATCCAGATAACAGAAGGATACTCTGGATATAATGTACTTGCTTCAGGCCTAAAAGTAAACGAAAATACTATATGTAGACAAATCACTAATCAGGGGAACACGGCATAGGTGAGAGCAGAACGCAGAAGGAACCAATTATCTGCAGGTGAAAACAATCAGAGCAGTTGGCAATCACAAAGGAAGGAAAGGCAGGAAGTAAAACTAGATCTAGGAAAACACAGAGGCGTGTAAAACTAGTAAGTGCTACCAACTGTTAGTGAAAACAAAAACATGAACCACAAACTCCTTACTGGACAAATCATGAGATATTATGAGAAATCAAACTCAAAAACACACAAACTAACACTCACAATATACCACAATCATAAAAGAGTCAAAGCAAGGATCCAAACCTTTCACAAACACACAATTTAAAAAACTCTAAACAGAAATCCAAATAGTAACAAAGAAACATAAACCCTACAACACTACACAAAACACTGAGCCCATGACAGTATTCTAGATGTTAACAGGCACAATATCCACAGTGTACTTATAGAAGAAGAGGACATATAAGTGTCCTCTTCATCACTGTAAAGGTTTTTACACTGTTCACACATGCCGTGTTTTAGGAATGATAAAGAATAAAACTAGTGTGTCGAAATTGTGTTTTACAAGCAGTGTTTCAATGGAATGTTATTTTAGTATTGTTCATTCATTATTTAAATTATTCACTACTTTGAGAAAAATATGAAACAGGTAGAGCACACAAAATGATCAGCTTACGAGTCATAGGAAAAAAGTATTGCATTTAGAAGCAGAGTTTTCATCCAATATATGAAAAGCTAATCAGTCAGCCTGATTGCAGTGAGTGGCCTTTTGTAACATCTTTAATCTGGTGAGTGTTTTAAGAAGTGCATAATTGAAATTCTGTTCAGGATGGCGGCAATTTTCAGCTGCAGGATAATGAGCCATCAGTTGGCCTTGGATGGTAGTGTTAGAGGCTGTTTTAAATGTACCATGTGATGAACCTTTGATTGAATCACCAATGATGGCTTTATATTGACAGTACCAGCTAGGGACATGGGACTCTTTATTTAGTCTTCACCTTTATCGTCTGCTCATCCTAATTAAGCAATCAGCTATATTGAGGATCTATTAATGATGTCATTGTCATGCTAATTAGTGCTCTATGCTCTGAAAGTCCATCCACGAAATCAGGGTGTGCCAGCAGAATTTTATCAGAGATTTGTGGAGTAGCGTGGCTCCAGCTATCAAAGGCAGGTGGTTTGCCTTTGAATAAATGTGAAGTGAACGTTTTCATTTTGTCAGCCTGTAGATGGTTTAAAGACCAGTGTAAAAACCAAATAATAAATGAAGCACAGAATAATAACACTGAGGGTTTATTAATACTATAGTTTATACAGGGTTATTCTCTGCTAAATAGACAAACTGATCAAAGTATGTTGTCACTGTTATTAACCATGTTAATATTTCTCAAACGACTGTTGTGTAAAAGTAGTTTGTTAGTAGAACGGATTGTATTGCTGAGCATGAAAAAGCTCTTATCAGGTCACACAAGGAACTTGAAAAAAATGAACAAAGAATGAATTTGCCTCCTACTAATCCCTACGGTATACATGAGTATTTAGGCTGGCTTTCTAAATCCATATGGTGTTTTCCAAATAAAATAATAATATAACACAAAATATAATTTTCCATTAACTGCTGTAATAGTAATGATTGAATAATTTTAGTATTGTGTTGTCTTTTTATGCGACACATTGCATTAGTTAATGTAGCAGTTTATTTCTTCAAGCTGTTTTGACTGAATTATGCAAATAGTGGGTGCTAATTTGCAGGAGGTAAAGCTGATCTGCAGCTGTAGCCAATTCATTACTGTAGATTCTTCAAAGTACTATTAACTAAAACCAAACACCAACCCAAGCATTTGTTATGTTTAACATGAAGTTCCTGGTGAACCTGTACAAACAATCAAAATGTAAAATTGCAAACATTGCAAACTCTTGATACCTCAGCAGAGCTGGCAATATCATTAAGGACTACTCTCACCCCAGTAATCAACTGTTTGAACTATTACCGTCAGGCCGACGGTTCAGGTCACATAAAACCAGGACAAACAGATTCAGGGATAGCTTCTTTCCCAGAGCTATCACCGTAGTAAATAAGCACAAAACAATTGAACCTGCTTAACTATACCATACTTGCCATTGTCACTATATTATGCTGCTATTCATACTCGTACTTCGGTTGTTTTATTGTACTTTTTATATTTTACATTTATATTTATTATTGCATTTTGCACCAAGGGAGTGGCACTCCAATTTCGTTGTACTTTGTACAATGACAATAAAGGCTATTCTATTAGAGCCTTGACCACTCTGAATTACTTTGAGTATTCCAGATAGAAATGAACTGGCGAGGAGCTTTAACTGCGACCTTAGCAGAGACAGAATGTAACGGATAAGCACCTAGATATCTGGTTGCTTGACACATTACAGTCAGTGTTGGGAAGAGTATTTTTAAAATGTATTCCACTACAGATTACAGAATACATGCCCCAAAATGTATTTTGTAACGTATTCTGTTACGTTACTCAATGAGAGTAATGTAAGTTTGAATACTTTGGATTACTTAATATATAATCATGCTTTTTACAACTACATGAATGTACTATTCCTGTGTGATTTATTACTATTACTGAAGGATACTCACCATACCAATACCAACTAGATTTTTAAATCTTAATATAAAATGAGTAACAGTAGGGTGGTGTAACAGGACGGCCCTTAGCGGCTGGAAACACAGTGAGATGGACCAAGGCAAGTGTAGTGGAACAAAAGTATTTATTTGCTATACAGCTCTCCTTACAACAATTTACTCATTGAGTTTCTTCACAGCACAAAATCCACACTCTAATGACAACTGGCAGCCTTAAATGTGTTCAGCTGTCACAGACTAAACCATTATTCCACTCTCAGGTCAATTCTTAAATCCCAACCTTCCACCACAGTATACAATATAACAATTAGAATAAATAAATACATAAATACATTTCACATTTTCATATTAATAAATAGTTCACACTTTAATGTTACACCAAGCCCCATATTATAAAAACCCAAGCACAACAAGATTCACCACTCTCTCTTTACCAATGGTCTCTCCTGGAACTTTTAAATGGTGTCTGGACCCCTGGGGAAACATTTGCCCAAACACCTTGAAGAGGACACAGGCAAGAAAGGTGAGTAATCATTATCCTACAAACACCTATTTGCGCCACTTTTATTCCTAGATTTCACACACACATTTGCATTAGTTTTCCTTACTGGTAAACCTTAATCACAATCTCAATCACCATTCTTTTCTTCTTGATGCATTCTCAGTCATCCAGGAAAATAAATCTCCAAAAGTTGATTCTGTTCATCTGGACGTAGCGTTTTCTGGGAGAAACGTTTCGTCGCTCATCCAAGTGACGTCTTCAGTCTCAGCTGACTGCAGGTTTCCCCAATCTTATAAACAGTACATTTGCATAATGACTGAAACCAGCCCACTGAAGGAACAATGGGCTGTGAGGTCAGTTCCTTAATCATAATTATGCAAATTCTCATGACCATTGATCAACAACCACTGACCAAAACCCACTGATCAAAGACCACTGATCAATGTCCATGAGTCCCATTCACAGAGAGTTGGGAAATGGCTGCAATCACAGCATTGTAAGATGGTGACAGATGTACCCTTAGGCCCCCTCCTCGATTCAGAGATGGTCTTTCCCTTTTCGCGTAAATGGCCTCCTTGACTCTGCGCTCAAACCAGCGTTCCTCCCTGTCCAGGATGTTACATCCTCATCATTGAAAGAGTGTCCACTGGCCTGTAGGTGTAAATAGACTGCAGAGTCCTGGCCTGGCGAGGTAGCTCTTCTGTGTGGTGCCATCTGCTTAGCCAGAGGTTGTTTGGTATCCCCAATGTATAAATCATGGCAATCCTCCTGGCACTTACCACCGTAGACTATATTACTCTGTTTGTGCCGGGGGACCCGATCCTAGGGGTGGATCAATTTTGTGTTTTGGGGTTTGAAAGCCACAGAGGCACTGTGTTTTGAGAAAATGCTTCTCAATTGTTCCAATACTTCTGACACATAAGGGATCCACTGGGGTGGAGCTGGAGTCTCTGTCTCTCCTCCACAGATTACCTGTAAATCAACACTGCAATCAACTGCTGTTCAATCGAACCAGTGTGACTGCCCAGTCTTTGCCCGATTATCAGCTTAACCAGTGTGCTAAACAGACCAGTTCGGTTAATAATTTGCTCCGTGTGTGACAACATCTCTTTTCCTTGTCTCCAGTTTTAACTCAGCCAGCCTCCGCCTCTACCTCTATGTGCACTCACCCACCTCAGATGGATGCCGTTTCTGTCACTTGAGATGATTACTCCCCTGGTGGTCATTGGCACTGCTCTTCAGAGCCATTTCATTGTCACCTGCTTGCCCATCCTTTTGCACCTTCCTCGCTGAATCAAGACCTCCTCTACTACCCCCTATACTTCCTTTAAACCCTAAAGAGTCTTTGGAAAGACAAAAATGTCAGATCCCAACTATCCCAACAATTTCCAATTATTCTTATGGTGATTCCGTTGTCTGTCTGAGGAACAGGATTAACTGCACAAACACCTGTACAGACTTAGCCAAAAGCCTGATTATCTGCACGGAAAGGGCTTGTAGGGGTTAAAAAATTAATTTCTAGTTGTTTTGTTACATATATTATACACCAAATGTGTAAGTGGAAGATTTTCAATTACAAAAATTATAATTCCAATTGAATATATTTTGCTGAACATCATCATCTATCCAAGGAGCAAAGCGTCACTCCTATAGTCTCTTGCTCTACATTTTTCTGTCTGAACAATACATTGGGCCTATTTTATCTGAACACTCTGCTGACTACATTTCTGCCACATTCAGCCCCCTTGTGGAAAAGAAGGCACATAAGGTGAATCTCAAAATAAAGTCAGGGGTCTCTCTCACTTTGAAAAGTTTCAAACAACCTGCCCATTCTGTGAAATCATTCTTGGTACTAGAAAAGAAAGCTGGAGGTGTTAATTTCATGGGTTAGGTCTTAAATTGAGCTCTGCAATTTTCTTCCTGAGTAGATTAGAGGGAAGGTCTTACTATCCTCAGGTAAGAAAGCTCTCTACTCCCTCTGACTCATCACATATTGATTCCTTCCACTGCTGCTTGACCCCCGCTAACCCCTCAACACTTGTGCCTCCACTGCTTTTCCAGACTAAACCTGTTTACAGGAAGAAATGCAATGCATGTGGCTAACTAACAGTAAAATCAGCCCTTGGGGACAGCGGCAACATGCCTGTGCTGTGACCAAATGGGTTCGGCCCCTGTTGTGTTTGTAGATGACATATGGTTACAATCACACAGGGAGAGCATTATCTTCATCCTCAGGCTAAAGTGCATTTCATTACTTACATCTGCTGGATGTAAGCATGTGCTGCTCCCAGGAATCAAATAATAACAGCAGAAATAGATCACTGATGCTCCCATTGAATTGTCTAGATTGACAGATATCAGATAAGGTGAATGGAGTCCTCCCATGAGCACTTCCACACTTAATAATGCCATAATGCCAGGCTGTCATGTTCCAGTTTGCTCGTGAAAAGAAAAGAAAAAAAATCAGTTTTCTAAACTAATGTGAATTTATATGGAAAAGTTGCAAAGGGAAAATGAGAGGCTTTGTTTTCAATTGCTGTTTTCACTGAGCTGTAATTCCTAATTAAATTTTCTCATTGAAACCTAATTTCAGAAAGGTAGAAAATGGTGTTCTCTCTGCATTGTAATTGAGACAGAAATGAGCAGCCAGTGCACTGAGCCAGCCTGCCTTTTAAAGAATAATGGCATCATTTGTTTGGTGTCCATTAACGAGGAATGAAGTTTTATTAATTCCTCAACTTGGTTTCCTGCATCTCCCTAATTAATTCCATTTTGTTTTTCTCACTAAGGAAGCTACTGCAGATTAATGATGTGGAACAAAAATGTTGTCGAGATGCTGAGGTTCTGCATATACATGGCGTGAAATTTCTGTCATTAGATAAAAATGCCTGATGACTACAACTTTTTATCCTTTTTACATGATGCTAGTGTTGGGGTCCTTTGCCTTAAGGCTTTATTCCATCTGGGTAATTAACTGAAGAAATTAAATTACTTTTGTGGAGAAAAAAATAAGTATAAATCTACTAATACATTTTTAGTTAAGCTAGTTAAAGCTAAAAATGTATTTTACCACCTATAAGTGGCAGCAGATGTCTCCCAGGTGCCTGGGGCCCTCTTCTTGGCTTGTGCCAGGATAAACAGCATCAGGTGGGGTTGACTGTCCGTTGCCTGATTTTTCTGGCGCTCTTGCCTTTTGGTCATGGGGGCTTTGTCTGGGGCCTCCCTACTGCTTCTTTCGGGGTGGGCACTGGACATCGCGATATGCGGCCTTAGCATCTTACACCCTGCTGTTATGTGCTGGATTGTCACAGGGGCATCTTTACCCCATAGACCGAAGCCTCTATGGATTTTGTGCTGAGAGCTTGTTCCTGTGCTGGCATGATTAGTGCCTCTGTGCGGTCTTTCAGTCCAGCTTTGTCCAGCCACTTGTAGGACTTCTGGCTGTCAGCTACTTCCTCTATCTGCTAGTGGTACATACAGTGCAGGGGCCTGTCCTTCCATGATGGTTCTTCCTCCTTCTTGGGTTTTTGCTGCCTGAGGTATTCAGTGAGCACAGTTGGTTGTTTGGGTAGCAATAGTGTTGGCACCCCATGTCAGATCATTGGACCTTGGAAGGAAGAATCATGTTGCCTCGAGCTTCTGTGCATGGGATTAAGCTGAACAGAAGCCTTAAGTCTTCTGCTGTAGTTCCACTGAAGAATATGCAAGTTTGACTAAATAATCATTTTACAATCCTTTCTCCAAGGCAATAACTTCAGTTAAACAACTACAGCCGTGATTAAAGCTGGTTATTTGTGGAGAATTCAACACGGCAATAGGCAATGGCTATTGTATTGCTACATTAAAAATTTTTCGTAACAATTTGCACACACATTTCTTGATTACATTTTCTTGAGAAATTTCAGGTACTACACACTTATTAGTATCAAGAAAAAGAAACTACTTTACACTTAACAATTACGAAGAAATATTAGTACATTTTATTTAATTGTATTTAGATTACAGTTTATAATTATTTAAATAATTAAGTTTTTTATTTTGTCATAGACAGAAATATTGCTTTCATTGAATTTCTAAGTGAATTTTACTCTTAAATGTTAACTAGATCGTTTTGCCATTATTTTTCTTAGTTTTAGTTTTTACAAATTGTATTGTTTTCTATAATGTAAAATATATTTATAAGTATATAAGTTTTTTTTTTAAAAGTTATTAAAAAATTGTTTTTTGTTGGGTTTTTTGGTCCACTTGATTGTCATAGTTTTTATTAGGATTTTTTATTTTTATTTTAAGTTATTACAATCAGCACGGACAGAAGAAGAAGAAAGAAGAAGGAAAGGGAAGTTGGGAAGAGTTAACAGAAGGAGGGGGAAAGAAAAATAGAGGACAAGAGGGATAGAGAGAGAAAAGACGCTGAAAAAAACAAGAAAAATAATAACACACTAGCCCCAACTAAGTATCAGCATAAGTAACAGTAAATAATAAATAGTATTTGTTACTGAGCAGCACACAGTCGTAATAATTCATGACATGTTTAGAGGCAGCAGCAACATTCAAACCAGTCCTCACGAAAGAAACTTTTTCAATTAAAATTTTCACTCAAAGTGACATAAAATTGACGGCAGCCTTATTGGAACTATGGGGCTGTTTTGAGGTGACAGATTGGGAGACACTTTGTGAACCTCACTGTGAGGCTTATAGAGTGTATTACTGACTAAGTGATCTTCAACTTCATTGTCCCAGCTCAGACTGTCCATTGTTACCCAAATATCAAGCCGTGGTTCACTAAGGACATCCCCCCTCAATGACAGAAAGAAGGCCTTCAGAGCTAGCAATAGAGGGGAGGTGAGAATGGTTCAGGCATTACTGAAGGGCAAGATCATAGAGGCTAAGGATGATTACAATAGAAAGTGTCCTGAATTCTTTGATGTTGGGCTGAGAACAAACAACCAATACTCAGAGCAGGTCCAGTCAATCAACAATTATTTATTATCATACATGTATGGGAGAATTACACAATACCACCCTCTGTGTCGCTCTCAAAGAAAAACACCTCAATCTACTGTTTTATATTTCAGGGTTCACGCCCCTTCATTCGTAAGCAGATAACATAACAGGCGTCAGTTGCAGTTAGTGATGGTTAGATACAATTCCTTTTTGGCAGTCTTCTACAGCACTTAGGAAGCTATCTCGACTGCCTTTCACTCCAGGTGTTTCCTGTTGTTCTCACTATGAGACCCATGATCATATGTGGCACATCCTGAGTACATCCCGTTCTGACTGTGGAGACACACAGACAGTCACAACCAAAACTCTCTTCCTAAGATTAGTACTTCATTTGGTATAATACTACTAAAACATAACACTTTATTGGGGTTAATGATACTTCATATATTGCCATTTAGGCTTTTATTTCCCACAAAAGCTAGAGTGGAAACTCCGGCAGAACCGCACGAGAGAGGTTTGGAGTGGCATGAAGGCCATAACTGGATTCAAGCCATTCAACAGCAGAGGAACTACCAAAGACGCCACTTCCCAGTGTCCCCCAGGATTACAGGCTGTGGCACTGACACACATCATAAGGACCCTGGAAAGACTCATCCTTGACCAGCTCAGACCTATTGTCAGGCCGCATCAGGATCCCCTTCAGTTCACTTATCAGCCCTGCCTTGGAGCTTGGACGCCATCATCTACCTGCTCAATCGTGTCTATGCCTATCTGGAACAGCCAGCAAGCACTGTCATGTTTTTCAACTTCTCCAGTGCATTCAATACCATCAGGCTGACACTCCTTGGTGATAAACTGACAGCAATGCAGGTGAATGCCTCTAGTGTCCTGGATAGTTGATTGCCTGACAGGAGGACCACAATATGTGCATCTTCAACATTTTGTGTCTCACAAGGTGATCAGCAATACAGGGGCACAACAAGGGGCCATTCTCTTTCCTTCCCTCGTCAATCTCTACACCACAGACTTCAGCCACTGACTGCACAGAAACCTGCCATCTTCAGATGTTTTCTGATAACTCTGCGGTGGTTGGATGCATCAGTGAGGGTGATGAGTGAGAGTACCGGACCCCTGTTTTAATCCAGAGGGTTGATGTGAACATTGTGGAGGACTATAAATACCTTGGAGTACACATAGGCAATAAACTGGACTGGGTTAAAAACACCACTACCCTCTACAGCAGGGGTGTCCAACTCTAGGCCTCAAGGGCTGGTGTCCTGCAGGTTTTATCTCCAAAGGTTGATTCTGTTCATCTGGACCAGAGGTGGGTAGTAACGAGTTACATTTACTCCGTTACATTTACTTGAGTAAGTTTTTGAAAAAAATGTACTTTTAAAGTACCTTTTTTGCACGATACTTTTTACTTTTACTTGAGTACATTTGTGAAGAAGAAACGGTACTTTTACTCTGCTACATTTGCAAAATTCGACTCGTTACTTAAAAATAAATTAGTTTAACACATTAGATAACATGCCGCCAGTGGAGTTTCCGGTAACCTTTTTACCAATCAGATGCAGTCACATGACCAGTTTGAAACTGTTGCGGGCAGAGCAGCCCAAGCGTTTCAAAGTAGCGGACACATGGAAAGAAGAAACATTAAAAACATGGCAGAGCCAGTCGTCTACGTTAGAGCTGAAGAGGATGAACACCCTTGGTCTCTAAGAATGTTTTGCTTAAAAGCAGTACAAAAGAACAGCTATGTCTTCAGCGTCGGTGTCTTCAGTGAGAGCCAAAACAAACCAACTTTTCAGCGTGAAACAACTGAACTCCTGTAACCTGAGGAAACGGTAAGTTTTCTCTAAATATCTTTTTAGCTGTGGTTAGCTGGATGCCAGTCTAATGTTACAGCAGCTGTGTCGATACGTTGTAGTGAGATAAGTTTGTGGGTGTTTTGTGCAGCTTCGGCTGTCCTTTTAACTGCTCGCTGGTTAGCTTGCGTGAGCTATAAGGTAACAGCTAGCCTGGTTAATGACATTAGAGTTCAACGCACATGTAAACAGCTCGTCTCTACTGCTTTAACTGTTAAAAAGGAATGCAATACTGCTGCAATACTACTGGTGACAGGATTTATTATGTGAAACAGCAGCTTGTTTCGTTTAAACAGTCTGCATTAAGCTGGGCAAACACTGCGATTTTTTTCAGTCACGTTAGCAGGGGTTAGAAGTTCATAGGTCACGATGCAGGGTCTCACACAATACGGCCCGATGCTCTGATGCGACCTGAGTGTTCAAACTGTGCATTCATAACATGAAGCTTATCATACAAAATCAGTCTCTCGCTCTCCTTCTTTGTGTCTTTCACTCACTCACACAGACACACACAAACCACCACCATAAACTTTGCTAAATTACTAATAAAAAAACCATTGACCAGGCAGCTGTAATTGAGCAGCAATGTCCATCCAACTCTTTTCATGGTTGTTGTAGTCGTAATAATTTTGTGAGGCCACATTGAAAAGCCTCAGAAGCGCAGAGCTGCCAGCCAGGCAAAAGAAAAATAGAGCTATATCACGTTATAACGTGAAAAGTTTATTGTTCTAACAATATACTTTTAATGTTTGTACAATATACTATCATGTTGGTACAATATACCTTTCATGTTTGAACAATATAATATCACGTTATTACAATATACATAATTATCACGTTCGTACAATATAAATATTATATTGTACGAACGTGAAAAGTATATTGTTAGAACAATAAACTTCTCACGTTATAACGTGATATACAGTGGGGCAAAAAAGTATTTAGTCAGCCACCGATTGTGCAAGTTCCCCCACTTAAAATGATGACAGAGGTCAGTAATTTGCACCAGAGGTACACTTCAACTGTGAGAGACAGAATGTGAAAAAAAAATCCATGAATTCACATGGTAGGATTTGTAAAGAATTTATTCGTAAATCAGGGTGGAAAATAAGTATTTGGTCACCTCAAACAAGGACAATCCCTGGCTCTCACAGACCTGTAACGTCTTCTGTAAGAAGCTTTTCTCTCCCCCACTCGTTACCTGTATGAATGGCACCTGTTTGACCTCATCATCTGTATAAAAGACACCTGTCCACAGCCTCAACCAGTCAGACTCCAAACTCCGCCATGGCCAAGACCAAAGAGCTTTCGAAGGACACCAGGAAAAGAATTGTAGACCTGCACCAGACTGGGAAGAGTGAATCTACAATAGGCAAGCAGCTTGGTGTGAAAAAATCAACTGTGGGAGCAATCATCAGAAAATGGAAGACATACAAGACCACTGATAATCTCCCTCGATCTGGGGCTCCACGCAAGATCTCATCCCGTGGGGTCAAAATGATCATGAGAACGGTGAGCAAAGATCCCAGAACCACACGGGGGGACCTGGTGAATGACCTGCAGAGAGCTGGGACCAAAGTAACAAAGGTCACCATCAGTAACACACTACAACGGCAGGGAATCAAATCCCGCAGTGCCAGACGTGTTCCGCTGCTGAAGCCAGTGCATGTCCAGGCCCGTCTGAAGTTTGCCAGAGAGCACATGGATGATACAGCAGAGGATTGGGAGAATGTCATGTGGTCAGATGAAACCAAAGTAGAACTTTTTGGTATAAACTCAACTCGTCGTGTTTGGAGGAAGAAGAATACTGAGTTGCATCCCAAGAACACCATACCTACTGTGAAGCATGGGGGTGGAAACATCATGCTATGGGGCTGTTTTTCTGCCAAGGGGACAGGACGACTGATCCGTGTTAAGGACAGAATGAATGGGGCCAAGTATCGTGAGATTTTGAGCCAAAACCTCCTTCCATCAGTGAGAACTTTGAAGATGAAACGAGGCTGGGTCTTCCAACATGACAATGATCCAAAACACACTGCCCGGGCAACAAAGGAGTGGCTCCGTAAGAAGCATTTGAAAGTCCTGGAGTGGCCTAGCCAGTCTCCAGACCTCAACCCCATAGAAAATCTGTGGCGGGAGTTGAAAGTCCGTGTTGCTCGGCGACAGCCCCAAAACATCACTGCTCTTGAGAAGATCTGCATGGAGGAATGGGCCAAAATACCAGCTACTGTGTGTGCAAACCTGGTAAAGACCTATAGTAAACGTTTGACCTCTGTTATTGCCAACAAAGGTTATGTTACAAAGTATTGAGTTGTATTTTTGTTATTGACCAAATACTTATTTTCCACCCTGATTTACGAATAAATTCTTTACAAATCCTACCATGTGAATTCATGGATTTTTTTTTCACATTCTGTCTCTCACAGTTGAAGTGTACCTCTGGTGCAAATTACTGACCTCTGTCATCATTTTAAGTGGGGGAACTTGCACAATCGGTGGCTGACTAAATACTTTTTTGCCCCACTGTAGCTCTATTTTTCTTTTGCCTGGCTGGCAGCTCTACGCTTACGTACTCGGATAAGTACAAGTTGTGCCTCCATCTCTTGTGTCCAGATCACATGCTGTGCTGCTCCACCTTTTCACTTTCATTTCTGTGTTTGTGCGTGCGCAGTGTGAGAGGCTGCGTTGAGGGGCGACAGGATTTGGTTTGATTATCATGCGCCCACACGATTGATGATTGGGAGCTGGTCGTGAGGTGTTAACTGCTTTTCGTTACCCCATGTATACTACACGATGCACGACGCGATTAAGGCTAACTCGGGCCGATCCACCAAAACGGTTGCACGACTGAAAAATCGTCTCAAAATGGGCCAAAAATCGCACAGTGTATGGCCAGCTTTTGGAGGCTAGCTCCAAACAAACATCCGCAGCTTGGCAGTGTATACAGCACTATAATGACCAGACCTAATTCTTTTGAAAACCATACATCTTTCCACAGGTCTCCACTTCATCAGACATCACCTAGACACAGAGCTGGATGAGGCCAGCACAAACAGCAGCCTAACCGACTAAGATGATGGATCCATGGGGTCAGGAAAGCCAGAAGCAGGGGAGCTGGAGAGGTACCTTTCATGTCCATTCACTGGAGGTGTGGATCTATTGCATGGCTTTCCTCACATCAAGAAGCTGTTGATCAAAATCAATACAGCTCTTCCTGCATCTGGAGCTTGTGAAGGACTTCTTAGTCATGCAGGACTCATGTTCACTGTTAAACAGTTACAGCTTCACAGAAAGAACCTTGAGAGCAAACTGCTGCTGAAGCTTAACCATCACTTCACCGAGTGAAGAAATGGCACATTTTTGCTAAATATGCAGAAATAGATGCACACCCATACAATTTATGGTAAACTGAGCTGTCTTGTATGTTGAAGATACCTTGTTCTGTTTTCTCTGAGGCTGTTGCGCCATTTGGAGCAAAAATGAATTTAAAGTTTACAGCATATCTTGTCACTGGAAATTGTTTGTATTGTTTATTTATATTATTTACTGTAGGTTTTGGTGAAAAAAGCTTTATGTTGTGAAAAACTGAAATCTGGAAATTAGAATTGTTGTGCCTTATTTTGTTGATGTTTTTACATGTATTCCTTTTGAAAATACTAAAATTTGTATATTTATTTATTTTTGTTTGTCTGATAGCATTTATTTATAAAATAAATCGGACATTTCAAACAGTTACTCGCTACTTACTCAGTACTTGAGTAGCCTTTTCACCAAGTACTTTTTTACTCTTACCCGAGTAACTTTTTTGACAACTACTTTTCACTTTTACTTGAGTAATAATATTATAAGTAATGATACTCTTACTTGAGTACAATTTTTGGATACTCGACCCACCTCTGATCTGGACGTAGCGTTTTCAGTGGGAGAAACATTTCGTCGCTCATCCAAGTGACTTGTCCAGTCTCAGCTGACTGCAGGTTTCCCCAATCTTATAAACAGTCAAGTCACTTGGATGAGTGATGAAACGTTTCTCCCACTGAAAACGCTATGTCCAGATGAACAGAATCAACCTTTGGAGATTTACTTACCTGGATGATTGAGAATGCATCAAGACCTGCAGGTTTTAGATCTCACCCTGGGTAATCACACCTGAATCAAATGATTAGTTCATTACCAGGCCTCTGGAGAACTTCAAGACATGTTGGGGAGGTAATTTAGCCATTTAAATCAGCTGTGTTGGATCAAGGACACATCTAAAACTTGCAGGACACTAGCCCTTGAGGCCTGGAGTTGGACACCCCTGCTCTACTGGAAGGGCCAGAATCATCTCTATTTTCTGAGGCAGCTAAGGACCTTTAACATTTGTCGGACAATGCTCAGGATTTTCTATTCTGTTGTGAGATTTTGAGTCTGTTGTGGCCAGTGCCATCCTCTATGTTGTTGCTGCTGGGGCAGCAGGCTGAGGGTTGCAGATGCCATCAGACTCAAACTGATCCACAAGGTAAGTAATGTTGTGGGGATAGAGCTGCACTCCTTCAAGGTGGTGTTGGAGTGTAACAGGGTATCCATTGTGTAGAGTGTATCCATTAATTGTTGGAATGTTGCTGGTGCACCTTGAAGCCCACATGGCACGACTTTAAATTGGTACATACCAAAAGGAGTTTTGAAGGCTGTCAGCTCTTTTGCTTCTGGTGCCAAAGCCACTTGCTAGTATCCCTTACACAGATCCAGTGTCGTAATGTAGCTTGCTGATCCAGCTCTCCCCAACATGTCATCCACCCTGGGCATTGGGTAGGGATCAAACTTGGATACTGCATTCAAATATCTGAAATCAATACAGAATCTCAGGGTGTCATCTTTCTTTGGTACCAAAACAATCGGGTTCACTACTTGACACCTCAATGTTTTCCAGATCCAACATCAATTTTATTTATTTCTTCAGCACTGGCACCAACCGCTCTAGAATCCTGTGGCTCTTTTGACAAACGGGTATATTCTCCTTCACTCACATCTTGTGTTGAACTAGTGACGTGGAGCTTTGGATCCAGGAGTGGTTTTATATCAGCCTGCTCAGAATGAGAAAAATGAGAAAGGTCAACTGAAGCAAAACCTGGAGTGTTAGTTGAAAAGAACTTCACCGTCACCTCCTCCTCCCTAACTGAACGCACCAGTAACTGATGGACCGGCTCTTGTCGGCTGTGGAATTCTTTCAACAGGTTCACATGAAATGTCTGATATTTTTTGGCTCTTTCTGGCATATTCAGTTCATACGTGACTTACCTTACTTGTCTGATGATCTCGTATGGTCCATGCCATTTCGTCAGCAGCTTGTTATCACTAGTGGGAAGCAATAATATTACTTTCTGACCTAGCCTTCTGATCATACCATGTCTTTTGAGGTTTTTGTGTTGCTATCATGTTGTCCTGCACCAATGATACCAATCTCTCTCTCATGTTGATGACGTAGGTAGGCTGCGATGTTTTCACCTTCTGCTTTGGAGTCCTCCCAGCAGTCCTTCAGCAGATCCAGTGGTCCTCTCGCTTGGCGGCCGTACAAAAGTTCAAAAGACGAGAAGCCAGTGGAAACCTGCGGAACCTCCCAGTAGGCAAACAGAAGGCAGCCATTGATCCATGTCAGCACCTGTGTCAGAGACAAACTTGCGCAGCATAGTTTTGAGAATCTGGTTGTATCTCTCCACTAGCCCGTCCATTTGGGTGTGATAAGCGGTGGTCTTAAGTCCCTTTATCCCTAACAGCTTATAAACCTGCTGCAACAACTTGGATAGGAAGTTTGTTCCACAGAGTCCGCCAGAATTTCTCTTGGTATGCCTACCCTAGAGAAAAGCTGCAGAAGATAATTAGCAATGTGAAGGGCTTTAATTGATCTGAATGGGAAGGCCTCAGGAAACCGTGTTGCATAGTCACATATGACCAATATGTAACAATGGCTGATGTGGAGCTCTTCTCTAAAGGACCCACAATATCCATGCCTAGCCTCTCAAATTGTGTTTCAATAATTGGCAGTGGTTGCAACTGGGCTCGTGCTACTCCTTCGCCTGAGGTCAACTGACATTTTTCACAGGAACTGCAAAACTTAGAAACCTGGACATACATCCCTGGCCAAACAAAATGGCTGCTGATCCTATTCAGTGTTTTGTGAAAAGCCAGATGACCTGCTCATGGAATTGAATGACCCAAATCCATAACTTTGTTTCTGAACTGTTGTGCGAGTGCTACCGCTTCACACTCCCCTTTCTCTGGTACAAGATGCCTTCTTTTATCAAATAAACCGTGTCTGTGAGACAGCTTACCTGACCTTGACTAGCCCCCTCTACCTCTGTTACCTTCTCAAACCAGGGTTTTAGAGAAGGGTCGCTTCTTTGGAGTGCACCTAAATCTGAGGGAATGTCAAACTCAAGCTGGTTATTTGGCTTAGGAAACAATGATGTGGCCTCTCTCCCTGAGCCTTTGAACTTTTCCCTTCTTCTCTGAGCCCAAGACTTCCCAGTCTTCCCTGGCTCTATTTCCAGAGACGCCTCAAAAAAGGGTAGCTCTCGCATCATTTCCTTTGCACTTGTGAGCCTACAGATTCATCACCTGAGCCTTGCATGTCTTTTTGAGCACTCACTTGGGGATCAAAATCTATCTAGTGTATTAGATCAAGTAGTAGGGATGTCACTCCATGATGTGCTGCCTATGACAGGAACACTTTCAATAAGAGACTGAGATTACCCAAATCCACCACTGAACGACACCGGAAATCACTCCTCCCCTGTACAACTCCTTCTTGGAACTTGGAACTAAATTAAATAATACAATATATATGTATGTTACTGGGCAATCGTGGCTGAAGAGTTAGTAGTTCGCCTTGTAACCGGAAGGTTGCCGGTTCGAGCCCTTGCTCGGACAGTCTCGGTTGTTGTGTCCTTGGGCAAGACACTTCACCTACCGCCTACTGGTGTTGGCCAGAAGGGCGCTTCTGTCAGTCTGCCCCAGGGCAGCTGTGGCTACAACTGTAGCTGCCTCCACCAGTGTGTGAATCTGTGTGTGAATGGGTGGATGACTGGGTGTGTAAAGCGCTTTGGGGTCCCTAGGCGGGACTAGTAAAAGCACTATACAAATACAGGCCATTTACCATTTACTGTTCTTATTGTCTTGGAGCAACTGTAACCACATAATTTCCTTAGGGATTAATAAAGTATTCTGATTCTGATGTACTTTTCTTTCTCTCTTTTCTTTCTGAAAGAAAATAAAAAGTGTGAAATATAACTTATTTCACCAATAAAAATGCTTGAAAAGCTGATATTGTTGATGGAGTTGTGACCTGTTAAAAGCATACATTTCCACACAAAGAAATATGATGAATGCATGTTGGATTCCCTAACTGTTTGGACCCAATTGGACACTTCCCCTTCCTGGATGTCCTCTCGCCAGTCTGAGCTATATTGTTGTGATTCCTGAAACATAAGCTTATTAGACCTTCAGCACTAACAAACAAAATATTAACTTTCAATTGATTAAGAAATGTCTGAAGGAGTTGATTCACAAGAGGCCTTTTACTTAAAAGAAAACCAATAATAAAATAGAGCTAGACCAGGGATCTAAAACCTGCAGTCCTTCAGCTTTTTTTTCATTAACTTTGATTTGATTTGATTTGATTTAATATACCTTTATTAGTCCCACAAGGGGAAATTTCATAAGGCTTCCGACCTATTGCACGCAATGGCGGCGCCATCTCACCCTCCGACTAGTGATGGGATTTCCGGCTCTTTTTAGAGATCCGGCTCTTTCGGTTCGGCTCACTAAAAAGAGCCGAACCGGCTCTTCAGGTTGTTTTGTTGCTTTAATTATTTAATCATTAACAATAATATAAAATTATGCAGAAAAGGAATTACTAATGTAAAAAAAGTGGTTTTATTTATATATGTTTATATATGGCCCCTAGAGACAAATCACGTACAAACTCTAAAGCATATACAAACTCCAAAAAGCACGTACAAACTCCAAAACACATTTCTAATGTTAACTGAACTTCCAAAACAGAGCTACCCAGATCACTTATTACACAATAGAAAGCATGTGTGTATTGTTTGTGTATTTATAGACAAGCACTCATATTTATTCAAATAATTAAAAAAAAATTCATTTACCTGTTACTACCACACACCAAATCCGGTTGTTGATACTTCCTGGCTTGTGTAGCCACTAGGTAACAAAAGCTCAACACTGCACCCTAGCATCCTGGAGCACTTCTGTTGTGTTTTGTACGTGCTTCTGAGTTTTTACGTGTTTTGGAGTTTGTACGTGCTTCTGAGTTTTTACGTGTTTTGGAGTTTGTACGTGCTTCTGAGTTTTTACGTGTTTTGGAGTTTGTACATGCTTCGGGGTTTGTAAGTGCGTCTGAGTTTTTACGCATTTTCGAGTTTGTACATGCTTAGGAGTTTGTACGTGTGTTGGAGTTTGTACGTGCTTTGTCTCTAAGGGCCACTGTAAATATACTTTTATTTATTCACTCCACATAAAATGTAATAAATAAATCATATAATACAAAAAACAACTATTTACATTTTAAACTTTTAACTATTTAAATTTTCAGCTTTTTCCTTTTAAACAAATTTAACGTGAAACAACACAAAACACTGCAAACCACAACACAATTAAATATAAATTAAAATATTAAAACAAAAAGAAGATGCACATTCTCTGTCATATGGGCCTGCATGTTTTCTGAATCCTTTATCATCTGCAACTGAAAATAGTGGATGATTACTATACCTTTCTAATGTGATGTTGTTGTCCCTCGCTCTCTTTCTCTCTGGCTCGGTTCCTGTGCTACTGCGAGTGTAACTAACGCCCCTCCCCCCTCTGCCCAGCGCAAAGTACAGGCCGCGCGTGTGGAGTTTAGTGGAAAAAAGGGTGAGAGAGAGGGTGAGAGAAAGAAAAAAAAAAAACCCTCACGGCTCCCAATAAGGAGCCGGCTCGCGTCGTTCACTTCAAAGAGCCGGCTCTAAGAGCCATTTCGTTCGCGAACGACCCATCACTACCTCCGACCATACATACACAAAACATACAAGGGGAAGACAGGTCAGAGATGTATAACAACGGACAATGGAAGGATAACAATCCTTATCTTTTCCTCGCCACACGAGGAAAGATAAGGAGAAAAAAATAACTCCCCCCAGACTGAGCTCCAACAGGGAGATCAGTTTGAGAACAGAAAAAAACACCTCTGCACATGAAAAAACTCTTAATACACCAAAGAAACACATGACAAGCAGCAGGGGTGGGTAAAGGGTGAGAGACAGCCGATTTAGACAGTACATCCGGGCCTGCGTGCGCTGGTCTCCTTGATCCACCGTCAGCATCGGAAGGGTGTTTCGTCGAAGCGTCGAAGGCGTTTGGAAAGGGAGGGGGGATGAGTGTGTGCATATCAGTGTATATGTATGTGTGTGCGTGTCCAGAGTTCAGCTGAGACCGTGTCCTTCGCCCTGCTAGGCTAAGTAAACAGTCTTCCAGCCAACCCAGGTGGCCTTGCATGGAATGGGAAGGAACAGACTAAAAACAGTCATTATCAGGGTGTTTTTGTTCGGCTCCAGCCTTGCAACCGCAGCTGGTGCCTAGAGGGTATCCACATGAAGTGATGGTGCTTTTTACTTTAGTGCAAACAGCTCATATGAATTTCAAAGCAGTTCTACAGTCCAACACTGGTCTCTCAATCTCCCGTTGGAGAGCTGCGAGCTTCGCCATACTTGTGTTCTTTGATGTTGTCATTTCTTGTGCTCAAGGAGCCGATTCTGAGAACGACAGTGTGCCTCCCCGAGATGTCATCCAATTTGCGCCCAGACATGTTATTCCGAGCTAGACCTCCCGAGATGTAATCCAGTCTGCACTCAGAGATCTTATTCTGAGTATTCACAGCAGCCGTAGCCTCTCCAAGATCTTATCCGTGCTGACTCAATGAGCCCATTTTGAGAAACTCACGCCTCTCCCATCGTTCCAATCCCAGCGGGCAGCCTTGTGGGGGTTTGAACAGCCGGTTCCGCTTCCTTAATTCTTCGATAAGTCAGGGCCCAGCCAGCTCCGATCAGCCAGAACCCTGTTACCATGGTTCCGAATAGGTAGATATCTTCAGCACTCAGGCTCACCCAAGCCCAAACTTATCGTTGAGAAAGGGGTGTCAGTTGCATTTAGGGACCAGTTGATCCAATCCATAATTCCTCTTTTAGGTTTTAGAGAACAGACTGTGAGAGAGTGTTCCAGGGAAAAGTAATACAAAAACACCAGACATTACGATATAGACTTATAATTTGCACCGATATTTTTTTGAAATTCTACACACGAAAAGTGTGCGCGAGAGCCCTCGGTGCGCCTTGCTGCTCAAGTCAAAGTAAACTTTATTGTCATCTCCGCTACATACAGTCCAGTATATAGAGAGACGAGACGACGAGGCTCCTGTTACAGCAGTGCAAGTAAACAAACAATAAATATAAGAAGAGTAAGAAAATAAATATACACTTTAGGACTAGGGGTGAAGGGATCAATAACAATTTAAAATTTATATTTTATAGTTTGGGGCAGCACGGTGGGGGCAGCACTGTTGCCACACAGCAAGAAGGTCCTGAGTTCAATTCCACCATCAGGCCGGGGTCTTTCTGTGTGGAATTTGCATGTTCTCCCGGTGTTTGCGTGGGTTCTCTCCGGGTACTCCGGCTTCCTCCCACCGTCCAAAGACATGCAGCTTGTGGGGATAGGTTGACTGGATAATCCAAATTGCCACAAGGTGTGAATGTGAGTGCGAATGGTTTCTGTCCCTGTGTGTTGGCCCTGCGACAGACTGGCAACCTGTCCAGGGTGTACCCCGCCTCTCGCCCAATGACAGCTGGGATAGGCTCCAGCGCCCCCCGCGACCCTGAAAAGGATAAGCGGAAGCGAATGGATGGATGGATTTTATAGTTTGATGATTTAAAGTCTCACACACATAACCCGTCGAAAGGGGAGGGGTTATGTGTGGGACTAAGTTATTTTATTAACCTATAAAATATGTAGTCTTTTGAGAAGTGAGTAACTCTTTTGGGAATGTGTGAAAAGTAGTATTTCTAGCACAAAGCACAGCTCCTGTGAGCCGCATTACAACAGGGATCTCAAAAGACTCGCATTGCAGTATGACAGCTTTCCAAATGCTTTTTTGTGTGGTGCCGCAAAATAAGAGGAAGTATTAATTATTCTCTTCTGCCTTTCCTTATCACAGGCAGATAAGGAAAGGACACATATATATAAGGACCACCAAGAGTGGTCAGAACATCCAGCCACATGTCCCAGAACCAACAAAGTACCTGCATCCCAGTAGTGGGTGGCAGCATCCAGCCAAGAGCAGTGAGGAGGGTGAATCCCTCCTCCTATTGACCCAGACCTAAGCCCAGCCATTCACACACACACACACACTGATGCAGAAATACTCACCATTTGCTCATTCACTCACACATATTCACCCACCCACTAATGACACACGGACACACACTGACCCCTCCCCCCTTAGGTGACAGTGAGCAGATGCCTGGTGTTTTTTGTTGGTGTGTTTGTTTTGTTTTTGGTTTGTAGAGTATATTGTTTTATAAAACTGGATGTTCAGTAAAACCTGATACTTCTCTGGAACTGCTAACACAAGATTGTAACTGAAGGAGTAAAAGAAATACTTATTCTCAAAGGACTTTCACGATGCTAACTATGCTGTGCAAGAGAGCATGAAAAGGCCCCAGCACAGAGAGCCAGGGCATCAATGGCAATTAATGCAAGTGGTGTCTCAGACAAGCAGGCTAATGAGTTTTAATATACATGCAGGTGAGGTAGAGCTGAGTCACTGAAGCCCTTAATGAACCCATGACAGCCTAATTAGCCACAATTTACAATTCTAGGATGCTAATCAGAGTTGCTGAAATGCACACATCTTTGTATGAATGAGTCTTTTTAAATACTGCAATCTGCTGCCTTGATTGATGATTGCCTATTTTTTTTCTCGCTCACTTTCTCTTTACTCTATCCAGATTGTTTCTCGACCAGCTAAGTCTATAACATTGTGAAAGATGTTTTGATTGTCAACAATCCAACACACACACACACACACACAAATGCATCCCCAAATTCCCATATGCCCCCATACGCTCATTCTCAAACATATATTTCTATACCTTGAGCAACCCCCACCCTGAAGTGGACTCCACCACTTGTTTAGAGAGACACTGGTAAGTGGAATATAAATATAAATTTCAATATTAGACAAAGATAACACAAGTAATAATAAAATGCATTTTCTAAATTAAAGTGTTTACTGTTAAGGGGGGAAAAATCCAAACCTGTATGGCGTGGTGTGAAAAAGCAGTTATTAGTGACCTAATAACTGTTTTCCCTCAGCAGGAACAACTGCAATTAAGTGTCTGTGATAAACAACTTTATTTAAAAACAATACTAATGTTCCTCTTCTCTAACTATTAATAATACCATAATTCCCTCCACACTCACCACCAAACTGGAGCATCTGGGACTCAGCTCATATATGTGTCAGTTGATCTCCAACTTCCTAACTGGCAGACCACAGGCAGTAAGGATGGGCGGACATGTCTCAGCCTCCATCACTCTCAGCACTGGAGCCCCCCAGGGGTGTGTTCTGAGGCCCGTGCTGTACTCTTTGTACACATATGACTGTGTGGCCACTACCAGCTCCACCACCATCATTAAGTTTGCTGATGACACCGTCGTGGTGGGCCTGATCTCTGATAACAACGAGACGGCCTACCTGAAGGAGATTAGGAATCTGGAGAACTGGTGCCAGAGGAACAACCTCCTTCTAAACGTCAGTAAGACAAAGGAGTTGATAGTAGACTTCAGCACTAAGCAGGGAGAGGAACTACCGGACCCCCGTCATCAACGAGTGCCCAGTGGAGAGAGTGGACAGCTTCAAATACCTCGGAGTTCACATCACGCAGGACCTGTCATGGTCCTGTCACATTAACACCGTGGTGAAAAAGGCCCGTCAGCGTCTCTACTACCTCAGACACTTGAAAGACTTCCGACTGCCCTCCAAGGTGCTCAGGAACTTTTACTCGTGCACCATAGAGAGCATCCTGACGGGAAACATCTCAACCTGGTTCGGGAAGAGCACCATGCAGGACAGACGAGCTCTACAGAGGGTTGTGCGATCAGCTGAGCTCACCATCCGCTCAGAGCTCCCTGACCTGCACTCAATCTACAGCAGGCGGTGCTGGACCAAGGCCAGGAAGACCGTGAAGGACCTCAGCCATCCCAACAACGGACTGTTCTCTCTGTTGAGGTCAGGAAAGTGATTCCGCTCCCTGAAGACCAACACAGAGAGACTGAGGAGGAGCTTCTTCCCACAGGCAATACAGTCTCTCAATCACACCACCACACAGTACTGACCCACACATATGGTTCTTACACACACACTGGACATTCTGGACTTTGCTTATACTAATTCGATTAGGTGCGTGGTTATCTAATCCAGCGGTCACCAACCACCGGTACTGGTCCATGAGTTGTTTGGTACCGGGCCGCAAGAGTTGAGGCTCAGGTCTGAAATGTATGGTTTTCAGGGTTTTTATCGGTTTTCAGCATTATTTTGTTATTGTTTTTATCGTTAACTTGGTTTTCCTGAGTCTTTTCACGTGTGTTATGAATAATAATAATAATAAAATAATAATAATAATAAAAATATTCTTTTTTTCGGTACCGGTACTAGTTTTATTTTGTTGTATTTATCCGTGACACCTTAAAGGCCGGTCCGTGAAAATATTGTCGGGCATAAACCGGTCCGTGGCGCAAAAAAAGGTTGGAGACCGCTGATCTAATCGAATCACCTCATCACTAAATCACTTTAAGCATATTTGCACTGCACAAGACACTTACAAATCTGGATTGCACAAAACTGGACATTATATTTCTTAATTTCCACTTAATACTGTACAGCTGCTGTTATTGTATATATATATTTATATTTCTTCATACATTCTTATATATTTCTATACTGTGTATTTGTGTATTGTGTATTTTGTTGTACAGTTATTTTATTTTCAACTTTAATTTATAAATTTTATCTTATTCTTTCCCAGTTAAATTTACCCTTCATTCTAATTTGTTGTTGTACAGTTATTTTATTTTTAACTTTAATTTTTATATTATATTTCATTCCTTCCTAGTTAAATTGACCCTTTTTAATTTTCATATTTATTTCCTATCTTATTCATAGCTTTTTTTTTCTCTCTTTAGGTCACGAGCAGTTGTGTAAGCATTTCACTGCATATCATACTGTGTATGACTGTGTATGTGACAAATAAAATTTGAATTTGAATTTGAATTTATGTGAAAACTGCAAAATCAGCCTTTATCCACATTAACCCTTTAAAACCGGTCAGAGCGGGCACGCTCTGTTTTGAGTAACTATTTTTAAATCCCGGTAGCTCTGCAACCACGTGAGCTAGCGCAATAATTTTTTTTGCATATGAAACCGGAGGAGTTGTACTTACATCTTATGCCATCAGCTTGTCCTCGGTCACAGTTTCCTTCCACATATAGTTTTGCAAAAACTGCATAAAAAGCGCTTGCAGCAACAAAAACATAATATTCCAGAAACACGCTTTGCCGATCCGATCAGCTGTTCATAACACTTCCTACCTCCATCAGCACGAACTATCGCATGTCCGCCATGACCTGCCCGAAACCGGAAGTGACGTCATTTTCGCGGAAATGTAGTTTTTTACCATCAAGGCCTCATGAGCCTTAAAAGTTATGTTTGACTTTATGACTTTCTGTGTCGTTTCTGGGATGCTTAGGACTCATATTGCACTGCTGGAAATAGTTTATTTTGATGCATATGCTGCTTTTTTGCAAATTTGCAGTATAATATTTATTTTAGTTTTTCCTGCAGTATATAAAAAATGGTGTATTTCAAAAATAAAACTATGAAGACACTCAAAATAAATTTCCTGTGGTGGGAAACTATCTTGTGCAACTTTTTTGTATTTACAGTTTTGAGGGATAAGCCTCTTAAATTTCTCTAACTAGAAATATATGTTAAAAAACAAAAACGATTTTCAATTTTTTTGTAGTTTATTGCACTTTTTTGCAATTTATGTAATTACTATGCACTTAATGCAGACATATTATTAAAATTTAGGCTGTAATGGTTGTATTGATGTATAGCAACTTGAAATGCTCCAAAAATGGCTCTACAGCATGTAAAAATATAAGCTCTGGCAGACTTGGTTCTATGGTAGGTCTTAAAGAGTTAAATAGTAATGAATAATGAAATGCTACTTTAATAATGCAATGGGACAGTTTACTAACAAACAGTCTCACAATATGCTTCAGAAAAAACATGAAAAGTAGTACTTTTCTATTTTAGTATATTCCCCAATGATATTGGGCATGTAGACTGGAGCAGCCAGGGATTTCACCACCAACCTTCCAATTAGTAGATGACCTGCTCTACAGCCATCCTTTAAGGCTGTAACAATGGATAACGTTGCACAGGGCTGAATTTTGAACAAATACCTTGCAGTCTGTGAGAGTAGGAATACCAAGTAGGATTTCTGGCAGTTATGAAGCTGAGTCCCTTCTTTTCAATTTCAGAAACAATCAAATGGTTCAAATCTCTGCATGGACATTCGTTCACATAACATTTGGGTCACGACTTTGTCAGTCTATCTGAACTTTTGGGGTCATTCTAAAACATACGCACATGACACAAACCTAATTGGGGACATTCATCCAAGTAAAACATTTGGTAACCAGCATGTTAGTCTATTAGTACTTTATTAACACACGGACAATAAAACCCTTACAGGTCATAACTACATAAAATGGCCAGAAGACAGATTGATCATATCAGTAAACTGTCCACCAGCTTTTTCAGGCTTATCTACCAGAGTGGTACTAGTACTATCACTAGCTTTTAACACACTGGTAATGCTCTCTGAAATAGTTTTTCAGATACTGTACTTTCTTAGGATATGATAATATGTTGAAATAACTTTTATTATTAAGCAAAATACAAGATTTCTATTAAAATTAACTGCTGAAAGCTTACCAGATAACAGCTTTATATAAAAATTTAGCTTTTTTTGTACCATTAAAATAAAAAAAATGTAGGAGCTGCTCTTTGTCCTAAGTGCTGTATAGTATATTTTTAAGACAAAATGTGACTGATAATATAAATGTGTAGAACAGGTACAGTCATAATAATGGTCTGTATTTTGGTCTGTATTTTTATAGCGCTTTACCCTAACCCTAATGCTCACATATAACATATACAGGTCAATCAGCACTTCTACTCAGCCTGCACTGTTAGCATGGGTTCATAGCCAATAGCCTGTACTGTTACATGCACTGTTAGGTGTTAGCCTGTTCTACACGTTTTATTTATTTCTTTAAACTTTCAAAATATTGCAGTACATTTTTGTTAGATTTTTCACATTTCCTATCTATTTCTAACTAAAAAAGAAATTAAAGTACTTTAAGCACAAACCTGAACTTTAAAACTAAAAATTTAAAATCACTCCAGTGACATTGATCCAAGTTAAAATTTGATCTCTTGTCAGCTTATTAGTACTTCTGGGGTCATTCCAAACAGATTCACACACAATACACACCTAATTAGATACAGTGATCCAATTAAAACATTCAGTTACCAGCATGTCAATGTATCAACACTTTTACTCACATTCAGCAGCAGAACACTTCGTGATGTTTTCCTACTCTTCTTTCATGTGAAATGTCATAGTGCATGTGTGCAGGCAGTCAATCTTTCCCGTTTCCCAGAGCGGGGGAGTGGGCAATATCAACTCACACAACCTAATTACAGACACTCAGCTGACTAACAATATGCTCCAGTATGCAATAGTTTTCCAAACTGCTTGCTCGAGTTAACCTCCTGAACTATCTACAACACATGAGAATAAGAAAGAAAAGTATTTCTTTGTGCCCCCCTCTCCCTGTTAATGCTCTACCTGGCCCCCTGGCAAAACTTTGCTAGACCCGCCCCTGCACAGTTACCAGCTGTCAGTGTGAAAAAGGATCCTAGTGTTATTTGTCTCTCAGAAACAGTTCATAACTTCCCTTCAACTCATTCATGTAATCTAACAGGTAAACCTGTCTCTCTATCACCTGTTCAGCTCTGATGATTCAGTAAGGACTGAATCTTCATGTTTCCCTCTCACCATATATCCAAACAGATATAATGACCAGCAGCTTTTACAGCTGTGGCTCCAGCAAACATCAGCTACTACTAGAAAGTAATATTAAATAAATCAAGCTACAAGGTGCTGCTGTTGTTTAGCGTGACCTCTGCTGGTTTCCTCTTTCTGGTGCAAAGTGGGCGATAAACAAACAAGAGAGACGGACTTGCGACAGAAAAGCCCATCAGCTGATCATTGATTAGTTTCATGATTGAAGTAGCAACAGGAGAGGGAGGGGAGAGAATGAGAGAAGAAGAAATGGCGTAAAGACAGAATAACTCCAGCTTTTTGTCTTTTCCATTCTAGTTTAAGTACGGGACAAACTATGTTCCTTCTCAGCTCAATACGAAACACGTAATATTTTCTCTGAATACGGGACGATTCCGTTTTTTACGGGACGGTTGGCAACTCTACTAACTAACCTTATGAATAAAATAAAGTTCACTATCAGTAACATCATAGCACCCACCCAGCTGTATAGAAACTCTGTCATGCTAGCTAGTACGCAGTACGAGTTATTGTAACTGACTAAAAAGTCAGCACAACAAAAATAAACTCCACCTAAACTTGGTTTATATCTGACCCAGATAGACTGCAGGTCATAATTTCTTACGTGAAGTTCAGTTCACCTGACACTTGGACCGGCGACCACCTCGGGTCTCTCCTCCTCCTGCCTCCCCTTTCTCTCATCCACCTGCTGGCCTCCACCACTTGCTAATGTTACTGAATCTGTGGAAGCTCCGCCATAGCCACCACCAAACAATTGAGTTATTTTTACACATCTGCCAGCATCTGGCCAATCCACCACCTTTCATTGTTTATACCGTTACGGGAAAAAAAAGAAAAGAAAAAAACATCGGCCCATAAAAACAAAAAATCACCATTGGCCCACCGAGTTTAGCTATGTGCTGCCCTGACAAGCCAATGGCAAAGGACTTTTTAAATCTTACTGACTCTTTTGATCTTGTGCAATCTGTGTCTGTGCCTACACAAAAATATGGGCACACGTTGGATCTTGTTTTAACTCACAATTTACCTGTCTCTAACTTAGAGGTTTGTGATTAGGGATGGGTATCGTTTAGGTTTTATCTGATACCGGTGCCAAACCAGTACTTTTGAAACGGTGCCGGTGCTTAAACGGTGCTTAAAGAATGGAGAACACAAAATTGGTCCAAAAACCTCTCATGTTCAGCTGTTTTTTTTGTAAAAACATAACAATGTTAGCCTTTTCTGCAGCTATAGGGCACTCTTGGCTGGAAGCAGTGCTTAAACAATGGAAAAAACACAAACTTTGTCCAAAAACCTCTCATGTTTAACTGTTTTCCACTTTTTCTTTGGTCATTTTAGCCTTTTTGGCCAGGGTGAAGGGAGTATCTGCCATCAAACAAGGAGACAGCCGCATGTAGCTATGATGATGTTTGCTAGTTCACCTTACATGCATTAATGTAATAACATGGTTAGCCTACTCAACGTAAATTATACACGAACAACATTAAGCTACTCACGCAGAGAAGAACGGCTGCTGCTGCATCATCATCCTCATCATTTCTGCTACACTGGCAGGGCTAGGGGCCAGGACTCTCCTCTTCAGCTTTTTGGGGGATGTTGCTAACTCTTCGTCCGATAACAGGCACCACACCTGCAGTAGATGCGCTCGGTGTGAGGTCTCGCAGCAAGCTATCAAATACGGCGCATTTTTCGGCTTTTAAAAAAAACGCTATGCGTCGCCAGGTGTTTCATCGGATTTCAGGTGTTACCTCCTTTCCACAGTATCACCTTAAAGCACTTGTTGCAGGCTGCTGAGTTTGCATCTTTTGCTGTGAAGTACAGCAAGACTTTTGACCGCTTTGCCTTGGGCATTTTTAATCTGTAGCTCTGCTCTAAAAGAACGTACGTACCTGGACCCGCCTACTATCCCCGGAAACGTAAAATGATTGGCTAGAATTCAAAGTGTATCACATCTCAGGAAAAAAAAGCACCGAAATAAAGCACCGAAATGTGCGCTGCTTTTCGGTCTGGTTACTACCGTTTATGTCAGAACCGGTGCCATCATGGCACCGGATACCGGTACCCATCCCTATTTGTGATATTGTATGGTCAGACCATAGGCCTGTCTTGTTTGAGGTTTTCCTTCCTTGTACCAAAGTTAATCTTCCTCCTGTTGCTGCTAGGTGCTGTCGTATTTTTAACCCTTCCTCTGCTGGACAGTTCTCTATTGTTTTTAATCAGAACGGCGGCCTTCCTGATTTCATATGCAATGATACAGAAGAGCTGAGTACATGGTTTTAATCTGTCTGCCAAACTGTTTTAGATTCAGTGGCCCCCTTTAAGCTTAGGCAAGTGAAAGCCAAATCTGAACCCTGGCTGAATGAAGACACCCGTGCTGCCAGAAGAAAAGATGCTAAGAGGAAACATTTTGCTGCTATTATTCAGTCAAATTGTCGTAAGCCTCATGTCTTATTTAAGACTATTAACATGGTCCTTCATGCTCCACAGACTGTTGGTGTCGAGTCCTCTCAGGAAATTTGTGAAAACTTCCTACACTTTTTTATTGATAAAGTGCTATCTGTCAAAGCGCAGACTTCCCAGTCTGTTCTCGACCCTTCTACCCTTGTCCCTAGTTCTGCTGTCTTTGACAGGTTCGAGCCAGTTTCCTTGCTCTGCCTGCAGGAGTTGGTTGCTCACATGAAGCCCTCAGGTTCCCCTTATGATGCTCTCCCTCCTCGATTTTTCAAAGAGGTTTTTCTCACTATAGCATCAGCTGTACAATCCCTTGTAAATAGTAGTCTGTCCTCTGGTGTTGTACCTGTCAATATACCACATGCAGTGATTCAGCCTCTACTCAAGAAACCTGCTCTTGATCCTGATATTATTGCGAATTACAGACCTATTTCCAAACTGCCTTTTATCTCAAAGATTCTTGAAAAGGTCGTTCACAAGCAATTAATGTCCTTCCTAGAAGAACACGGTCTTTTAGAAGTTTTCCAATCTGGTTTTAAAGCTTTACATAGCACCGAATCTGCCCTTTTAAGAGTTTTTAATGATGTGTTTTTGGCAAATGACTCAAGTGACTGTGTTATTATCGTGCTGTTAGATTTAACTGCTGCTTTTGATACAGTGGATCATAATATTTTAATTTCCCGTTTAGAGCAGTTGGTGGGTATTAGGAGTACCGCACTGCAGTGGTTCAGATCCTATTTGGCAGAGCGAACTTTCTCTGTGAAACTCGGGGAGTTTGTATCCTCTGCTGCTTCTCTTCAATGTGGGGTCCCACAGGGTTCAGTTTTAGGCCCGCTTCTTTTCTCTCTATATCTCCTACCCCTTGGGTCTATTTTCAGGAAACATGGGATTTCTTTCCACTGCTATGCCGATGACTCCCAGATTTATTTCCCACTTAAAAAGATAAATGGCTTCTCAGTAGACCCGCTGCTCAGATGCCTTGATGAAATAAGGGCCTGGATGGCTTTGAACTTTTTACATTTTAATGAACAGAAAACAGAAGTGATGGTTTTTGGTGGCGCTTCTGAGGCCACTATTATAGATCTTGGTTCGCTGGCACAGTATGTTAAACCAGTCATCACTAATCTGGGAGTTAAAATAGAGGCAAATCTAAAACTTGAAAGCCAGGTCAGAGCTGTTGTAAGATCTAGCTTTTTTCATTTGAGAGAATTAGCCAAAATAAAGCCTATCTTATCGAAACAGCATTTTGAGACAGTAATCCATGCCTTAGTGATGCGTCCATTAGGCGCCTGCAGGTTGTGCAAAATGCTGCAGCACGTCTTTTAACTGGAACAAAAAAGTCTGAGCACATTACCCCAATGGCTACCTGTACATTTTAGGATTGTTTTTAAATTCTCTTATTTGCTTTTAAATCTCTTAATGGCCTGCCCCCCCCTTACCTCTCGGAGCTACTACAACCATATACACCTGCCCGTTCCCTTAGGTCCGCCAATCAGCAGCTCCTTAAGGTACCGAAAACTAAGTATAAATTTAAAGGTGATCGTGCTTTTGCTGTAGTTGCTCCAAAGTTGTGGAATGATCTACCCTTGCATGTTAGGCAGGCCTCTTCTCTTTCTGAATTTAAAAGTCTTCTTAAAACATATTCATTCGCTGAAGCCTTTGGCATTGATTAGAGGGGTTGACTCAATTTGTTTTAACTTGTTTCAATTTATTTTAGTTTTTTAGTTATTTATTTTATCTTATCTTATCTCATTTTAATTTTCTTTACTTATGCTATTAGCATGTACAGCACTTTGTGAACTCTGGTTTTATGTTAAAGTGCTTTATAAATAAAGGTGGTATGGTATCGTATGGTATGGCTGCATATGTGTTTAGTAGTAATTTGTTTTTGTAGAGGCCTAGCAAAACAACCGTTTTCGAGGGCATTGCCATATTGGAATCCAGACTTCTCTGACGAGAAGAAACCGGAATGCTGTTTACTCGAGTGTGACATCGTTCCCAGGTCCGTGTTCCGATTTCCAAGGTAAGTCGAACAAAACACACGAAGTAATGAATAACAACCCTATCTAAATCCTTGTAATGATTAACACATTCCTGATTTTGGCATAACTAGTTACCGTGCTTGTTACCACAATAATAATGTAGTTACTGTAATGCATTACTTAATAACGCGTTAGTCCCTACACTGTGCACTAGCTATCGCTAGTAATAGAAAATCCTCTTATTAACTGTCACCCTATACTGCTAGCTGTTAGCCTGCACTATTAGCTTATGGCCTGTTCTCCTCACCATTTAATTGAATTACTTTTCATTACTTTGAAAATAATCCATTACTTTTTTGTTATAATAATAATTATTTTTACATTTAGAAAAATGGCCAAGCACACAAGGTCTATGGATAATAAAATTTTTCAAAATATTATATTGCGTCAGCATGTAGCTGAGTTCCTTCTTGATACAAACCTATATGGGGACAGTCATCCAATTAAAATATTTAGTCACCTGTCTATCATTACTTTTACTGAAAATAGAACCCTTATAGAGCACAGCCAGAAGACAGAAACTGGTCAGTAAAGCATATACTTGTGCACTGCATAGTTTAGCAACAACCAAAACATTAATATCTCTAGGATAGAACAGAATAAACCTTTATTATCCCACAAATGAGAAATTTGGATGTTATCTCTTATTTGACACACAGCCATCTTTATCCCGTGGCTAACATGCCATAATGCTACTCAGCTGCGGCAGCTGGAACCTGAAAGATGGGGCAGGAAGAGGGAGAGAGGAGAGAGAGGGAGAAAAAAAAACACAGCATTCTCTAACAGGGAGAACCTCCTAGCAACCCATGACCGTAACACCCTCCCCCATAAAAATCCATCTCTAGTAAAATCAGTGCTCTGTGTGGTTCACTGATGTGCCCTGGACAGAGCATCCACTAATACATTATCTACCCCTTTTTTTATGTCTGATGTTCAAGTTGTATTCCTGAACTAGGAGAGCCCATCTCATCAGTCTTTGGTTATGGTTGTACATATGTTTCAGGAACACTAGTTGATTGTGGTCAGTGTATACCACGACCAGGGTTGTGCTCGCACTTACATACACATCAAAATGCTGGAGCGCACTTAACATGGTTAATGTTTCCTTTTCGATGGTGGAATAGTTGAGCTGATGGGGTTTAAACTTGGCGGAAAAGTAGGAGATTGGATGATTGATGTCGTCGGTTCCCTTCTGGAGCAGCACTGCCCCAGCCCCCATTGCACTGGCGCCCACCTCCAGGCTGAATGCTGTACTGAAATCTGGGGCGGCACCAGGGCACTGCAGAGGAGGGACTTAGCACCATCAAAGGCTTGTTTGTGCTCAGTGGTCCACTTAAAAGGTTCTTTCGGGCTACAGAGGTGGGTTAGAGGGGCCACCACGGTTGACAAGTTCTGGCAGAAATACCGATAGTAGCCCACGAGGCCCAGGAACAATTCTCCACACCTGCCAGCACTCCCACTTCAACATGTTCACATGGCAAAGACACTCTATCGGGAGTGCGGATTATGTAATCTGTATCATTCACCTGTCTCTCTACCAGATATGGCCCAGTAAACCGGCCCGACAGGAACGAGTGGGGTGTGGGGACTGGCACCAGCACCTGTTCCCCCGGTAGGAATGTGCGTTGCACAGCTCTTTCATCATGCCGTCGCTTCATCTTCTATTGAGCTGCCGATAGCGATTGCTTTTAAGGGACCCCTCATATTATGCCCAAAACCCAACTCAGCAGGGCTAAACCCTAACAACTCCTGCTTTGCCTCACGAGCCGATAATAACAAAAATGGCAACCCCTCATCTCAATTTTGCTTTGTCTCCAAACAGTACTTTTTGGAGACAAAAAGGCATGATACGGGTAATTTCGTAAAAATTCAACGTTTTCTGCTCCCCTGTTCTGTCTCCACTCTGCAGTTGGTGCGTACCGCCGGCTCGCTCACGCTCCTCCCGCCCTCACATCAATATCCAATCAGAGACGAGCTTCAGATGCACATTTAAAATTAGGCACACTCAGAGAGTAGCCTACACTAGCCTGCAACTCTGTGGAGAGGAGGCACCATAGACATCCTATGGGAGGCACTGTTAGGTTGTTTAACCTGTGATAATGATACAATGCTAACCTAACCCAAAACCAGTAGTTTAAACTATGACATTACAATTAAAAGAGACATAAAGAATACTAGCATTATTACTGAAGAGAAATGTTACTTAGGCCATAATTAATAATAATTTCTAATAGGCCACTGTACAATAGGCTGCAAACAACCTGAATGATTAAAAAACACACGTCATTATAATTGTACATTTTATATGAATAAATAGAGAAGCAACCTCTCACGTTCACAATGACATTTTTTTGTGAAAACATTGTTATTAGCCCTATACCTGAATTTGCATCATTTCATTAATTATGTTAAAAGAAGGCCTGACAACTGACTAAAACTATAATTTTTACAATGTTTACATGTCAAACTACTACAATTCTTTTGTTATGAGTATTACAGTATTTCTCTGTTTTTGTTCCTAATATTTGTAGTTTTAACAAATACATTTGATTATAATCACAAACTGATGTTGTAAATATAACAAAAACATTCTTTTTAATAGTTTGCAATAATTCACTGTGATTGAAATAAAAAAAATGTATTTTTGGGTTTACTATACTTTTCTGTAGGAATTTTACATAATTTTTTATGTACATTTCACAGACATTTTTTACAGTGTAGCTAGTATGTGTCACAAATTAATTTAGTACATTTTTCAAAGACAATTTTGAAAAAAAAAAGTATATATACTTTTCTATATATACTCTGAAATATATTTCAGAGTTTAAATAGGTGTAAGCTAGCTAAACGTGAGAATACTTTGTATATGCTATCAATTGTATTCTAGCTAATTCTTAAATGTTCAACTCATACTATATCTTTAACATGAGACAGGAGTACTAAATTATCTCGTAACACTAAATTTACTTTATAGAAATTCTATAAAAAATACGTAGATGATAGAAAAATTATTAAAGTGATGCAACACTCTTCACAGTAAGCTAAAGGAATGTGTTGCTCTCTGTCTCTCTGTTATTCGGAAGCACCGTCATAATCACATATGAGTACATCATATAACTAACAGTTCTCTGTGAGAGTGTCACACACATATCTGTTCCTAGGATAAACTTGGAAAAGGTGTATAAATGAAACTCTAGTGTGCCAGGGAATGATCATCCATCATAGGGTGATTTCCAGTGTTATGTTTGTGATTGATGTGTGGCTCCTCCCATATTGGTAAGTGTAGGTGTGTATTTTCTATCTCTTACCTCCAAGCTGGGTGTGTGGGTGTATCCGTGATTGGTTGGTTCAAATAGGCTTCTGAGGTTGAGATTGGATAACTGACTGGACAGCAGACTTTTAACCTCCAGCTGACAGCCACTTTGTCCGTGTCCTTGCCTCCTCTACCACTAACAAAGCACCAGATGGTTGTTTTTGAGCTTTTGTGTGAAAAACCTGAGCTGTATTTTTTGTTTTTTTTTCCTCATTTGAGCTATCACCCTTCCGAGAATCACTACCTTATCGTGGTGGAGGGGTTTGTGTGTCCCAGGCATCCCAGGGGCTATGTTTTCTGGGGGCTTTTGCCCCCTGGTAGGGTCTCTCATGGCAAATTGGTCCTGGGTGAGGGACTAGAAAAAGAGCGATTCAGAAGACCCCTATGACAAGACCATCAAGGGGACAGTTCACCCTTCCCGGGATAGCGTTACCGGGGCCCTGCACTGGAGCCAGGTCTGGGGAGGGTGCCTCAGGGCGAGCGTCTGGTATCCATGGGGCACGGCTGGGCACGGCCCGAAAAAGGGACATGGGCCCATCTTCCTGCAGGTCCACCACCCGCAGGAGGCACCATAGGGGTCGGGTGCAATGTGAGTTGGGCGGAGGTCCTGGCGGACCGATCCCTGGCTACCAAGACTGGCAATTGGGACATGGAATGTTACCTCTCTGGTGGGGAAGGAGCCTGAGTTAGTGTGCTAAGTAGAGTGGTACCGGCTAGATATAGTCGTGCTCACCTCAATGCATGGCTTGGGCTCTGGAACCAGCCTCTTGGAGAGGGGCTGGACTCTGCCTCAGGCTGTGGTTGCCTCTGGTGAGAGGCGGGGTGGGTATCTTGGTATCCCCTCGGCTTGCTGCTGGTATGTTGGTGTTTCTCCCAGTGGACGAGAGGGTTTGCTCTCTTCGCCTTTGGGTCAGGGAACTGGTCCTGACCGTCGTCTGCGTTTATGCGCCGAGTGGCGGTTCAGAGTAACCAGCCTTCTTGGAGTCCCTGGGTGGGGTACTGGAGTGTGCTCCTTCTGGGGACTCTGTTGTCCTACTGGGAGACTTCAATGCTCACGTGGGCAATGACAGCAAGACCTGGAGGGGCGTGATTGGGAGTAACGGCCTCCCGGATCTAAACCCGAGTGGTGTTTTGTTATTGGACTTCTGTGCAAACCACAGTTTGGCCATAACGAACACCATGTTTGAACATAAGAGTGCCCATAAGTGCACGTGGCACCAGGACACTCTAGGCAACAGGTCGATGATTGATTTTGTAATCGTATCACCAGACCTGAGGCCATATGTTTTGGACACTCGGGTAAAGAGAGGGGCTGAGCTGTCAACTGATCACCACCTGGTGGTGGGTTGGATTAGGTGGCGGGGGGGAAAGTCTTCACCAATTCTGTTCATAATTTTTATGGACAGAATTTCTAGGTGTAGCCAAGTGGTGGAAGGCTTTCACTTCGGGCGGTCTCAGGATCTCATCTCTGCTTTTTGCAGATGATGTGGTTCTATTGGCTTCATCGGGTGATGGCCTCCAGCTCTCCTTGGAACGGTTCACAGTCAAGTGTGAAGCACCTCCAAATCTGAGGCCATGGTCCTCAGCCGGAAAAGGGTGGAGTGCCCACTCCGGGTCAAGGATGAGTTCCTGCCCCAAGTGGAGGAGTTTAAGTATCTCGGGGTCTTGTTCACGAGTGATGGGAGACGGGAGCGGGAGATCGACAGATGGATTGGTGCAGTGGCCGCAGTAATGCAGATGCTGTACCGGTCTTTTGAAGAGAGAACTGAGTGTAAAAGCGAAGCTCTCAATTAACGGTCGATCTACGTCCCTACCCTCACCTATAGTCACGAGTTGTGGGTAGTGACTGAAAGAACGAGATTGCGGAAACACGCGGCAGAAATGGGGTTCCTCCGAAGGTTGGCTGCCTGTCCCTTAGAGGCAGCCATAGGGTGATAAGTTCGGCCATTCGGGAGGTGCTCAAAGTAGAGCCGCTGCTCCTCCACATCGAAAGGAGCCAGTTGAGGTGGTTCGGGGATCTGACAAGGATCTCCCGGCTAGCCTGGGAACACCTTGGTGTTCCCTCTGACAAGCTGGAGGAGGTGGCTGAGGAAAGGGAGGTCTGGGCTTCTCTGCTTGGGCTGCTGCCCCCGCGACCCGGCCCTGAATAGGTGGAAGAAAATGGAGGAATGGATGGAAGTGAGCTATCAGTAATTAAGATACCTTGTGTGGTTAAGAGCACCTTTGTAAATAGTCGTTTAAACATTGCTTGTAATTTTGTATTCACTGTATATATTGAGCACTGCAACAGATTTAGTAGAAGTGAGACACCTTTTTTTGTTGAATTCTTTTTCTCATGTTTTTGGATAGAAGCTCAGGTTTTGTTTTGTTTTTTGGCCACGGCTTATGTCTGAAGTAAATAAATTGCTCCTAGCACCTTCAGTTGCCTTTTTGCTGGCCTTTCTTGGGAGTGGCTGAAGTGGGGAGTCACACCTACATGTTGGGTCCTGGTTTCTAGGTCGAAGCCTTGATCAGTTCTTGGTAAATCTAAGACACTTGCAGAACAAATAATGGGTTTATTTTATATACAACCCCTTTGAAAATCATGTTTACTAAAGTCTGTTTGGCAATATAAGTAAAGACATTACACATAAAACACAACACTGGGACCCTAGCAGTAATGGTAAGGGACTAAAAAAAAACGGCCATCTGAGATCGCTGACTTGTCAACGTCAAAATAGTATAATAAGAATATTCTAATACAAAAATAGGAAAAATAGAGGCTAAAGCAGCAAATGTAAAAGAAAATTAGAGAAATTTGCTTATGTTTTTTAGGTTCTTCTAACCACATGAGCGTATCTGCATATCCAAACTAAAACAGAGGGGGAAAAAATAAATTGTGAGGCTGGAGGATATAACATCTTGCCAGAGGATGATTACCCAAAGCCGCATCCAGGCCCAAGGCCGGATCCTCCCCCGTGCCATAGCGGAGGACAGCCATCAGCACCCCTGTTAACAAACAGGGAACAAACACCTCCTCCCCCATTGCATCTATTTCTCCCACAGCAATCTCTACTGCTAGCAGCAAGCTGCCCGCAGTCAACACAGCCACCACCTCTCGTGTGCACTACATAACAATACAGAACCCTTTGCCAAGATAACAACTTCATTTTGCCCATCTGTGTTTTTTTCTCATGTCAAACAGTGAAATCAGAGAGGTAGAGGCAGGCCAGCACAAATCAAGGATGGGGGTGGAAAATTGCTGGGAGCAGGGGTGAAAAGGGAAAAAGGGGATGATGACCATCTGAAGTGTTGTATTTGCAAAATACGAAACAAAAACGGTGCATTCAAGGGGCAAAACCAAAACTGACAACCTCTGAAGTAATGCTAACCGGGGCAGAGGGAAACACTTGCTGATATCCCAGAAATACTCAGTAAATAAGGTAGTGTTTCCCAGAGCTCTGTGTGCGTTCGACCCACACATCGTTCTAAATGATTTATCAGCAAAAACTTTCTCTGTAAATACCTTTTCTCTTGGTGCCTGATCGGTAAAGGGCAAAGCAAGGCTGTGTAAAACACAGAAACATTCGAGGTGTCTGTGCAAAATTCTAACTCTGTTAACAGTCATGCTGCTTGCAAAAAATCAATTTATATTCATTATTGTAGCAAATTATGTGAGTAGCAGATTTTTTTGTTGAAAGTGCAGACGGGGTCTCTGTTTTTTGCCTCACTTTCTCTCATCTATATGACGGTAATCATTCATTTATATAATGGTTATATAAAATATAAATAATATACAATATGTTTTTGATTACACTTGGGATATTTAAGCTGTTTTAGCAAGCGTGTGTAATGAGTAGACGTATCAAACTTTCATTCAGTAATTACAAGGCCCAGCCCAAATTACTCTGCTTAATAAAAAAGGAAAAATGGGAATCCTCGATTTTGACAATGCCTAGAAGCAGCTACACTCTCTCATGCGGATTTATTTCACACAGCACTGACAAATGACGAGGTTAATAGAAGCTAGTGAATGAACAAAAAGCCAAAAGTTAAACTCTACAACAGTGACGTCAACTTACTTTAACCCACAGGCCACACAGAGCCCATCTTATTTGGGCCAGACAAGTGAAACTAAGTTTACTGTAAAGATTAATCCTCAGTCTTTCTGCATTGTAGAAATAAGAAATGCTTTGTTTGTAAATCTGAATATGTCAGTATGACTCTTTGGGCTTAAATTTAAATAGATAAATGTGTAAAATTCCAGAAATCTGTACTTAAATTACTTTGATATGTTGTGTTTAGCCATGGGGGAGGTATTTATCAGTAAGCAAAACTCTTGTAAATACAGTTAAAACTCCAAAGTTTAATTCCTCGTCCACAAAAAATCCAGTGGGCCAGATTGGAGTCTTTGCCAGGCATGATTTTAGGTCTGCATTTAACCTCCGAAGACCTGAACTCTTTCATGGCACACATTTTTAATTTCTCTTTGCTGTTTGGGCTGATTGGGACCTGATTAATAATAAAAACAAAGAATAACCAGATTTTTTTTAACCTGATTTTTGTTTCTGAGAAAAATGAGATCCACATGTGAAGACATTAGTTTTAAATTTCGAAGGACAGTGGCAGTATAATGTCCTCATAAGTGGATGTCAAGCCCTTGATTGATATATGTATTTTTTTTTGTCTGCTTATTTAGTTGTTTTTTTGTCCTTTATCCCCGTCCCTCTTCTCCGCTGTTTTTCCCCCTTCTTCCTTTCTCCCTTTTCTTTTCCTCATTCAAGTCTGTCCCGTAACTAGCAAGTAAAAATAAAAAATAAATAAAATAAACAATAAAAGGTGAATCAAATAGACCATTACGGCAAGGCTGGGATGGTCAATTTGGTAAAGTAAATCCGTTGGGCATCTTTCCTCGCCTTTAGACAATAATTCTGATGGCAAAAGAACCAAACGGGACAGGCAAAAAAAAAAAAAGGGATGTCAAGCCCTTGTAGAGCAACATTTTGTATTTTGGTCTAGACAATCCAATTTGTGAGGTCCACATATGTGGACGCCAGGTCCTAGGAGGTTAATCATGCTCATCTGGTGGTCCAAAAGACTTTAAATTTAGAAATGAATTACTTAATTATCAAATGGGTTTTTTTTTTTATCTCTTTTGACAAGGAGGTTGCAAAAAGTTGGAGGATGGCACTCTTAGATATATGGATAAATGTTTTAAATGAGAAGATCGTGTTGAGTTTCATTTGAGAAAATAGCTCAAAGACTTTATTTTTCTTGCAGGTTTAAGCTGCTTGGAGTGCATTCTAAGGTTATGAGTTTTTAGATTTTGGGACAGAAAGGTGCTTCAATGACCCTTGATCATTTATTTTTATGAATAGAAGTACAAAAACCAAAAGCTTATATAGATATGCAGCAAAATTGAGCCATGGGCCTAGCCATGTCTCAACAGGAAGTATAGTATCTATAATGAACAGAACCTTTAACAATTAAAACATAATAATAAAAATGAATCCCCAGGGAAATATCTTATAGAATTAAGTGTATGTATAACTAAGCGGTTCCATCCACCCATTCCATTAAAAACATATTACAAAATAAAATAATGATGGCTAACATTTCCACCTGTCAGTGATCTGTGGATGCAGATTGTGTGAGCTGAGGTGAGGACCCGCAGACAACACAGGGAGACAGGAACTTAATAACAAAAGGCAGGACGTTTATTTAGGTGAAAAATCACAAGAGTACAAAATAAGAAAAAACAAACTCCAAAACTAATCTAAACTGGGAGAAACTAAGCTCAGAGCAACACACAGGGAACAAGGGAAAGCTAGAGACTGGGATCATGGGGAGATGAGCAGACAACCAAGTTTAATTAGGGAGAATGGGAACACATGGGAACACGGCTGAGTCAAATAGACTTAATAACACAGAGCAAGCAAAACTAAACACAATTCACACAGGATGCGACACTGTCAAAATAAAACAGGAAACCTCCAAAAGTTGATTCTGTTTAACTGGACATAGCGTTTTGTGGGAGAAACGTTTCGTCACTCATCCAAGTGACTTCTTCAGTCTCAGCTGACTGCAAGTTTCCCCAATCTTATATACAGTACAGTACAGTACCAACCCGTGGGCTGGTTTCAGTCAAAATGTACTGTACTGTTGATCAAGAAATGGGGGTGCTAGCATTGCTACTGACTGTAACATTAGGTCTGATATCAGTGTGGGGAACAGTCACCAGAGCAGTTAGTATGGGGCGACCCTGGCTCAGTGGATTGGGAAGCGCATCTGTAACCGGAAGGTCGCCGGTTCAGTCGAAGACACCCTACCGCCTACTGGTGATGGCCAGATGGGCCGATGGCACGATATGGCAGCCTCGCTTCTGTCAGTCTGCCCCAGGGCAGCTGTGGCTACAACTGTAGCTGCCTCCACCAGTGTGTGAATGCGCAACACGTTCTCACTCCCAAAGCGTAACATTTTACGCTAGGTGACAAATCGTCAACATATTACGTTTTCAGCTACCCACCACGTTCCTAAATGACGACCTCGGAAAAATGAGGAAATATGAGAACCGTATGGACTCAATCTACACATGTTCGCTCTTTTTCTTCAAATCGCTTAGAAACACGCTATTTAACATCATTAAAGTCATGGTTAAGGTCAGGAAAAAGGTTATGGTTAGGGCTAGGGATAAGGTTAGGTTTAGGGCTGGAATACAGGGCTGGAACGTCTATTACCGCGGGAGTGTCATTGCACTGGATTTCGGCCATAACCCGCCACGTACCATAAGAACGCCGAAGGTCTCCTTTCGCGTTCCTCAGGAACGCCGCGGGATGTGACAAAACGTCGGCATGTTACGCCTCGGGAGTGAGAACGGGCTGGAATGCGAGAGTGAATGAATAGTGGAATTGTAAAGTGCTTTGGGTGCCTTGGAAAGCGCTATATAAATGCAATCCATTATTATTATCATTATGTTTTGATAATGTAGCACTCGGTATAGGTAGCTCTAGGGAAACCCTCTTTAAGACATTACTGTCTTTTAGAATGCTTACTGGTCCTGGATTATAGATTATCTGACATAAAAACATAATATATGCATCTTTAGAATTGTGTGTCTGACAAGGTGGTCAGCAACACCAGGGCACCACAAGAGACTGTCCTCTTCCCTTTCTTATTCAATCTCCACACCACAGACTTTAGCCACTGCACAGAGACTTGCCATCTTCATGCATCACTGGGGTGATGAGACAGAGTACTGGGCTGTGGTCAACTCTTTTGTCACATAATGCGAGCAGAATCCTCTGTAGGTCAATATGACAAAAACCACGACTGTGGACTTGAATGTGGAGGATAATGATTGAGGAGGACCAAGAAACCACTGACTCCTCTTACAATCCAGAGGGTTGATATGGACATTGTGGAGGAATGTTAATACCTCACAGTACACATTCACAATAACCTGGACTGGATTAAAAACACAACTGTGTTGTCTCTATTTTCTGAGACAGCTGAGAGCTTTTAACATCTGCTCTGGATTTTCTACAGGTGCGTTCTGGCCACTGCCATGCGTAATGCTGTTGTATGTTGGGGCAGCGGGCTAAGGGTTGCAAATAGCAACAGACTTAATAAACTGATCTGCAAAACCAGTAATGTTGAGGGAATGGAGCTGGACTCTCTAAAATTGGTGTCTGAGAGGTGGATGTTGTCCAAGATAAGGACAATGCTGGACAATACCTTCCATTCGCTCTATTATGTTTTGGCCAATCACAGGAGCACGTTCAGTAAGAGACAGATTACTGAAATGCACCGCTGAATGACACAGGAACTCATTCCTGCCTCTTTGTACAATTCCTCCATCTAAAAGCACAAGTACACACTGCAATAGTTGCACTCTCTTGATATCTGAACATCTACAGATTCTCTACAAAGAAAATAACAATAGTCAGTATGATAAGAGACCTCAATTTCAACCTTAGCTATATTTAATTTTGTGTAATAGACAGAGATATTTATGTATGAGAGCTATTTGCATTTATTGGAGATATTTTATAATATTTTGTGATTTTTTCATATATTGTTTTATTTATCTGGTACTTTAACGTATTAGTTACTGTTCTTACTGTCTTGGAGCAACTATCACGACATAACTTACTCCTAGAGTGATCCAAGTCACTATTTAATCAACAAAACTAAATTAATTTGGGGTAGTCATTGCAGTAATTGTCAATTTAGTGTCATGCATGGTTTCTAAATTCTACATCTGAGGGGCTCCCAGCAGGCACAGTGGAGTGGGTCAGCTGCCACCGACTGGGTGACCTGACCACAGCACTGAATAATCTCTCTCTTTTTGCTATCTTTTCAGGAGTCCCGAGGTGCTGCACCCCACCCAGCGGAAGTGTCAAAGCAGGAGGGCTGGAGGTGCAGACGACCAGGGCATGTCCAATGGGAGTGCCCACGGATGGAGGAAGGACAGGTTTTCTGTGTTGCAAGCCCTCCAACATCATCCCCGAGCCTGAGGTTCCAAGGGATTGTATGCTAGCCTATGGTGTATTCAGGCAGCACAGATGTTGTCAGAGGCATAAGTGGCAGGTACAATGATACAAAATGATAATGATACAAAATGATAATGATACAAAAAGGCAAGGCAAACAGCTTTAAAAGGTGGACTATGAAGGCCAATTATACCCCAGACTGCAGAGGGTTAAATTCTGTATGACATCATTAGTTTCTATCAGAGAAATTACTGCAATAACTGCAGGTTCCAGTCATTGCACATGGTAAAATTATTTCTTTGGCTTTCTGTGTCATGGTCAGGTGTGTGGAGAATGGGGAGGGAGGACCAAAAGAAAAGTGCAGGAAGGCGCCAGCAAGGCCAGAAGCAGCGAGGCCAAAAGCAGTGAGGCCAGTGGCAGCGACGACTCTCATCTGGAGGATGGCTGCGAGGCCAACAATGCTCCACTGTGGACTGTCGGAGGTGATGGAACACCTCGTAATAGCAGTAATGGGTTGGGTCCTGGCCGACCTCACCCTAGGAGCAGGGACAGATGCAGGAGCTAGCTGGACCCCAGCTATCCCCGGTGTGTCTGGAGGCTGGCTGCGAGGCCAACGATGCTCCACTGTGGACTGTCGGAGGTGATGGAACACCTCGCCACAGAATGGCATGGTAGGTTGCTGGTGGTGTAGGTTGCTGGTGTTGTAGGTTGCTGGTGGTGTAGGTCGCTGGTGGCGTGGCTTGGTGCAGACCTCTGACTTAGACGAAGCAGCACCAGATGGTGCAGAAACCTCTGGCTCGGGTGGAGCAGGGCAAACAAGTGGACCGCTGGCAGAGATGCAGCAGAGCCAGCTGGTGCAGAAACCACTGGTGGAGAAACCACTGGTGGACATGAAGCAGGGCCCGCAGTTGCGGAAACCTCTGGCGGGGGCTACGCAGAGCTTGCACCTGGCTCTTGATGCTGTGCCTGAAGTTCATGTTGAGCTGGGAACTGGCTGAACCCCTCCATCCCCACCTGAGGAACAGGTACGGGTGCAGTAATGGGTTGGGTCCTGACCGACCTCACCCTAGGAGCAGGGACAGGTGCAGGAGCTAGCTGGACCCCAGCTATCCCCGCTGTGTGTGCAGGAGCCTGCAAGATTCCAGCCACCCCACCTGAGGAACTGGTACGGTTGTGGGGACACACTAACCCCTAGCCGCTCTAGAACAGGGACAGGGACCGACTGGGCCCTAGAAACCCTCACTTGAGGAACTAGGTGCAGGGGAAGGCAGGGTCTAGGCTGCACTGGGAGAAGGAACAGGAAGAGAGACATAAACAAAGAAAAGATCCATTTTAGAAGGATAAATGTCCTTAATGAGAGCATCAAAGGATGGAACAATTTTTATGGAAGCAGGTTGAAAATGAACAGTCCGCTGATAGTCACAGCAACATACAGTCTTGCTGGGCTGTATATTGCACAGCAGCCCTCAGCTTATGGTGAGAGGGAAGAAAAAAAAATCAGTCTCACTCAACCCCTACTACTGTGGCGTCAGGAACTTAGCCTTCTCTTGTCGGAGACGGGGGAAAGACTGAATGACGGTGCCTCTGCCACATGGAGACGGGAGGCAGAGCTGCTCAGTCCCGTCAAGGCAGAAAAGGCGGTGGGTGAGGTGGCCGGTGGATAAACAAGGAGCAGAGAGGCGGACAAGCAAGGAGCGGGCAGGTGGGGCAGTGGTGTAGCTGAAGTTCAGCGAAAGACACCCACTCTCCACTGCGGAGGTTTGAGAGCAGGTGAAATTCGGGCATTACAATGTTACAATGTACATCGGCCCCAGATAAGCGGAAGAAAATGAATGGATGGGTGCATGGACATAACCGTTGGTGAAACAAACCACTGTAGTACATATAGTAATAGTAAAAGTGATAATCCTGTAGTTGCAGAACCTATTGTATACCTAGTGAACTTTCACTACTGTAGAATATAGAACATCGGCCGTAGATTTGCTGTCTGTGCATCCTATGTTTTTAATGTGGCTTATGCAGGATGCCCATCATTGTGTAAAATGTTGCTTATTTCCAGTGTTATGCCAGAACTTCTTAATATGCTGACTAACATTTGAAACTCCAACATTAAACCCTAAGGTGAATTATAAACAATTCAATAAGGAATTGAACATGATTTAGTGATGTACAAAATTCAATTTGAGGTATTTGGTGTCTGTCTCTGTCTCTGTCATACTGTGGCAGGGAGATCTGATCTAGCCCTCCAGTTTTGTTCACTCCCCACCCCTTACTTTAGTGTTCCCGGTTGACAGGTTTGTTTTAACAGCTCTTGAATTAGCATAACAAACATTTTTCACCACAAAATTCAGTTCAGTGGGTCGTTCAGAAGGTGGTTCAGTTGGTCATTCTGCAGGTCATCCTGTCAATTGTGGGCTAAGGGGCTGTGGTTGAGTGGATTCCCATTCATTTCCTATGGCGGTCCTATGGGGAACACCACAGATGTAACAAGGTCGATTAAAACACTCAAAGTTCAATGAAAGAGGTGATCATCACCTTTATATGTTCAAGTGCATAGTGTGGAGGATATGATCTGAGGCAATCAGATGTAAAACACAATATTTTAAGTTGTAAATTGGTCAGATTTGACACAAACACAACAGAAAGGCTAGAGAGGAATGAAAACACATGATGTTTAGCAGTAATGCATGGCAGAGGGCAAGGTATAACATGCACAAGCACCACATTGAGTGAGAAACTCATGAAAGGGTCTGGTTAGCCAGGAGTAGAGCAGCAGAGTGGGTCGATGGCCGCCCGAGGCAAGGAGAGTGGAGAGAAACTGAAATAAGACGTGAGGACAAACTACATCTAAATTTAAGAAGGAAGGCCTTTTATAGGCTCGGGGCTGATCTATGACAGAAGTGAGACAGATAATTTGCGATACGGCTGAGAGTTGGCAAAGGAGACAGTAGAGATAAGAGGGCAGAGAGGCTTGCCTTAAGGCTTGGGCCGCTGGAGGCAGGTCTGCCGGAAAGGCGAGAGAAGGATAAGAGTTGCAAACACAGGAGAGAAGAGCCTGTATTAAGGCTTGGGGCCACTAATGGCCGACAGAGAAAAGAGAGCCTGCGAATGACTGAAAGCTGTAAGACAAGAGAGAGAGGAGCCTTTGTCAAGGCTCAGGGCTGGTGATGGCCAACAGACCAGAGAGCCCGCAAAGGCTGGCTGACTGGAGAGAGCACAGAGACTGTACAGCTGAGAGCTGGCAGAGCAGGAGAAAGGAGGGAGACTTTCATACCACAATCAGCTTTAGCAGGGCCTACTCCTGAAGGTGCCCGTGTGGGCGTGTCCCACCACCTCTTCTGCCTGAGGTGCCACCTTTCCCTGTTACACAGCTGTCTCACATCAGTAATTAAAAGTATTTAAGCCCAGGGAAAGGTGAGCTCTGGGCCAGAGTGCCTTTAGTATGGTTGCAGCTAGTGAGCTGTGTGTTTGTAGCTAGTGAGCTGTGTGTTTGTAGCTAGTGAGCTGTGTGTTTGTAGCTAGTGAGCTGTGTGTTTGTAGCTAGTGAGCTGTGTGTTTGTAGCTAGTGAGCTGTGTGTTTGTAGCTAGTGAGCTGCTCTCTTTTTGACTTACTTTTTACTTTATTGACCACCGCTTGAGTTGTGTTTGTTTTCCTTAAATGGTGATAGCGGCCATATAAATATGCTGAAACTGTTTCACTCTAGGGAAGATAATCGCGAGGGCATCTCACTCATTTCTGTGCCCATAGACCACGATGATGGTTTGGTGAAGGGTAGTGAAGGTCAGCAGAGCGGCAGGCTCGCAAACTCAGAGGTTCTTGGTGCCTTAGACACGTACCTCTCCTATCTTCCTCATGACGAGAAAGATGACGTGAGAAATCTGATCCAAGCGCACCCTAATGTGTTTGGGGATGTACCATCTAGAACCCCAGTGTTAAAGCACGACATTGACGTGGGTGATGCGTGCCCTATTAAGCAACACGCATACCGGTGCCCCCCACTCAAGAGGGAAGTAATGAAAAAAGAGGTACAGTACCTGCTTAAAAATGGTTTGGCGATACCTAGCCATAGCTCTTGGAGCTCTCCATGTCTGCTGACACCAAAGTCAGATGGTTCTCCTCGTTTTTGTACTGATTTTAGGAGGGTAAATGCAGTCACAGTCCCTGACTCATACCCGTTGCCTCGCATGGAAGACTGCATAGACAGTATTGGAGCCGCCACCTACATAACAAAGCTAGATCTGTTAAAAGGGTACTGGCAGGTTCCTCTAACTAGCAGAGCCTCTGATATTTCAGCATTTGTTACTCCAGACCATTTCTTGCAGTACACAGTGATGGCGTTTGGCATGCGGAATGCACCAGCCACTTTCCAACAACTTATGAACTTTGTGTTAGCGGACATTAACAATTGTAATGTGTATTTGGATGACATTGTGGTATATTCTTCTTGCTGGACTGATCATGTGAGTACTCTGAGGGATGTTTTTGCTCGTTTAACCCAGGCTTCCCTAACTCTGAACCTGGCAAAGTGTGAATTTGCCAAGGCGGTAGTGACATACCACGGAAAACAAGTAGGACACGGCTAGGTGCGCCCCGTGAATGCAAAAGTGGAGGCCGTACTGAGCTACCCGGTGCCCACCACAAGACGGGAGCTCAGGTGCTTCTTGGGTCTAGTGGGCTACTACAGATGTTTCTGCCGGAACTTTTCGACAGTAGTGGCTCCCCTGACTCATCTGTGCAGTCCGAAGGAACCCTTCGTGTGGACTGCTGAGTGCCAACATGCATTTGACTGTGCCAAGTCTCTCCTTTGCAGTGCCCCTGTACTGGCTGCTCCGCACTTCAGCAAGGCCTTCAAGCTGGAAGTGGACGCAAGCGCTACTGGCGCTGGAGCAGTACTGTTACAGGATGGAGTTGGTGGCATCAGTCACCCGGTTTCCTACTTCTCAGCTAAGTTCAAGCCTCATCAACTCAACTATTCCACCATTGAGAAGGAAACCCTGGCCATGTTGCTTGCTCTACAGCATTTCGACGTGTACGTGGGGTCAACCACCACCCCTGTTATGGTTTATACTGACCATAACCCTCTGGTATTCCTAAAACACATGTACAATCACAACCAAAGATTGATGAGATGGGCGTTGCTTGCTCAGGAGTACAACATAGACATCTGACATCAGAGAGGTATGGACAACGTGGTGGCTGATGCACTGTCCAGGACCCAGTATTAACCCCAGTCACGGACTTGGTGACAGTTGTTAAAAGTGTCTGTTTACTGTATGTGATATTTTATGTGGGGGGGTGTTACGGTCGCTGACCTCTAGTGGCTCTCCCTCTGTAGAAGAGGTTTTTTTTTTTCTCCTTTTCTTGTGTTGCAGGTCTGCCTCATGAGCCACAGCTGAGGTGTGTTCCAGCTCGTCAGCCACGGCATATAGTCTGCCATCCTAAACTGCCACACCCCTGCCACTTCCCCCATTTTTACCAGAGCTGTGAGCTATAGTGTTTTGGGCAGCGGGCCTTAGTGTGTGTGTGTGTGTGTGAGAACTTAAACTCTGTGAAACTTTGGTTTTCTTTCTTTTATTGTAAGCAAAGGTGTTCCCTTACTGTGTTAATTAGTTCATCGTTGTGGAAGCAGGTTCGGGTTCTCTGCCATTTTTGTTTCAACTGTTTTCTCCTGTTTTTGGTTAGATAGGGAGCTCAGCCATTGTATTTTGTTTTGGTTAGTAAGTACTTGGTTTGATTTTTAGCTAAAGGGGGTGTATTGTTTGTTGTTTTGGCCTTGGAGACCCTGAAGAAAAGAGCTTCCCTGTGTTTATTTTTACTGCAGTAGTTTTGGGCAATAAATCATGTTTAATGACATCTATTCTTCAGTAGTTCATGTTTTCTCTTTCACTTTGTGTTACCCCTCACCCCAGTCAGCACTTCGTTTTTAAGTGGGGCGTATCATAAGTGGCGGCTCATCCGGGATATTTGAAAAGGGAGCTTCAAGTTGGATTTGGTTTTGAATATTTTGCTTTGTCACCTTTTGAGAACCACAACGTCCCAGTTAAGTTAGGTGAGTGTCCAGCTGAGCTTATTAAGTTCTTCCTTCGGGCACTCTTTTGTTGTTTTGCCTTTCTTATTTTCGGAGTAATCCTGGGCGGGGATAAGTTCCCTGTTGGGGGTAGACAATTCAGGGCTCCAGTCGCTGAAGCTTTGCCTTTCAAGTCGCCTCGAGCCCAGCACGCTCCAGAAGATAGGTATAGTTTGGTGTGCTTAGGAACTGGGTAAGTTGTTTGTTTAATGTGTATACTGCAAGAGGTAAGTTGGTCAGTTAAAGTAAGTTGTGTAGTTTTCCATTAGTCGGTTAATTATTGGGTAGTCTCTGAATGAGGTGGCAGAGAGGTGTGGTTGTGTCTTAATTAGGGTGTTTTCTAACCCTTCTCCGGCCCCCAAAATGGATGATGCAGCTATCAGTGCACAGGTGTCTAGAAGCTCGTTTGTAAGCAATAACATCCACCTGGTTCCCGTTTTCTGTGAATCCAGTGTTGAGAGCTTCTTCAGTGTGTTTGAAAGCATAGCAACTGCATTACAGTGGCCTGAAGACGTGTGGGGGCAACACGTTCTCACTCCCAAAGCGTAACATTTTACGCTAGGTGACAAATCGTCAACATATTACATTTTCGGCTACCCACCACGTTCCTAAATGACAACCTTGGAAAAAATGAGGAAATATGAGAACCATATGGACTCAATCTACACATGTTCGCTCTTTTTCTTCAAATCACTTAGAAACACGCTATTTAACATAATTAAAGTTGACTACCTTGACTTTGCTCGGGAGAAGGCAAAGCTTTTTGATAGGTGGTGTTCTGCAAGCCAGGTTAACAATTTGGGATCGTTACGTGAGCTCATGCTTGTGGAGGACTATAAAAACTCTATTCCTGAGTCTATTGCTTGTTATTTAAGTGAACAAAGGGTTTCCACATTGCAGCAGGCTGCCACACTGGCAGATGAGTTCACCCTAAGTCATAAAATAAATGCTGTAGGATGTGATACCCCTCTGTGCCATAGTACATCTTGGAGAGTGGCCCAGCTAACAAAGCTGAAAAAGTTGTGGTTTCGAGACCCAAAAGGAAGCTTTGTTTCTTCTGCCACAAACCTGGACACCTTGTTGCTAACTGTTTGAAGCTGAAACTCATACAGAAAGCACACTCAAAGCAAAAAGGGCCTGCTTTGAGAAAAGTCAGTCGTGGTTCTCAAACTGACAAGGTTGCCAGGCCTACTAAAAGGCTAAACTTGGAGCACAATTGCTCAGTAGCGCCCTGTAATCAGTGTAAGAGGTCAACTAGCCCTAAGGTGCTGCTGGTTGACAATGTCCCAGTTCCTCAAAATTACCTGCAGGTGGACAGATCATGTATAACACCACCACTCAGACCTGCACCGCTTGCTAACAAACATGTCTGTGTTTCAGTAAAACCTGCCAGCTGCCTGCTGGGTTCTCCACATGTGATGGTTCGAAGCCCTGGCTATCACATGGGACACTGTTTCGAGGGTCTGGGGCCACTCTCTGCCAATGTTGTGAACCCACTAAGATGGGGTTGGCAGCTTCCGCAGGCAATGCCTAACCGTTGCTATGGGGTTTGGTGGGTGGAAAGCCTGCAATTTGTTGATGCGACGGTTACGGACTTGATTTGTAGTTTTGTTGATCATAATCATTTGACAAACCACAGGTTTGTATTTATGGGAGGGGGTGTTACGGCCCTAGCAGGGCCTACTCCTGAAGGTGCCTGTGTGGGCGTGTCCCACCACCTCTTCTGCCTGAGGTGCCACCTTTCCCTGTTACACAGCTGACTCACATCAGTAATTTAAAGTATTTAAACCCAGGGAAAGGTGAGCTCTGGGCCAGAGTGCCATTAGTGTGGTTGCAGCTAGTGAGCTGTGTGGTTGCAGCTAGTGAGCTGCTCTCTTTGACTTACTTTTTACTTCATTGACCACCGCTTGAGTGGTGTTTGTTTTCCTTAAATGGTGATAGCGGCTTGTCCGTCTCTTTTAGTTGAGCTACTTTAATAAAATTATTTAATTTAGCCCTTTTACCTCCTTGACTCCTTTTCCTGACCCGGACACTTTTTGTTACTTCCCCCTTCATCGCCTGGACCCTTTTAGGGGAACGTAACACCAACATGCCAGGTATTTTAGACTTTATGTTCAAGGGACTAGATCAGGGGTGGGCAATTCCAGGCCTCGAGGCCCGGTGTCCTGCAGGTTTTATATCTCACTTTGGGTCAACACACCTGAATCACATGATTAGTTCGTTACCAGGCCTCTGGCGAACTTCAGGACATGTTGAGGAGCTAATTTAGCCATTTAAATCAGCTGTGTTGGTCCAAGGACACATCTAAAACCAGCAGGGACACCGGCCCTCGAGGCCTGGAGTTGCCCACCCCTGGACTAGATAGAGAGAGCATATTTCTCCTGTATTGGCTTCCCTTCATGGGCTCCCTGTTAAATCCAGAATTCAAAATCCTGCTCCTCACATACAAGGTCTTAAATAATCAGGCCCCATCTTATCTTAATGACCTTGTAGTACCATATCACCCTATTAGAGCACTTCGCTCTCGCTCTGCAGGCCTGCTTGTTGTTCCTAGAGTATTTAAAAGTAGAATGGGAGGCAGAGCCTTCAGTTTTCAGGCCCCTTTTCTATGGAACCAGCTTCCAGTTTGGATTCGGGAGACAGACACTATCTCTACTTTCAAGATTAGGCTTCAAACTTTCCTTTTTGCTAAAGCATATAGTTAGGGCTGGACCAGGTGACCCTGAATCCTCCCTTAGTTATGCTGCAATAGGTGTAGGCTGCTGGGGGATTCCCATGATGCATTGAGGTTTTCAATTCAATTTCAATTTTATTTATATAGCGCCAAATCACAACAAAAGTTGCCTCAAGGTGCTTCATAGATACAGAGAAAAACCCAACAATCATATGGCCCCCTATGAGCACTTTGGCGACAGTAGGAAGGAAAAACTCCCTCCAGAACCAGGCTCAGGGAGGGGGCTGGACCAGGTGACCCTGAATCCTCCCTTAGTTATGCTGCAGTAGACGTAGGCTGCCGGGGGATCCATGATGCATTGAGTTTTTCCTTTCCAGTCACCTTTCTCACTCACTATGTGTTAATAGACCTCCCTGCATTGAACCTGTTATTAATCTCTGTCTCTCTTCCACAGCATGTCTTTTATCCTGTCTTCCTTCTCTCACCCCAACCGGTCACAGCAGATGGCCCCGCCCCTCCCTGAGCCTGGTTCTGCCGGAGGTTTCTTCCTGTTGAAAGGGAGTTTTTCCTTCCTACTGTCGCCAAAGTGCTTGCTCATAGGGGGTCATATGATTGTTGGGTTTTTCTCTGTATGTATTATTGTACAATCTACTGCACAATATAAAGCGCCTTGAGGCGACTGCTGTTGTGAATTGAATTGAACTTTAGAATTTTAAGCCTCTTAAGCTGACTTTTGATGCACTGTAAGACCAAATAGTATCAATTTGATATATTAAATTAGTTACAACTTAAAAACCTGTTATAAGTTCATACGCCTTTTATTTTTGTGAGTAGTTTGAACAAGTTTGTTTTCCAAGTTATCAGTACTTGAATATATTGGTTAGTTTCTGACATTGCCCTCAAATAATTTGAGTCAACACTGACGTCGCGTACATGCCTACGTACGTATGTGCCTATGTGCGCCACCTGTTTCTTTATGAGATGCTGGGAACAATCTTGGATTCCTTGCTTCCAGTGCGAATGGCCGCTCGTTATTCCGAAAGAAACAAGAAACTTGTGGAACCTTAATATCCAAACAGAAATAAAATCATTTTGGAAGGTTTTTTTGCTGCATTGCCTTTGACGCTGTACAAAGGAGGATGTGCTATGGCATGTTACAGACTTTAGAACTGGAACAGCTAATGCTCTGCACTTGGCTAGCTGCCTTTACCACTATTGCAGCAATTTTGTCTTCAGTAGCGCTTTTGTGGTAAGTTTTATTTTTTCTGAAACAGTATTTCTCGCATTTAAGATTTACATGCATGACATGAGTCATTTTATCCATGTTACCTAATGTAAAAAAAGGTTTCAGTGTATGGTCTTGGTGGCAGTGGCCCCAAAGTGTGTTTTGCATGAATAATGCTAATAAGCTCACATTTAGTATAACACATTATTAGTCCCAGCAGAGGTGCGCACTGCTCATACTTTTCTAAGCTCCTACTATTTTAAAAGAAGGATTTAGAAGGCACTTCTGAAGTGCTAAACAGACTTGCAGATTATAAACTGCCTTGTGGATAAATTGTTGAATCAATGTGCACTGCTGCGCTGCTTCACACTTGGCACATACCTGGATATTGACTCTGGCTAATCTGTTAGGCTAACTGGTGGAACTTGAAACCTATGTTCAGTTCTCTGGAATTGTTGGTGCGTTTCTAGTAATATTTGGACATATTAAAACTGGGGCATCAAAATTGTAGGCGCAGAATGATATTTACAAAAGCAGTGATTAATCATTACATAATTACATTTACCATTAATTAGAACTTAGTTTACATTGCAAATAGTTGTGTATACTAAGTTGAAATGTAGAATCTTCTGAACTGTAAAATTGTTGTGCCTGGTCTATTTTAGGTTAACTTGAGGTGAATCCATCAATAATATATATTCCAAACAGTTTCTTTCCTTTTTATTTTATTCTGAACCCCAGTGTACATTAATGAAAGACCCAGAATTTTGACTTTATTTTATATTTTTGCTTTCTTATGTTATGTTGAAATGAAGTGAAGTACTTGTGTTATTAGTTACGGCTTAATTAAGTTCTGGGCTGGTTATGTTTCATCCATGTCTCCTTGGTTATGTCTCTTCTCTGTGTAGTCTGCCTTGTCTTCTTTGTTTTACTTGCCAGGGCAGAAGTAAAGTTTCTGCTTAATTTCCCAAGGGGTGAAGATGCTGTTGCCTTGACCAGCTAAGACTACAGATTATGGACGAAGTCAAGAAAAGTGAAAAGAATTACGTCCTGATTACAATGATGCTGATGCACACCACTTTGGCCTTGTGATGCAAAGAGATCATCAGCGATGACCTACCAGTAGGTCAGATCATACATTGCTGGCCTGCTCTGAAATTGGAGTCCCAGGTAAGAATGTATATAGATGTGTCTAACAAGATGTATTTTATATTGACTTCTGTTATCTGGCTTGTTTGAACAAATTATCCCTTGGTAGTGTGAGGATTTTGATGTATTTTGCAAAGATTTGTAGACTAATTGAAACTTGTAAATGTAAATTTATCCGGTGTGTTCATTACAAACCTCTACCTGAAGAACCACTTTTATGCTGTGTTGGACCAATATGCTCCAGAGCTTATTCAGAAAGAAAGATGCTCGCACAGGAAAGGTGTCTGATGTTCGGTCTCAGCTCTTCAGAAGCTATAATCTCCAGGTTAGTGGGGTTTTGGCTTGTTTTTTGAGCTTTTTGATTTAATCTGATAAATCTTTCATACATTTTCCATACATCACTGTACAAATTAAACCCAAACCCCAGAACTCCTATTGCCTTTCTGTAGTTATTGCCACGAAGAGGTTTCTGAGCTAGGAATAATCCAGAAATGTGATTTATATAGATGAAACTAACAGAAATAGGAATGCACTAACACGCACTAACATATAGTCATTTTGTTTTCTGAAGATGATGCAGTTGGATGAACCAGATATTAGTGAAGCGCCTTATGATTGCCAATTCCAGCAATGCAACATTCTTCTGCCCTGAGAGGATTGTAGTTTTGGTCGAGGGTAACACTGAGGTTGGTGCGTTTCTAGTAATATTTGGACTGACTTGCGCCCTGCATCAAAGCTACCCAAAACATCTGGCCAACACATTTGACTTTATTCAGAAAGTTTTGGTAGGAGCCCAAAGTGCTGAGTCTCAAAAATGACCTTTTAGCAGCAGAGGCTCCTACACAGTCCTCAAGTGCTTGTTAAAGCAAATAATTCAGTTTGTCATTTTTCTAAGTCTGGATAATTTTTAAAAAAGAGAATAGAATAAAGAAAATGTTGGCTTTTGCAGACTCTGCATGTTTGGCTTTTAGATAATCAAAGTAAAAGGGGAAGGTCATTTTTTTCCCCATCAGCACTTGTGTTTTAGTTGGTTGTGGTTCTGTTTTTTAGTCACATAACTGTAAATCCATACAGAAAATAAAGGACAATCTCACTACTATTCTAGCTTCTAGGTGGGGATCTTAAACGTCACTTAAGGAATGTTTGTCCTGAACTACTCATAACTGACATAAGGCACTAAGGAGATTATAAGACTTTGTTTTATATGTTTCTAAAGAAGTGTTTTTCTATTTAAGGTTTTATAGCTCTGTTGTTGAGAGCATGATTGCACTCTACTTTGGGTTTTGGTTCTGTTCTTCCTCAGTTTAGTATTTAGTCTTTTCTGCCTGTGTTAAGTCCGCGTTTCTTAGTCTGTGTCTTGCATGTGTGAGTTCCTGTTTTGTTTTGTAGGTCTTTGTCTCTCGTCAGTGTTTCTAGTTTCACTCCCCTTGTCTCGTTATGTCCTATTACTCCCAGCCGTGCCTCCCTCCTGTTTCCCATTCCCTGATTGCCCTGTGTGTATTTAAGCCCTGTGTTTTCTCGTGTGTGTTGCTGGATCGTCTGCGTATCGCCCTCTGTTGTCTCGCCATGTCTCAAGATTTCAGGTTTGTTTTTGCTTAGCTTTCCCCAGTTTAGGTTACTCTTTGGTTTAGGTTTCTGTCTACCACGTTCCTGTTTGTTTCACCCTTCATGTAAATAAAGCTCGCTCACTTCTGAAGCAGTCTGCATCTTGGGTCCTTAATGATTCACACACGGCTTGCCCCGACAATCCGTGACAAATGCAGCATTTTATCTTTTCCTGTCATTTGTTTTTTTTTTTTTGATTAAAAACACCATACTCATGTGTTAATCAAATCTGAATACTGTTAAAACATGTTGTGAAATTCTTTATTTCTAATATTGTGACCTTGTGCCTGAACTGGATATTTCTGAAATTATCCCCGATATTTTGTGGTTTTATTTCTTTGGGCTTGCCAGAGATTTAAAAAAATTCTGAACATGCATGCAAGGAAATGTAATTTGTCATTTATTGTCCACAATTTGTCATAGTGAAAGTGGTATCCCCTTGCTACACATGTGTTTTTGGTTCTCTGAAATGATGCAAATATTAAGACATTTTGTCAGGCTAGCTATGTGCTAAAGTTACTCAATAAATTTGTAACTTGAATATATATTTTCTGTCTTATATTTTTACAAGTGTAATTGCCTATTTTGAGCACATTTTTCTTGTTATATTAAATTTGAATCTTATTAGCTTAAAATGGTTAAAATTTTAAGACTAAATATTAATTCCTAAAAGTTATTTGAGTTAGATTTGTACTTGAAACTCAAAATATCAAGTACAGAGTATTAATCAAAAATGTGGATATAACATAAAAACATTTATCAATGGTACTTAAAATATGTTAAGTAACTAAAACTGAAAAATAAAATTTAAATGAACACACTTCATTTATTAGCTTTACATAAATATTTTTATGTAATCAGTTTCACCAAAAGATTTGAGTTTAATTAACTTATTGGGTTTTAGAGTGTGTAATTTCGAGCTATATGAATAAATGGGATAGAAAGGCTTGTGTGGCAGGGGCGTGGTTTGCTGGCCTGCTGCAGAGGAGGGGTGACATAGTGAGCTCTCTGGGCGGCATGGAGGCGGGGAGGGAACAGGTGTACAGGACTGCTTTAATGAGAGAGATGTGTCTTATGTGTGTCCACAGTGAGAAGGAAAAGATGATGCTGGGAGAGAGTCGGAGTGGCTGCATCCGACACGGGTGCCAAAAACCGCAGATTATTTCTCAATAAAAGACAGTCTAAGCATTCACCAGTCGTGTGTGTGTGTGTGTGTGTGTGTGTGTGGGTCCTGTGTTACAGCTTGTAAAGCTGCTGAGGCAGCAGCACCTACCTATTCAGTGATGAGCTTTAAAATTTCACCATGAAACAGTACAGACAGAGAGAGCAACTTATTAGTTCTTGCGGCAGGTCCTTTCAACAATGCATGTTTGTTTCGCAGCCACTGAAGAACAAATGTTACTGGATTGAGTCCAGGGAGGTGGGGCTATGATAAGATGAAATATAGGGATGCACATATTGACAGTTTCAGCTTATAAGAACCCATATGGAAAAGAAATAGTAAAAACATATAAAAGACTTGCATAAGATGTGGCCTACTTCATATAGTGAATCACATAAGGCTTATATGATTTACTCATGAAAGTGGCCACTTTCGCATTACTTTCATATATTGTTTTAGTAAGTATCCAAAACATACAAGATTCATTTATATAATTTTTCAAGGGATCTTATATCTGTTTTCACTCTTGTATGCTTTTCATACAAGTTTCACACGAGACAGATACAAATGTTATAAGATTTATATATATCTTTTCCATATGGCAAGCAGGACAAGAAACAGCAGAAACATACTCCTGATAACTGTTAGTGATGCTGGCACCCACCAAACCTGAGTATGGTGCTAAAAGTTTAAATTACTGAAGACCAGTGTTGGGACTAACGCGTTATTAAGTAACGCGTTACAGTAACTACGTTATTATTGTGGTAACGAGCACGGTAACTAGTTATTATGCCAAAATCAGGAACGCGTTAGTCGTTACTGGGATTTAGATAGGGTCGTTACTCGTTACTTCGTGTGGTGGCTAACGCGGAGCTTCCACAGATTCAGTAACATTGGCAAGTGGTGGAGACCAGCAGGTGGATGAGAGAAAGGGGACACAGAAGGAAAAGAGACCCGAGGCGGCCGCCGGTCCAAGTGTGAACTGAACTTCAGGTAAGAAGTTATGACCTGCAGTCTATCTGGGTCAGATATAAACCAAGTTTAGGTGGACTTTATTTTCGTTATTCTGACTTTTTCCGTACTGCGTACTAGCTAGCATGACGGAGTTTCTATACAGCTGGGTGGGTGCTATGAAGATGTTGAACTTTATTTTGTTCATAAGTTATTGGAGTTGCCAACCATCCCGTCTGGTATTCAGAGAAAATATCACGCGTTTCTTATTGAGGTGAAAAGGAACAGTTTGTCCCGTAATTCAGCTACAATGAAAAAGGCACAAAGCTGGAGTTATTCTGTGTCTTTGCTCACAGCTGCCTCTTCTTCTTTCATTCTCCCCCCTCCCTCTCCCGTTTCTACTTCAATCATGAAAACTGATCAATGATCAGCTGATCGGCTCTCTTGTTTGTTTATCGCCCACTTTGCACCAGAAAGAGGAAACCAGCCGATGTCGCGTTAAACAACAGCAGCACGTTTAAGCTTGATCAGCAGTTGTTAGAATTTATTTAATATTAATTTCTAGTATCAGCTGATGTTTGCTGGAGCCACAGCTGTAAAGCTGCTGGTCATGATGTCGGTTTGGTTATCTGGTGAGAGGGAAACATGAAGATGAAACCAGGAGATGTCCTTACTGAATCATCAGAGCTGAACAGGTGATGGAGAAACAGGTTTACCTTTTAGGTGACATGAATGAGTGGAAGGGAAGTTATGAACTGTTTCTGAGAGACAGATAACCCCAGGATCCTTTTTTAGGTAGCTGACAGCTGGTAACTGTGCAGGGGTGGATCTAGCAAAGTTTTGCCAGGGGGGCTAGGTAGGGCATTAACAAGGAGACGGGGGCACAAGGAAATACTTTTCTTTCTTATTCTCATTTAAAATGTCTAGCTTTTAAAAAAATAATTATCTGAATCTTACGACAAACGATTGATAGATTGATACATATATACCATCAAGACAGTGTACATCACTGTCACAACAGCATTTGTTTTCATTCAAAGGCTTTATGATTTTTCCTATAATGGTGGGCCAGTCTCTAGTCAAAACGCCCGGGCCGATTTTTTGTCCCAGTCCAGCCCTGTATGCAGCTTATCTGCAGTCTGGCGTTACCTACATCTTCCTATTCAGAAGGCAGAATTTCCGAGTTCTGAGTACAGTCAAAGCACCACGACTGCAGTTTTTGTGTTGGATGTAAAAGGCGCACATGACGCTGTGACGTAGGCTAGAATCATGGCAGCGGTCAATGATGGTCCAGGCGTGGGATTTCTCTCGTGGAAATATGCACATTATCTTTTCCTTTCTATTGGTAGGTGGCACAGTGTACTTGTGGCAAGTAAGCAAGCTAAAGACTGGCAAAGTTATTGAAGAAACACATTAACAAGAGAATTCTGAGTAAAACCAAAGTTACTTTCCCTAGTAACTAGTTACTTTGAAAGTAACGAGTAACTTGAAGTAACTGAGTTACTTTTGATAGAAGTAACTAGTAATGTAACTAAGTTACTATTTTAAAGTAACTTACCCAACACTGCTGAAGACAGAATAAATATGAAGACATAGATAAGGTGCCATGGTATTCCAGTGTTCCCAGGCTTCTTGCTGAGGTTTGCTTCTTCTCTCTCTCTCTCTTCTCGTTTATTTTGTTCTCCTCGCCTGGGCAGTACTCCACTGCAGGTTCCCGCCTTTGGCCAATGTTGGGTCTGTGCTTCCACAGGCCCTGCTGGTTTAGAGACGTATTCCCGTTAACGAAGAAAGACGAACAGCTTAACCGTTTTTTCACATGCTAGCAAGGGAAGGGTCTCAGAGCAACCTTTCTGCCGTCGGTCTCAGACCGTTTCGAAGAACCAGCTTCCCCTGCAGCCTTTACAAATTTAAGTAACACAATGACAACATTTAACAATTTCAACCTAACAGCCAACACACCTGCAAACAATCGGAATTGGCTAGTGAAGAATCAGTAAGGCAATATTCACAACAAGTGAACATCAAGAGCGATTTACCTAACGAAAAATTCTGAGAGTAAAAGAAAAGAGCTGAGGGTTTTTAAAATTAGTATTATTTTAATTATTATTATTTTTATTCTAATATAAGGCTCATCATACCGGAATGAATTAACTCCTGTACGAATGGCTCATGTGGATATAAAAATCAAAGCTAAACATATCACCCTATGAGGAAAGACGGACACATACGCCTCATTATGTTGCTCTAGTAAAATCTAGTTCTCATGAGTTTTTTTGCATTTGTGAAGCACTTTGTGAACCGGTTTTAGAAATGAATCAAGAGTTATTTTAAAATGATCAAAATGAAGCTATAGTTATAATGTAGATTTGGAATAGTTGTGTTTGCAGGTTATTAAACACTGCTGCATCATCACCATTCCCTCAAGGTCAAGAGCTCAGGAACAGACAAAGGCTAATCGTTGTGACTAAATTACTACAACCCTTAGAGTGGAGCATAAAAAGACAAAGTATTGCAGAGGGTTAAACAAGTAGACCCAGATGCAGATAAAGATAAAACAACAGCACACAAGAAAGTCCTGTACAAGATGTATAACTTCTCAAAATAAAAAAGGACATTACTGCAATAGAATTCATACATTGTAATTAACCTCTGAGATTATAACACATACAAGCACACATGTTATAATCGTTTGTGTCACAAAGACATACTGTTGTTGGGGTGTTTGTTTGTTTGACCCATACTAAAAAAAAGTCATTAGTTTAGTGTCTGCTACCTTCAATAGTTCTTACTTGATGTTGTTAGTGATGGTTCAGACATCTAAGGAACACAATTAGCTAAAACATTGGAGGTTGCCTGTAGCAATGTGATCTGTAGTTTGACATAATTCTCACTCAGCTCTTGTTTTAAAACCACAGACTGCAGTGTCGGGTCTCAATTTTAAGGCCAATATGATCAACTTGATCTACCCCATCACTTGTAGATTCAGCTTTTGAAATCCAAATAAAATCAAACCACTCATGAAGATCCTGTGGAAAATCCTCTGCAAAGCAAAGCAACCCCAGGGTGAAAAGTCAACAAAGACAAATAAAGATGAAGACTCTTGGTAGACTTCGGGGCCCTTATTTATTGGTGAGGATTCATCACTACTCTTTCTTTTATGTAAATTTCCATATTTTTAATCTTCAAATTTATTCAGTCCCTGTCTTAAACCCTATTTTATTCCCCCAACTATGTCTGAATTGTTTCCTTTACCAAACAAATACTTAATAGATGTGTTTATGCATGTCCTACTTTTATCAGTGCACCATTTTAGACCATTTTGCATCCTTCATGGTATTAAACACTTGTGTTGCATCACTTTTTGGGCACTACTCCCAGACTCTCATTACAGCTATTTTGATTGATCTGTGCTGTAGTATTTATGTGATAATGATTGTTTCACTTGCTTTATAGTAGGAATACTCCATTTCACTTGGCAGTTCTATGACTTTTAAACCCGGTTGCACTACCAGGTAAATCTCTGTAAATCTTACTAATTGGGGTTTCTGCCACTTCAGACAGTATAATGACCAGGTGCATTTTCAAGTCAGCCAAATTCTACCAACTGTAAGGCACAAACCTTTCAATATAGACCATAAAGCCATCAATGTTACCCACCAGTCTGAAACATTAGGTCTTAAAGCAACCACTGCACATCAACAAGTGTTCATATAAATAGTGTAAGCTCTCATACAAATGTAGATAATAAGTGAACTAAGTATATGGGTCAAAAACAATTTAAGTATGAGTCAACTGCTTAACATTGTAATTTCAATCCTTAAAGCACTCCAGTACAAGTATGTAGTGTATACAAATTGCGGAGGTTAATTCCTATTTTGTTGTTGTGACATGCACAGTTATTGATATAGAAACCATATCAACCATCACCATTGGAATAAGAATTTGTGTTATTTATCCCATCTTCACATGCACTTACAGGTAATTCTTAAGGGTTCCAGTATTCCTGGATAACATAATCATAACATAATCTATTGAACTGCACTATTGAGCTAAGTCACATCACAGGGATTAAAGACAGCTATTAAAATTAAATCCACTTATATTTACAAGAGGATGACATAAAACTTCAATTGGAGTTTGGGCTTTAGGAGTTTCATTTTGATTTTGATGGGATTTTCTGATCCTTTAAATAAAGCCACAAAAGAGCTCTCCACCTGCTACGAAGCTAAATTAATGTTTTATGCAATAGGAATTGGGAGACAGCAGGAGTCCACGATAAAGTGATGGTTTATCACCATCAGTTTATGTGAGACCAAAAGACATGCTAATGGCATGTTCATACTGCTGACCTACTAAAAAAAGACATACTTTAAATGGATTCTATACAGGAGTAAATACAGTATATATAAGTGAGTAATAGTGAGTCATGCTTCCTTATTTTTTCAGTGGTCTTTTTTTTTAAATGACAGTGATGGCAAAGGTTGACAAGATCTTTCTTTTTAACAGTTCTTATAATCAACTACTACTTTATCTACAGGGTGGGCCATGTATATGGATACACCGTAATAACATGGGAATGGTTGGTGATATTAAAGTCCTGTTTGTGGCACATTAGTATATGTGAGGGGGCAAACTCCTCAAGATGGGTGGTGACCATGGTGGCCATTTAGAAGTCGGCCATCTTGGATACAACTTTTGTTTTTTCAATAGGAAGAGGGCCATGTGACACATCAAACTTATTGGTAATGTCACAAGAAAAGCAATGTGTGCTTGGTTTCAACGTAACTTTATTCTTTCATGAGTTATTTACAAGTTTCTCTTTGTTCACAGCCATTGACATGTCGAAGAGATTAACACGTGAGGAGCGGATCGAAATTGTGTTGATATCTGGTGAATGCAGTAACCGGGTGATTGCAGCAGATTTCAATGCAAGACACCCTACGAGACCACCCATCTCCCATGCTACAGTTAGCAAACTGCTTGCTAAGTTTCGTGAAACTGGTTCAGTGTTGGATTTGCCAAAATGTGGACGCAAGAAAACTGTCAGCATCAGGGGCTGTCCTAGCTTCATTCAGCAAGAGCCCACAGCGTAGCACTTGCCGCATGTCACTGGAGAGTGGCATTAGTTGAACATCCCTTCGGCGGATATTAGCTACTCACAAATGGCACCCTTACAAACTCCAGCTACTGCAGCATCTCAACGAGGATGACCCAGATCGCTGCACAGAATTTGCAGAATGATCAAAACAAAAATTGGAACAGGACCCTCAGTTCACGCAGAAGATTTTGTTCAGTGATGAGGCAAACTTTTATGTGAATGGTGAAGTTAACAAACAGAACCACCGCTATTGGTCTGACACTAACCCACATTGGATGGATCCCTCCAAGACTGTTGGAACAACAAAAGTGATGGTTTGGTGTGGTATATGGGGTACAACGATAGTGGGTCCATTCTTCATCAATGGAAACCTCAAGGCCACTGGATATTTGAAATTGCTACATGATGATGTGTTTCCCTCTTTATGCACTGAAGCTGGCACGTTCCCTGAGTTTTTCTAGCAAGATGGTGCACCACCACATTATGGGTGCCAGGTCCGAGCATTCCTAGATGAGCAGTTTCCTGGAAAGTGGATTGGTTGTTGTGGGCCAGTTGAATGGCCCCCAAGGTCTCCCGATCTGACCCCCTTAGACTATAATCTTTGGGGTTATCTGAAGGCAATTGTCTATGGTGTGAAGATACGAGATGTGCAGCACCTGAAACGACGGATACTGGATGTCTGTGCTGGCATTTCTCCTGCGGTGTTGCTATCAGTGTGTGAAGAGTGGGAGAAGAGGGTTGCATTGACAATCCAACACAATGGGCAACACATTGAACACATTTTATAAGTGGTGAGAAACTTGTAAATAACTCATGAAAGAATAAAGTTACATTGAAACCAAGCACACCATTGTTTTTCTTGTGACATTACCAATAAGTTTGATGTGTCACATGGCCCTCTTCCTATTGAAAAAACAAAAGTTGTATCCAAGATGGCTGACTTCTAAATGGCCACCATGGTCACCACCCATCTTGAGGAGTTTGCCCCCTCACATATACTAATGTGCCACAAATAGGACTTTAATATCACCAACCATTCCCATTTTATTACGGTGTATCCATATAAATGGCCCACCCTGTACTTTATAATCATATCAAAGCACATCTTATTTTTGTTTTGATGGCCTACTGCAAAAATGGCTCATGATCCACTGAAAATTAAGATTAACACATGAAAACACTAGAGTCACGGTCTAACTAAACACTTTTTTAAAATGTTTCTTATAATATCAAGCATTTCTTTAAAATAGTTGGCTGCATTGTGGATTTTTAACTACCAGATATCAGTCAGCTTAACATCAAACACTGCATCAGACATTTTAGTTACGTTACATTTGGGAGGTGGGAGAGTGGGAGAAATATTACATCACTCATCCAAGTGACTTCCTCAGTTTCAGCTGACTCCTTCCCAACAGTCATGTTTCCCTAACCTTAAAAACAGTACATTTGCATAATGACCGAAACTAGCACCACTGACTAACAGTGGGGGTGAGGCCAGTTTCAATATCATTAATATATGCAATTTGTCATAACCGTTGATCAGCCGCTATTAGTACCATTCAGAGACGAATCACCTTTTCACAGTTTCTTAAAGCTAATATAAAATCAATAAAATCAATAAAAAATAGCCTCCAAATTAACATGTCTAATGTAAAATATGAAAAAGTAAACCTGTGAATAAACATGATTTTTAAAGAAAATACACATCAAATGGCTGTAAAAATATCATTTCACAAACATGCCATGTTTATGTAAAAGATACAACAGTGGCAGTATAGTTTTATGCTGTAAATACATGTCTAAAATTCCATGCATTGAGTATAATTCAATTCAATTCAATGTTATTTATACAGCACCAAATCACAGCAACAGTCACCTCAAGGCGCTTTATATTGTAATGTAGACCCTACAATAATACATACAGAGAAAAACCCAACAATCATATGACCCCCTATGAGCAAGCACTTTGGCGACAGTGGGAAGGAAAAACTCCCTTTTAACAGGAAGAAACCTCCGGCAGAACCAGGCTCAGGGAGGGGCAGGGCCATCTGCTGCGACCGGTTGGGGTGAGAGAAGGAAGACAGGATAAAAGACATGTAAACATATAAAAAGACAAGTAGTGGTAAAAATAGTATGAATATGTTTCTATAAATATATAACATCTGCAAGTAGTGGTAAACTGTCTGTAGGCATGATTATAGTAAGCTCACCCATAGTGTCTTGATGCATTCTCAATCATCCAGGAAAGTAAATCTCCAAAAAGTTGATTCTGTTCATCTGGACGTAGCGTTTTGTGGGAGAAACGTTTTGTCACTAACCCAAGTTACTTCTTCAGTCTCAGCTGACTGCAGGTTTCAGCAATCTTATAAACACTACATTTGCATGATGACTGAAACCAGCCCACTGAAGGAACAATGGGCTGGGAGGTCAGTTCCTTAATCTTAATTATGCAAATTCTCATGACCATTGATCAACAACCACTGACCAAAACCCACTGATCAATGGCCATGAGTACCATCTCATGACTACCATCTCATTTACCAAAAATACATAAACAGGGTGCACCTTTAAGACCGATTGTCTGCATGATCAACTCTGTCACCTATAACATCTCCAAGTTTCTGGCTTCGATCCTCAACCCGCTGGTGGGCAGCTCTGAACACCACATCCAGAACACCCTGGATTTTGTTGAGAAGGTGAGAGATGTCATTATGGAGGCAGATGAAACAATGGTCTCGTACGACGTTACATCTGTCTTCACTTGCATCCCAGTCACGGAAGCGTTGGAGGTAGTCCATAAGAGATTACAGGATGACACCAACCTCAGCAGCAGGACCACTCTCAGCATCGACCAAGTGTGTTTGCTTTTGGAACTGTGTCTTCATTCCACCTACTTTACATACAAGGGTCAGTTCTACAGGCAGAAACATGGGTGTGCCATGGGTTCCCCAGTTTCACCCATCGTGGCCAATTTGTACATGGAAGAAGTGGAAAAGAGGGCTTTGCTATCCTACCCTGGAACACTACCAAGCCATTGGTTCAGATATGTGGATGACACCTGGGTGAAAATCAAATCTCAGGACGTACCACAATTCACGGATCACCTTAACTCAGTGGACCGACACATCAAATTCACCAGGGAGGATATGAAAAGTGGCAGGTTAGCCTTCTTAGACTGTGAGATTTCCATCAGTAATGGGCGAAATCTAAAAGCTGCCGTGTACCGTAAACCTACACATACAGATCAGTATTTAAGGTTTGACTCTCATCATCCACTGGAGCACAAACTGGGTGTCATTAGGATGCTACAACACAGAGCGAACACCATCCCCACTGACACAGCGGCCAGGGAGGCAGAAGAACGGCACATCAAGAAGGCCCTGAATAAATGTGGTTATCCCAGCTGGACTTTTGCCAAAGCTGGGAAGGCACCGATCCAGGAGAGAAGGACAACTGTTGCCCAAGCGAAAACCTGTAGTGATCCCATATGTGTCAGGAGTATCAGAGCAGTTGAGACACATTTTTTCTAAACACCGGGTCTCTGCGGCTTTTAAACCCCAAAACATGCTGCGCCAAAAACTGGTCCACCCCAAGGATTGGGTCCCCTAACACAAACAGAGCAACATAGTGTACGCTGTGAAGTGCAGGAGGATTGCCAGGATTTATACATCGGGGAAACCAAACAACTTCTGGCGAAGCGGATGGCACAACACAGAAGAGCTACCTCGTCAGGCCAGGACTCTGCAGTCTATTTACACCTACAGGCCAGTGGACACTCTTTCAATGATGAGGATGTAACATCCTGGACAAAAAGGAACGCTGGTTTGAGCGCGGAGTCAAGGAGGCCATTTACGTGAAAAGGGAAAGACCATCTCTGAATCGAGGAGGGGGCCTAAGGGTACATCTTTCGCCGTCTTACAATGCTGTGATTGCAGCCATTCCCCAACTCTCTGTGAATGGTACTAATGGCCATTGATCAGTGGTCTTTGATCAGTGGGTTTTGGTCAGTGGTTGTGTGTCCCTCCCTCACCCCTCCCTGAGCCTGGTTCTGCCGGAGGTTTCTTCCTGTTAAAAGGGAGTTTTTCTTCCCACTGTTGCCAAAATGCTTGATCATAGGGGGTCATATGATTGTTGGGTTTTTCTCTGTATGTATTATTGTAGGGTCTACATTACAATATAAAGTGCCTTGAGGCGACTGTTGTTGTGAAGTGGCGCTATATAAATAACATTGAATTGAACTGAATTGAACAGATGAGGACTCAGCAGGCGGAGGAGGATTGGCTGGCTTGGCTGAGCTCCCAGTGGACGCAGGAGTGAGATCCTCCGGGGATCCAGAGAACATTAAGTCCTCCAGCGCACTCTCCGGTTAGGGCCTGGGTTAATTTCCTAGAGGCCCTTGGAACCTTCTAACCTTGGGTTAACATTATCTGTCCATAATTTCCTGGACTCCGAAGGAGCATGAAAAAAAAGTCTGTCACTCACCAAAACCGGCTGCTATGTGGAAGTCCTGGATTCCGACTGTGGTGAGGAGCACCAATGGCGTGGATACCACCACAGTGGAACCGAAATGGCAGAGCTGATGGCTGACTGCTGCAATGACAGGCTCATCAGGTTGCAAAGAAATCTTGTTTACTTTCACCATTAGCTTTTATCTTCTGTGTCAGAATGTGAGACTTTGCAGAGACCCTTTTTTTAAGTATTCTAGTTAATGTCCTTCAGTGTCCATGTCTTGCATTTATTTTGCTTCCTTTGTATCTTTCCTTTTCTCAGGGAAGAAACAAACTAAGGTTTAACAAAAAGTGAGCCGTTTATTTGGCTGGAAAAAAAAACATGAACACAAACAAGGCAGGGTGACTAGGGGCAAGAACTAAACTAAAACCTAAACTGGCAAAAATGAACTATGAAAACTCAAACACGAACATGGAACTGAACAGGAACATGCAAACATAAACGTGAAAATGTCCAACCATAAACATGAACCTGAGTAGAATCAAAAACTCTGACTTGATGAGATTGGACATGAAAATGAACAGACGACCCAACAAGGAACAGAAGGAAAAAGAGGACTTAAATAAACAGGAGGGTGATGAGGGAAGTGGAAACACAGCTGACAAATGAACATGACGCCACAGGGGAAAGTAAAACTAAACACATTGAATATGGAGACACCGGACTCTTCAAAATAAAACAGGAAACAAGGAGAGAAAGACATGACAACACAAGCTTGACAATATGGAACACACAGACATAAAACACATGACAGACTGGGGAGACACGGGACACAAGGAGAAACACAGGAGAACAGATAAGGGAGAAGAGATGAGGACAGGAAAAAGACTCATAAATCAGGAAACATAGATGAAACAAATCTAGAATAAAACTCAACTAAATCCTAGCTAATAATAACAACACAAGAACTCAACATATTTCCAATATAATATAAGAAATAAAAAATACAAAAGAAACTCAAAATGCTGGGTCACAGTCCCGATTTTTCTGCAGTTTTGGCCTCTGAGGCTTCAACAAAGGACATCTACTTCTCAAACATTGATCATTTCTCTTATCCTGTCTTAATGTCAAAACCTGTCTCTCAACCTGTTCCTGCTCGCAGGGTGGCTCAGACCTTGCCTTCCCCTTCAACCATTCCAGTTCCTTGGGTGAGGGTGTCTGGGGCCCAGCCAGTCTCTGTACCAGTTCCTCGAGTGGCCCGGGCTCAGCAGGTTCCTACACCCATGCCAGTTCCTCGGGTAGGGGCAGCAAGTGCCCAGCCATCACCTGATCCTATGCCTGCTCCCAGGGCAAGGGCAGCTGAGGCCCAGTCCACTCCTGCACCTGTACCTGTTCCTCGGGTGGGGGTGGCTGGTGTCCAGCTGGCTCCTGTGCCTTTTCCTGTGCCTAGGGTGAGGGCAGCCAGGACCAATCCCATCTCTGCAGCTGTACCTGTTCCTAGGGTGGGGACAGCTAGGGTTCAGCTAATTCCTCCACCCATGGCGGTGCCAAGGGACAGGCGGACCAGTCTTCAACCCTGCTGCTGGCCACACAGCCGACCTCCTGAACTGATTCGTCTCAGCTGCTGGCCACGCGGCCGCACTCCTGAACTTTCTTTTCGGACTCCCCAACCTTATAAACAACACATTTTACATTTGGTATTTACACCTACTGGCCAGTGGTCACACTTTCAGTGATGAGAATGTATACTAGGGGTGGGTTTAAAAAATGGATTTCTCAGATTCAAATTGAGTCTAGTTTAATAATGCAATATCAGTTCATTAAATCCTGAATCAATTTTTAAAAATAAATGTATTTTGCCAGAAACACCAGAATCTCAGGTTGAAGCTCAAAAAACTATTTTAAAAACCTCCAAACAGCTAAAACAGCAAACGATTAAAGAGCATGTAAACGGATTCTGCAAAAAGATGTAAACACAAAGCGTGTATCCCCCTGTTAACCCTACACGCAGACATGCCATTAGATTCCTAATTTCCGTTGTTCAATACCAAAGAAATTTGAACTTTTACAAATTATGCCGAATTGAAAAACACTTAGCTGTGTCTCTAATTAAACCTCTGTAACTTTGCTCTGCTTCACTTCAGCAGCATCAGGTAATATTCATATGTTGGTTCATGGTTTTCTTCAGTTTTTGATCTACTGTATAATTATTTTTAAAGGGGTTATCGGCTATAAAAGGCCAGGCCAGGAAAATCTCCTTCATATTTTTCTGTGTTTTATTCTCTCTTACTTTAACACAAAGGCATCTGCTGTGATGCTCACACCTCTGATGAAGGTCAAATGTCAGCTTTGTTTTTAGAGCCTACATAGATTTAAAAAAAAAAAAAAGAAATCAATATGTACTGAGTCAATATGAGTCAGTTATAGAAATCAGTGACGATACCCAGCCGTAATGTACACATCCTGGACAGGGAGGAAAGAGGCTGTTTACGTGAAAAGGGAATGAGCATCTGCGAACCAAGGAAGCGGCCAATGGGCATTCAAAGGACTTTTTCACATACGTTATTTAAAACTGTGTCGAGGATTGCAGTGTGGATGAGGGAAGGAGGACCCATATGCTGGACTCACAGGCAGTGTTGGTCAAGTTACTTGAAAAAAGTAATCAGTAACTAATTACTGATTACTTCCCCAAAAAAGTAATCCCGTTACTTTACTGATTACTTATTTTCAAAAGTAATTAATTACTTAGTTACTTAGTTACTTTTTAACAACACGATTTACAACCTGAATAGGTGATAAAGTGATAGATCTTTCAGCCCAATTCTACTTTTTCTGCATAATCCATCATACAAAATGTAATCAAATGGATTAGTCTCTTTTTTAAACTTGTTTTATTAGTTTGAATCTTTTAACTTTATGCATCAAGCAAAAATTTAATTATATGCAACATTCTCTGACTGGAAGAAATTTGTTTAATATTTAAACCTATTTTCTGCACATTCCAGCACATAAAATATTTTTTTGTGTGTTTACACTCAGTCTTTCAAATAGATGCAAGTAAAACACAGCAGAAAATAAATAAAGTCAAAGACTAGCGGCCCTTTTGCTCTATTTTCACCTGTAAAGCAGGAGTGGCGTAGGCGAAGGTTTACCCTGGTGCAGGTGTGCCGCAGCGGTCAGTGGAAGGATCCGCGAGTTTCTCTGTGAGTTTCCCATTATGTCGTAGCTACTCTGTGCTTGCTCGGAAGTTTAGGGGTTTTTTTCGCTGTAAAAAGAAGTTTTCTTCCCACGCACAACGGACACTAATGTTTTTGTCCCTTTTTTTGGACTCAAACTCAAAATAAGGTCAGTACTTCCACGCTTTAAACGCTGCACGCTCATACTCTCTCCTGCACGCGATATATTATCCATTGTTGATCTGCACACAGCTGTTGTCAGGAATGTCGCACTTGCCTACGTCACTGTCATGAGACATCCTCGCAAAAAAATCACGGTTTTAGTAACGCAGAAACGCAGCGTTCCTACGGGAAAGTAACAGTAATCTAATCACCGTTTTAGCAATAGTAATCCCTTACTTTACTCGTTACTTGAAAAAAGTAATCGGATTACTGCCCATCTCTGCTCACAGGTAGGTGAAGGTTGGTGTTTATTGTAGACTGAGTGAACAAACGGAACAGACGCAGAAAATGGACGACTGACTGACTGACTGACTGAACTGAACATAGGACAATCTAACCGCGACAATGACACGACAGAACTTGTAAAACCTAGGAACTTAAATACACAGATTGGATGATGACGATAATTGGACACAGGCGAATACACAGCTGAACATAATAAAAAAGGAAATGGTACAAGTGGAAAAAACAGAACATGAACTGAAAACGCTGGGTCAATTACCCAGGAATCCTGACAGTACCCCCCCCCCCCCACCCCCCACCCCCCACCCCAAAGGCCGGCACCTGACGGCCGAAAGAAAAGAAAACCAGACCAGGGCAGGTGGAGGGGGTCTAGGACGGAGGGGTGCGGAAACTCCTGGCTGAGGAGCAGGAGAGCTCACAGCTTTCTCTGGATGCTGTGGCTGCAGGTCAGGGAACTGAACAGGATAATGAATGAGTGACTGGACCAGAGACTGGATAGAAGATTGGGCAACCGCCGACTGAGCTACGGGAGACTGGACTACAGAAGACTGGAGGTGGGTGAGGTGTTAGACTGATGGGTGAACAGGCTCTTCCGAGCCTCCAGAGCAAGAGGGCACTGGCTGGACAGCCTCAGCTGAGCCTCTAGGATGGTCAGGTTGGATTCTGGCAGCCCTCAGCCTGGGTGCTGGGACAGGCACGGAAGGTGGCTCGATACCAGTCACACCCACCCGAGGAACATGAACGGGTGCAGGAGTGGACTGGGTCACAGCTGCCCTCGTCCTGGGAGCTGGCACAGGTTTGGGTGTAGGCTAACTGATAGGGGTGGAAATAATGACTGGGTGTGTGATACTGACAGGTTTATCAGGGATTATTCTGGTCCTTCTGCCACCACTATTTACAGTCTTTAACTGAACAGTCTTTGAGGGTGTTGAAGTGCAGTTATTGTCTTCAATAAATTTCTGCTCAGAGGGAGCAGAAAAAGTCTTCCCAGTCCACATCATCGTCCAGGAGGGAAACTCCCCATGAATCAGAGAGGAGTCTATTATGTGTTTTAAGTGAAGAATCAGATGAAGGGTGTGGAAAACAGTCACTGGAACTCACCACCGGCAGTTGCTGAAAATAGTCCATTTTATGGCGCCGTGTGCGCCGCTTTCTCCGGGAAGAGGAAGCGGCTGGGGTAAACACATGAGCCTCTGGCGCGGTAGCCTCCGTTGAGCCGAGGTGGGAGGCGTAGCCGCTGTGCCGTGGCGAGGCGGAGAGGCTGGTGAGTGAAGCAGCCGGCGGCCGAGCGAGGAACGGAGTGGCGAGGGAGCGAGTGGCCAAAACTTGGCCAGTTACACCCACTCTCCACGGCGAATGCTCCGATGCAGGAGAGGCAGCAGGCGGAAGAACGCGGCGTCCCCAAAGTCCGCCCAGAGCCAGACAAGTCCCCGCGAAGACGCGCTCTCTCACATGTAGGTAGGTGAAGGTTAGTGGTGAGCGGATCGATCCAAATATCGATAGTATCGATCCCAAGTCGGGATCGGTATCGGATCGATACGAGCCTGGTTAGATCGATTCTTTACTTTGAGTTCTGTTTGTTTGCTATGCTGTGCTTTCGGCAAAAACGAAACAGCCAGGCCGCTGGACTCGCTGCTCCTGTGTCAGCGGAGAGCAGGCACACTTTGCCCCCCCTTATGTTTCGGTGTTGCGCTGACACATCACGTGAATTAGACACTTTGTGGGTTATTAAGTTGTTTACATATTAATGATATTTTTACCAATTGTTTTTGTTGTTGAGAATTTTAATTGTATTTTGTGTATTATAGTTTATCAACAGTATTTGTTTTAATTTGTTTACTGGTTTGCATGCACTTAAGATTTAAAAAAAAAAAAAGATCGCCACCACAGCAGACCCGATGGCATTTTCATGCTTCGCCGCATCATTTATTCTTACAATAATCACACCGTTGCTGTAACAGTACATTCAACGGCTGCAGCTCTCCCACTGGCAGCCGTACACATCACCACCACCAAACCAGCAGCGGCATCGCAGAACACGCCCTGCCACATACCCCCATCGCCCGCTTCACCCCACCCCGCAAGCAGGCGAGGGAATCGGCACCCCATGCCCCGGCCTAGCGACGTGGAAGTGTCCACTCTGGCGGTTGCCCGCGCCTCCAGCGGAAGCCCGGGAGCTGGCCTGATGGCCACCCATATGGCAAGCACAGCGGCGCAGCAGGAGTGGAAGTGAGCCAGGGCTCAGAGGCAGCTGGGCCTCTGAGCCGGCACGCTGGCGCGCCAGCCTCCGGCTCACCCCGAGCCGCGCGCTGTCCACCCTTACAGTGATCACCCGGTTGCTGTAACAGTAGCCTACATTCAACGGCTGCAGCCCTCCTGCTGCCAGCTGTACACATCAACACCAAAAACAACAACAGCACAAGCAGCGCACAGGTTTTAAGCCGGTGAGGCAGGATTGTAGATGCAGTGAAGCTGAGTCCATCTATCCTGCAGCAGCATCGCAGACCACGGCCGGCCACAATAATAAAGCATTTTTTATTTAATTATAAATAAATTATATCCTGGGTTTTAAGTAATTAATAATACAAAAGGAAAAATCACAAAAAACACTTAAGGTCATGAAAAATTAATTGCGATTTAGCAATTCAATGAGGCATCCACCTTATTTATTGAAAAGTATCGGTATCGGTATTGGTATCGGCGATACTGGCCCGTATTTACTTGGTATCAGATCGATACCAAAATAAGCAGTATCGCACACCACTAGTGAAGGTTGGTGTTTATTGTAGACGGAGTGAACAAACAGAACAGACGCAGGAAATGGCTGGCTGGATGGCTGGATGACTGACTGACTGAACTGAATATAGGACAACCTAACAGCGACAATGATAGGACAGAGAACTTGTAAAACCTAGGAACTTCAATACACAGAGTGGATGATGACGATAATTGGACACAGGCGAATACACAGCTGAACATAATGAAACAGGAAATGGTACAAGTGGAAAAAACAGAACATGAACTGAAAACGCTGGGTCAATTACCCTAACCCTGACAAACTTTAAATTCACTTCATTACATTCTCTTCTTTTTGATCTTATTCTAAAGATAGAAAATTCAATAACATATGAACATTCAGTTACTTATGAATGCTTCACTTCATGTTTCATTGAGTTTATCCCATTTTACTTCGAATAGATTTATCATTAGCTCATTCTCACATGAGCGTTCATTTTAGCATAATCTATTTTTAATTCAAATACACATTCTTTCATTTTTTTCTCTTCAAAACAATATGTTTGTCAATTGTTTATTAAATCATACATGTTAGACATTCTTTTAGCTTAGTGGCTCCTTAGTATCGCTCTTACTTCTCACACACATGCAACATCCAAGGCCATCTGAACACAGACCCTTCAGTGAGAGGCTTATCTTTAGAACCATTTCATAGATTACATTTTCTAATTTGTTATATTGGTTAAACTTTTACCTGAATATATTGATGAGATGATGAGATGATGATGAGAGATGAGATAGCCTTTATTTGTCAGTTGCAGGTCTTTTGCCCACAGCCAAGATGACAGACCTTGCCAACCGTACATATAATACACAAACATCACATTGGGGAGACAGGTCAGGCTAGGTAGCGAGGAAAAAAAAAATCAAAATGTGTAACACAGAAGGATAATCCAGGAATGCACAGATATCAACACACCATAGCACAATAAACACAGACAGGGAAACATGGGAAAGAGTTCCAGTGTGTACATCTGATCTGGGACCGCTGCAATCTTTCGACTGCGCCTCCAACTGACCCGATGTCCACATCAGAGGGGAGGTAAGCGTTGGAGGTGGCGTTGGATCCGGGGTAGGGAGGGTGATGCGTCGGTGAGTGCTTATCAGTATCAGTGTATATGTATGTGTGTGCGTGTCCATAGTTCAGCTGAGACAGTGTCCTTCGCCCTGCCAGGCTAAGTAAACAGTCTTCCAGCCAACCCTGGTTGCCTTGCATGGAATGGGAAGGAACAGACTAAACACAGTCGTTATATATTCTAATCAGTATTAAGCAATTAAGCATAATTACCTATCAGCAAAACAACATATAAATTATGATTAATTCTGTGTTTAACAACTACAACACACTTAATACCATTCCACTCAGAATGATGTATAATGATCAGTTGGCGACACATTTTGGTTCAAACTTGATCATGTCTATGCTCACAAACTCCAGACACTAGAATAATTTTCATTAATAATTTTCAAATTAATTTCTCCTTCATCATAAGTCCTTGCAGGACTTCAATCTCTCTCTATCTCACCTCTCTTGATACACTTGAACTCTCACTATGAGGACCAAAGAGATGTCAGTGGAAATGAAGGAGGCCACCATTAAGCTGAAAAACTAAAATAAACCTGAGGAGGTCAATTTAAAATCAACTCAGATTGTATAAAAACTACTTTTCTTGATTTTAAAGCAGAGATTTCTATTCTTTACCTTTGTGTCTCAAATGAACTTGGTTATCCAGCTAGTTAGGTCTATGTGTTTTTGGACAACACATTCCTCCCCTTTTTTTTAGGATTAGTTAAATCTCAACTTTAAACTAATGAAGTTATTGCAGGGTCTATTTTTAACAGTCTTTTTTTTTTGTTTCATTGTTTCAGTGTGTGTAGGTTACCAAACCAATGCTGCGTTCACAAATTTTACAGTTTTTCACAGCCTCATCTTTCATGAGGTGGCTGTAGCTCATGAGGTAGTGCATGTCATCTATTAATTGATGGATTGATCCCTGGATTCTGCAGTCTGCATGCCAAAGATACCAACACCAAGTTGCTCTCAGATGTATCCATCAGAGAATGTGTGTGAATTTTAGATAGAACACACTTAATCATAGAAAAAGTGTATATATGAATTGGTGAATGAGGCAAATAGTATAAAGTGCTTTGAGTGCTCAGTAGGGACCGGTATCGGATAAAACCTAAACGATACCCATCGTTTAGGTTTTATCCGATACCGGTGCCAAACCGGTACTTTTGAAACAGTGCCGGTGCTTAAACGGTGCTCAAACTGGTGCTTAAAGAATGGAGAACACAAAATTGGTCCAAAAACCTCTCATGTTCAGCTGTTTTTTTGTAAAAACATAACAATGTTAGCCTTTTCTGCAGCTATGGGGCATATATGGTATCACTCTTGGCTGGAAGCAGCTTAAACAGTGGAAAAAACACAAACTTTGTCCAAAAACCTCTCATGTTTAACTGTTTTCCACTTTTTCTTTGGTCATTTTAGCCTTTTTGGCCAGGGTGAAGGGAGTATCTGCCATCAAACAAGAAGACAGCCGCATGTAGCTATGATGATGTTTGCTAGTTCACCTTACATGCATTAATGTAATAACGTGGTTAGCCTACTCAACGTAAATTACACACGAACAACATTAAGCTACTCACGCAGAGAAGAACGGCTGCTGCTGCATCATCATCCTCATCATTTCTGCTACACTGGCAGGGCTAGGGGCCAGGACTCTCCTCTTCGGGTTTTTTGGGGGATGTTGCTAACTCTGGGTCCAAACACAGGCACCACACCCGCAGTAGATGTGCACGGTGTGAGGTCTCGCAGCAAGCTATCAAATATGGCGCATTTCTCGGCTTTTAAAAAAAAACGCTATGCATCGCCAGGTGTTTCATCAGATTTGAGGTGTTACCTCCTTTGACAGTATCACAGTATCACCTTAAAGCACTTGTTGCAGGCTGCTGAGTTTGCATCTTTTGCTGTGAAGTACAGCCAGACTTTTGACCGTTTCGCCTTGGGCATTTTTAATCTGTAGCTCTGCTCTAAAAGAACGTACGTACCTGGACCTGCCTACTATCCTCGGAAACGTAAAATGATTGGCTAGAATCTAAAGTGTATCATTCCATACCAGTTGGTGGCGGTAATGCACCTTTCAGTTGCTTGCCAACCGCCAATACAAATGTAAGGAAGAAGAAAGTGTATCACAGCTCAGGAAAAAAAGCACCGAAATGTGCGCTGCTTTTTGGTCTGGTTACTACCGTTTATGTCAGAACCGGTGCCATCATGGCACCGGATACCGGTACCCATCCCTAGTGCTCAGGTAGAATAGAAAAACACTATATAAGAATTAGACCATTTACCATGTCATTTAGTCAAATTAGGTCAAAATCAGACCTTATATGATGTCTAGTGATTTATCCTGAATTGGTTAATAAAGCTTCCTGGTGTCCACAGTGTTGATGAAAATCAACAGAAAATTGTTTTTGGACATGGTCCACTTCTCAGGGAGGTGTCATGAAGGGCAAGAGGAGATATGTGTTATAATTCACTGCCATGTCAACTTGTAATTACAAACCCATCTGTCTCTCATTCTATGACAACCGCAAAATGTCCAATTATGGTTTCATTTAAATTGTAATTAGTTCAGCCCAATTTGCCATCCTCTGGCATGCTGCATGTGCCTAATGAAAGTGAGATGCATGCTTCAGTGCTAAGGAACCTGATAGTTTGGTGCTGACTACACACTGGTTTCCACACAAACACATGCACTCTGCGTTTTAGGCAAAGTAATAATTAATGTGTTGATAATCAGATTTGTAATGATTTCTTCATACCTATTAGCACATTACCTCAAAGGCTCTTGGTAACAGGAATGTTTCTGGTGCCTGTGGCAAGATATCAATCGACACTGTGAAGAGACCCTTTCACTGCAACCAGGCTGTTTATGTTACTAAAACATGCATCAGAATAATTTACTAACTTACTTTTTTTAGTAAAGCAAGTACTACTATGACTACAGTCAATTCAGCATTGTACAGCATTACTGTGTTTCATATCAACTGCAAATTTAGTTTTTCAGAATTTTAAAAAGAGTTTCAATAATATTAATGTCACTAACTCAGCCTTATAAAGCTTTTATTGACTTTCAACTGTAATATTTTGATTATTCTTATCCTAGATGATTTACAACAACTTGCAGAGTACAGTAAACATTTGGGGTAAATAAATAAAATAAAATAAAATAAATGGAAAAAAACAAGATGGCAATACCTTTCATTTAATTCAACTTTTTTATTTGCTGATATACTGCCACACTACTGTCCTGGAGCCTTGTACTGAATGTAATCATATATGAACATGCTGTAACAACATCCAGGTCTGTTTGGTATGCACACATCAGTAGCAACATTAAAACCATCCATCCCAAGGGGTTCGTTCAGGCCACCCTATGGATGCTCGGTTAACCTCGGGTGATTTTGTAGGGTCAAGACAACTTGGGCATACAAATCCCAGGTTTATCAGAAAGACTGTGATTTGCCTCCCATTTGTACTGTTGGACTGTAATCACCCACTGATTAGTTTTAGAGACTAAAATCTATTTGATTGGGTTTAGGAGAAGGCAGTGGTTAGAATTAAAATATGCATCTTAACACCAACACTTCTTTGCATTGAAAAATGATTGGAATAGACAGCACCAACTTAATAATGCCATTACCATGTGCTTCACACACCACCTACAAAGTATGTGAGACATCACAGTAGCTTTGACAAAACTGCATTTCTTTTCATTCTAGGATTGAGAACAGTGCTTATCAGCATCGAGAGCTTCAATTGTGTACTATAAAAAACATCAGCTTCAAAATTAAAGGGAAGGTTTCCAATAGATAATACACATTGATTTAATTCTCCTGTTGCTGCAGATTACTCATTGCATGTTACTGGAGTGAAGAGAGTGGAAGTGTGGTATCCTTAGATATATTTGAGGTGATTGTGTCTGTATTCAGGCCATGATTAGCTTGTAATCATCAAAATACGAACTCGTTGTTATCTCTCCAACTCAGCAGTCTTCAGGAAATCTGGTTTTTAGTATTTTTTTTATCTTTTTTTCCTCTTTCTGTCATTGATTATAATATGCACAAATTTCCATAGCAGTAGTGACTTTTATCTGTTCAGAAAGGTCTGTCATAGATATTTTTTTTTCTATTCACGAAGAGGTAACTAAAACTGGTAGCACCCCAGGTTATGGCATTAGGTTACTGGCAAAGTGATAACATGTGGGTGTTTTCATTCCTGGGGCATAAAATAATGCATATATTTCAGTGCTGCTGGTATGTCTCATTTATGAACAAGGAGGTCCTTTGAAAACAGTGTGTCTCACCAAGGAAGCAACTTCAGCGTCTCTCCATGCTTTCAGGAGGTTGAGGTGATATACCTGTGTGGCTCCTCCCCGGTTCAACCACCACATTTCATAGTAAATGTCACTCACTCACCGTGTGACCACAAAGGGACCTTGCCAATTGGCGAGTAACTTTAATTTAGAAGAAGGGAGCAATACAAGCACTTTATCTCCTGGTGAAAATTGCCTGAGCCTCGCCCCTCTTTTGCACAGGTGCTGCTGACGTTCCTGGGCCTGGAATGCATTCTCCCATGATAACATCCCCAACATGTTCTTTCTAGAACGTATGGAATCTCATTTTTAGGTGGGCTTGGACCTTCCTCCCAGTTTTCTTTAATTAGGTCCAACACCCCCCTTTGGCTTCCTGCCAAACATCAACTGCTTGAGACCTCTGAGAAAGATTTTGTTGAACTTGCCTTTGTCTTCTGTGTTTAGGAGTTTATGAGGTGCATGATACAATCCTCTAGATCATAGGTGTCAAACTCTGGCCCGCGGGCCAAATTTGGCCCGCAGCCTAGTTACATTTGGCCCGCGAAGCCATACCAAATTACTATTAGAGCTGGCCTACTGGTATTATACAGCTAATATATATATTGTTTAGTATTAAGCTTTGCTTGTTCCATATTCAGTTTTTCAGCAAAACTTGTTTGAGTCCATAAGAAAAGATTCATTCTTATATCTAGAGGAAGATTTTTTTTTCAATAAATATTAACATTAGCCCGCGACTTTGTTCCAGTTTTGAATTTTGGCCCACTGTGTATTTGAGTTTGACACCCCTGCTCTAGATTAAAGTCCAATTGAAAAAAGATTGTCGTCCTCCCCAGCTTACCTCGCATTACATCTGAGAGGGAGTAAAACAACTTTATACTCAGCCTTTCATGTTTTAAGTGATACAGAATTCTAAAACTGAGTTTATCTGTATGTGAGTTTTCTAATAGTAATTCAACATTAATTGTTAATCCAAAATGTAATTAATTTTTAAGTCTAATTAATATGATGAATGAAAAATGTAGATTGAGCAATTAAATGATTCTAATATGATGATTTTGTGAGCACTGGCGTGACTCAGCCATGAAGTTAGTGTGTGTGAGTCTGGCTGCAGGAATCTGAAAGATAAATGTGTCTCTGGCCAATCAAGGTGCATGATTTTGACTAAGAAATTATATTTAGTATGTTGTAATTGATAAACAGAATAATTTATTTGATTTTGATGTTAATTATGCTTAATGCTGATCAGAATATAATCAAGTATAGCCAATAAAATTAATAAAAATACAATCTGAGTGAGGAACTACATCTAGTAACATGCATCTACCTCAAATTTCTGTATAGAGTGCAGAGAAGGAAGTGGAGCAGTGGGTTCAGGGTGTGGTGTCAGGTGAGGCTGACAGAACAACTGATGACCATCAAGTAATTATGCCTTCCCTATTCGAGGAGAATGCCGGGACCTGACGGGGCAATATATGTGATGTGTGAAGCCAGAGAAGGCAGCTGGAAAGCTGCACAACCAAGAGCGCACCAATAGCTGTTTCCAATAAAAACACCTGTCCACATGTAAACGCTGTGTGCGTGGGTCCTTCATTACTGCCACAAATACATACAAAATAAGAGAAAGGCACACAATAGAAAAGGTTCACATTAGGGAGCAGGTTGTAAAGTGCTTGAAAGTAGTGCACCTTGGTCCGAGTAGAGTCTGTGTGTGAGTGTCCTGAGTGATGAGGGTTACTCAGACCATGGGACATTTTGGTGGGTTGGGCCTGGGTGGGGTATAGGGGGGGATAGTGTTTGTTAACAGTCTGAATGACCCAGGGAAGAAGCTGTTTGTGAGTCTAGAGGTGTGGGACCTGATTGACCGGAGGTGCCGACCGGAGGGCAACAGCACGTGGACGGGGTGCAAGGGGTCACCTGTGATGCTCTGGTTTTCCTGAGACAGGAGGATCTAGCGATGGCCTCCAGGGGTGGCAGAGGGCAGCCAATGATTTTGGCCGGTGGGCAGTGTTAATTACCCTCTACGCGCAATCCTGTTTTCAGTAGTGGTCGCTGGGTACCAATCACCCAGGCAGTAGGAGAGTACGCTCTCCACTGAGGAGAACAGGTGTTGTGTGCATTCCATCTCTATTTCCTCATGCCTGACACAGAATGTCCCACTGCACGTCACTTACTTAGAGCTTGGCACAGTCTGGTCACTCCTCACTAGTGATTATATGTATATGTTTCTGGTCCTCCTTTGAGGATAAAGCAATGATGTGACTTTGAAATAGTCAATCGATGTTTCAGTTGCTACTGGTTTAAAGTGTGGCACAGAACTTCCATCTGGGTCTGTGACTTCAACGATTGGCTTTGTGGCGGTGCTGTCATTTAAATCTAAAGCCTGCTCATTCATTCCTGGGTTAAACTCATCTCCCCTCATGTCATTCATCTGGTGACTTGAGGAGACAGAGATCATGCACTCACTCCAGGAATTTCTGGTGTGGGTTGGCGGAGACTGGTTGACGGTGGCACTTGTTTTTCACTGCCAGAGTATGCTGGAGGTGAAGCTATGGGAGATTATCCAAATCTGGAATCTCCAAGTCTGATGATGGTGTTGGTCTGTCATTTTGCTCCAGCCTCTGTGCTCGTGGAGGAGGTTGATCCAGGTCTAGGTCGACCTGCTTTTGACATACTGTGACATTTGATTAGTATAATTTTTCATCCCTGCCAGTCAAATCATTCTCTCCCTGATTCTCCCACAAGAAAAGAATATTTTCAATTAGCATTAAATTACACATCTTTTCTTTGAACTAATTTGTTCCTCATCTTCATTTTTCCTTTTTTTTCCTTTCTTTGCATCATGTTATACTGAATTTTGGAAATGCAAATTAATTTATCTACATGTTTTATTGCTACAACATATCACCATGGTTTATTTTTCATAAATTAGACATTTGGACTATTTTAGGTTATACTTCATTTGAATGGCTTTCTGCTTTGGACTGTGGGGAGCTCAGAGACACAATCTGTAGATTCTCAGTAACAACCGATGTCTATTTGTGAATTCAGCCCCAGTAAGTCGTCACTTATGTAACTCACAGTCTCGTTAACCTGCGTCAGCCTAAAATAACTGTGTTTACTTGCATCTGTTGCTGGCGATCAGCTCAAGTTAACAGTGTTGACCTTTTTACCAAACACAATATAATTTCACATTCCTTAACAACTACAGTTCAATCAGAAATTCACGTTGGTCCGAGCCACCATCCACTCTGGGTTCTTTATCAATTGAGATTTCAGCAGTGACTGTCTGCTCCCAGTCCTGCACTTGTCTCCTCAATAATTTGCTTGGTGGTAAGCACTCTTTCAGACTCATTGAGTCTACCTGCAGGGTTTCCTGAATCAACATGAAAGCAGAGCAGAAATTACTTGATATATCCCATGCTTGTCGCCAATATTATTGTGGAAAAATAAATTGAGCATTGAAACCAAACTGATTTTTTTTAGATTTATTTAAAGAAACCTTTGCAAAGGGATCAATACAGCACAAACAGGGTTCATACCAGCAGTGAGAAATAGGCAAAATACTGACAGCTATTATGTGCATACAATCTGTCAAAAAAAAGCTAATTTATAACAGCTCCTTTATAGCCAATGTGTGGATACACTCTTGTGTATTCAGTGGTCGGGAGTTAAATGCTCACCATCGTGCAGTCACCAGCTTGATAATGAATTGCATCGTGGCCTTGAACAAAGCTTACAGTTAGCTGTTTCCAGAGATGGGCAGTAACGCGTTACTTGTAACCTTTGCAAAGTAACGAGTAAAGTAAGGGATTACTATGGCAAAAACGGTAATTGGGTTACCGTTACTTTCCCGTAGGAACGCTGCGTTACTGCGTTACTAAAACCGTGATTTTTTGCGAGAATGTCTCATGACAGTGACGTAAGCGAGTGCGACGTTCGTGACAACAGCTGTGTGCAGATCAACAATGGATCATATATCGAGTGCAGAGAGAGTATGAGCGTGCAGCGTTTAAAGCGTGGAAGTACTGACCTTACTTTGAGTTTGATTCCATAAAAAGTGACAAAAACATTAGTGTCCGTTGTGCGTGGGAAGAAAACTTCTTTTTACAGCGAAAAAAACCCCTAAACTTCCGAGCAAACACCGAGTAGCTACGACATAATGGGAAACTCACAGAGAAACTCATGGATTCTTCCACTGACCGCTGCGGCACACCTGCACCAGGGTAAACCTCCGCCCACCTGCTTTACAGGTGAAAATAGAGCAAAAGGACCGCTAGTCTTTGACTTTATTTATTTTCTGCTGTGTTTTACTTGCATCTATTTGAAAGACTGAGTGTAAACACACAAAATATTTTATTTTATGTGCTGGAATGTGCAGAAAATAGGTTTAAATGTTAAACTAATTTCTTCCAGTCAGAGAATGTTGCAGATAATTAAACTTTTGCTTGATGCATAAAGTTAAAAGATTAAAACTAATAAAACAAGTTTTAAAAAGAGACTTTTCCATTTGATTACATTTTGTATGATGATTATGTAGAAAAAGTAGAATTGGGCTGAAAGATCTATCACTTTATCACCTATTCAGGTTGTAAATCGTGTTTTTAAAAAGTAACTAAGTAACTAAGTAATTAATTACTTTTGAAAATAAGTAATCAGTAAAGTAACGGGATTAATTTTTGGGGGAAGTAATCAGTAATTAGTTACTGATTACTTTTTTCAAGTAACTTGACCAACACTGGCTGTTTCCCATCTCTGTACACTCTTTCCTTTGTATAACAAAGAGACAGTTTCATACCAATAGTACACTGAGGCTAAATTAGGTGAAACACAAATTTTACATTACACTCATTACTACTTTTTCTCTGTGAGCCTCCACCTTTTGATGAGCTGTACCTGTAACTGTGAGAAAGCAGGTCCACAGCCTCATTGATCTCAGTCTTATAGGTGGCTGTTTTGTGTTCAAAGGCCTTTGGCACAGATAGTGCATTGATCCATGGGTGATTTATCAAGTCTGCAGTGCTTGTGCCTAGCTACAAGTCCAACACACTGCCACGGTGATTAATTGTGTGCCTCAGTGGCAATACTGAGTGTAAGATTGTACATGATGTGACAAGAAGGGTCAATAACCAGCAGTCACAATGGGCCCACACAGAGGAAGGACCTACAGATTGATTATATTATATACAATAGCAGCAGCAGAATAAGCACTTAAAGTGTCTATCCTTTTCAGTCATGAATTTTGATTTTTGAGAATTTATTGTTAATACTTTTTTTTTCTAAATTTATGATTCCAAATAAACATTTTAAATATGTCAGTTGTAGATTATGTTCAAATATAATGGCAGTACAATGTGAATTTCTAATCACCTCTAACAGATGTAATTCAAAGACAGCTCTACTAACAAGCCAAGCCTGGAGTTGTCAACTTTTACTACCAAGAGCCATTTTTGAGCAACTTCTGACCAAAAATAAATAAATAAAATAAAGCTCGTTCTACTTAGAAAAGGAGCTTTATTTTATAAAGGTGATATGCCTCAAGGGAAGGAGGGGGGGCTCTCAGCAGCTGACTGTCAGCTGACTGCTGGCTGTAGGTTAACTGTTAGTTTGCTGACCATTGGCTGAAAGTGGTCATTTTGAGTGGTTGTATCTGTGTCTATACTGTCTGAGTCTCCTCTTGTTCTCTGTCACGTCATCGTCATCTCCTGTGAACATGACCATCAGTATGGTAGTCAAAGGAGCTTGCAAAGAAAAGCGTCTGGACTTCTTTAAGTTGCTTGAAGACGTTTCACCTCTCATCCGAAACCCTGGCTGAGCTCGTTGTGAAACCTTCACAACCCTGGCTGATTGGGACCCACACCCAGTTTCACACCTTGGCTCAGGCGATTAGAGGATCATCAGGGGGTCCTTTTGTCCCTCTATGGGGGGATACTCCCAATTCAATTCAATTCAATTAAATTTTATTTATATAGCGCCAAATCACAACAAAAGTCGCCTCGAGGCGCTTCATAGATACAGAGAAAAACCCAACAATCATATGACCCCCTATGAGCAAGCACTTTGGCGACAGTGGGAAGGAAAAACTCCCTTTTAACAGGAAGAAACCTCCGGCAGAACCAGGCTCAGGGAGGGGCGGGGCCATCTGCTGTGATTGGTTGGGGTGAGAGAAGGAAGACAGGATAAAAGACATGCTGTGGAAGAGAGACAGAGGTTAATAACAGATATGATTCAATACAGAGAGGTCTGTTAATACATAGTGAGCGAGAAAGGTGACTGGAAAGGAAAAACTCAATGCATCATGGGAATCCCCCGGCAGCCTACATCTATTGCAGCAAAACTAAGGGAGGATTCAGGGTCACCTGATCCAGCCCTAACTATATGCTTTAGCAAAAAGGAAAGTTTTAAGCCTAATCTTAAAAGTAGAGATAGTGTCTGTCTCCCGAATCCAAACTGGAAGCTGGTTCCACAGAAGAGGGGCCTGAAAACTGAAGGCTCTGCCTCCCATTCTACTTTTAAATACTCTAGGAACAACAAGTAGGCCTGCAGAGCGGGAGCGAGGTGCTCTAATAGGGTGATATGGTACTACAAGGTCATTAAGATAAGATGGGGCCTGATTATTTAAGACCTTGTATGTGAGGAGCAGGATTTTGAATTCAATTCTGGATTTAACAGGAAGCCAATGAAGGGAAGCCAAAACAGGAGAAATATGCTCTCTCTTTCTAGTCCCTGTCAGGACTCTTGCTGCAGCATTTTGGATTAGCTGAAGGCTTTTCAGTGAGTTTTTTGGACATCCTGATAATAATGAATTGCAGTAGTCCAGCCTGGAAGTAATAAATGCATGAACTAGTTTTTCAGTGTCACTCTGAGACAGGATATTTCTAATTTTAGAGATGTTGCGCAAATGGAAGAACGCAGTCTTACATATTTGTTTAATATGTGCGTTGAAGGACATATCCTGGTCAAAAATGACTCCAAGGTTCCTCACAGTGTTACTGGAGGCCAAGGTAATGCCATCCAGAGTAAGAATCTGGTTAGATACCATATTTCTAAGCTTTTCAGCGCCGAGTACAATGACCTCAGTTTTATCTGAATTAAGAAGCAGAAAGTTAGTGGCCATCCAGGTCTTTATGTCTTTAAGACATTCCTGCAGTTTAACTAATTGGTGTGTGTTATCTGGCTTCATGGACAGATAGAGCTGGATGTCATCTGCATAGCAGTGAAAATGTATGCTATGTCTTCTAATGATGCTGCCTAGGGGAAGCATGTATAATGTAAACAGAATTGGTCCTAGCACTGAACCCTGTGGAACTCCATAATTAACCTCAGTGTGTGAAGAGGACTCTCCATTTACATGCACAAATTGGAGTCTATTAGATAGATATGATACAAACCACTGCAGTGCAGTACCTGTAATACCTACAGCATGTTCTAATCGCTCTAATAGGATATTATGGTCAACAGTATCGAATGCTGCACTAAGGTCAAGAAGGACAAGTACAGAGATGAGTCCACTGTCAGAGGCCATAAGAAGATCATTTGTAACCTTCACTAAAGCTGTTTCTGTGCTGTGATGAACTCTGAAACCTGACTGAAACTCTTCAAATAAACCATTCCTCTGCATCTTCAATCCCACTAGGTTTAAATCTGGAACTCCCCACCATTTGACCTTAGAACTGAAGAAGCTTCTCGGATGAGAGGTGAAACGTCTTCAAGCAACTTAAAGAAGTCCAGACGCTTTTCTTTGCAAGCTCCTTTGACTACGATGACCTGGATGACTGAGAACCTTCACAGACCCATCAGTATGGTTTCTCCCTAGTCTTAGTGTCTTGGCCATTTAGTTTGTTCATGTCATGTTGTTTATTTATTTTCAGTTTGTTACCAGCCATAAAGCTGCATTTTAAGTCCAACTTCTGTTTGCCGAGTCCTGCCCTTGGGTCCTCACTCTACCCGCCACACAGCCAGTACTAAAAATATAAGAAATAGTTGTTTTTTTCTTTATTTAACTTTAACTGGTTAGCAAGGAATTTTCCAGATTTTTTGCCTCAAAGTTCTCCAAGCACAGTCTTTTCACTTGAAATTGTGTTTCCTTATTAATTATTTTATTTAATTCTAGATTTAGCTTTCTCAGGTTGTTAATTATTTTTTCTTGTTGCAAGGCAGAATAAGCATATTCTACTAATTTAATTTACTGTTATTGCTCTAATACAATAGATGAGAGGTCACTAACAGGCAGACCACGGTACGGATTCAGACCCACAAGTCCCATACAGACCCAGACCTACAGCCAGAACATAAGGTTATGATTTAAAAGATGACTGGTGCAGTCTTTCTGGTCTTTAGAGTAGTGGTTCAGCAGCTGAAGAAATGCACAGACCAGTTGGATGCGAGTTAAGCCACACATACAACTCAGCAAATCAACTATGTGCATTCCAGACGGTAAACACAGTGGCAATAGCTGAGAATTAGTAAGTTACACACAAAAAGACGATAGAAAGAAGAAGTAAGATGGCAATGTAGAAAAAGAGAAAGGAAGAAATACAGATGACTGCGCCAGAGAAAGCTGAAAAAAACACCAGTGACACGGAGAAGGGAAGGAAAAAATAAGGAACAAACTGTTCTGTGCCAAAAAGAAAAGTGGAAAGTGAAAATAGAGTAATGGGTGAATGCAGGGCTCCTCCATATGCAATTTGGACTGAGAAAGTTTCTCAGGTATGAGGAAAGCAGCCCTGTGTACCTGACGGCACAAACCCCGACATACAAACCTGAATAAATACTGATCTGAAAACTTTATGCACACTTTATTAAATTCAGTTTCACAAAATCGAGAATTTCCTCTATCAAAAACCTTTCAGTGCTCATAAATATCTAAAAATACACGTAACATCTGCCTTTGCTCACAAAACCTTAAATGCGTGTGCACCAATCACCCACACGCCCATGTGGGTTTGAGGCTGCTTTCAAGTCCGAGTGTAAAGCTGGGACATCTGGGCTTCCATTGTATACTTGCATTTTGCTTTGTTTGTTTATGTCAGTGGACACTTGTACACACAAAAATTTTGAAAAGAGAACAGACTTATGAAGCTTAATTGAATAAATGTGTGCATAAATGATCAGTATTTATTCAGGTATGGGCGTACACATTTGTATAATAGTGTTCAGATCGCTCCTGTCATGGTTTGCTTGGCGATGAGAGAGAGTGGACCCAAGCGCAGACAAAGTGGAGGTTTAACTGAAAGTGAACCTTTATTTATGGCTGAATAAAACACCATAAAACAAGAGGCAAGCAGGGAACTGAAATAAACAAAGAAAAACCTTAACTGGGAAAGCTAACGTGAAACATGAAACTTGAGACAAAGAACTAAAAAACGTTCCAACTGTGTTCCAACTTTCGGAAGAAGGAACTGCTCTCACAGCTAGAGATTGATGAGGTATATCTCAAATGCTATGGCAAGCAGGAGACAGGATGAGAGGTCAGAGGGGAGCCCCAAGTGCGATGGAAGAAGGATCGTTGAGTCCTGAAAGATAAGGATAAGTCAGGAAGGGTTCTGAGAGTGTAATTTATTATGCCTGCTTCCCAATGTGCACAAAGGACTATTTACAAAAGGAATAAACAAGTAACTTAAACAAAAAAGAAAGAAAGAAAATAGTCTATTTACAAAGCTACGTGTTACCTTCACTGTAGCCATGTCATAGACTCTCAGGTAGGCCCCAATAGACTACCTTTATACACCATTGCCCCTCCCACTAGGCATAATATTTATCCATCAAAGTGTCTTTTCCCACAAAACAATACTTTTCTCTGCTCATTTCCAGCCATATTTTCCATAATAATCATGTATATTTTATGACTATTTACAGGCAACTTACAGTGTCTAGTAATAAGGGGAAAACCTTCCAAAGAATAATGCAATTCATGTGACCCCCCAAGTGGGAAAACCCACTATTTAATCCCCAAAACTCTATAATGGATGACCGCAGGGAGACTGACTTTTCATGGCTTTTCATGAAAGGTAAGTGAGAATATATATTGGCTGCCCCTGTAGCGCTCAATAGAAAAGTTAACTGTCACGCCTTCCCGTTTGTCTGACAGGCTGGCCTAGCGACAAGCAGCAACAATAACAAATTGTGAAGTGCGTGGAATCCAATTGCTGTTGTGCGTGCATGCGTCCATGTCTGCTGTCTGTGGTCCATGAGAACATAACTCTGTCACATCATCCCCTCCTGGAGAGGTAATCTGCCACTACGTTGAACTTGTCTGGTTGCCTGGTCGGTGTGGGGTGGTGAAACTAAAAGGCTGCAGTGAGAGGCAGCATTGTGTCAGCCGTCTGTTATGGTCCTTCGTGGATCTGATCCAGGTGGGTACTCGGTGGTCAGTTTCCCTCTGAAATTCCCGTCCAAGTAAATAATGTAGTTTCTTGAGTGCCCACTTCACGGCTAAGGCTTCCTTCTCCACAGTAGAATATTTTGTTTCCCGTGGCAGTAGCTTCCGGCTTAGAAAAATGAGCTCCTAATCAAAGTAGCCCCTTAAAGTATGAAAAATAGACGGAGAATGAGAAAGACAGAGAGGTGCAGAGACAGGCAGAAAAAGGAAAGAAAGAGCGGGGATCAGTTAAGGTACAGTTTAAATAATGTTTCGGTGAACAGAGAGAATAGCTTATGTTGTACTTACATTTGCTGAGACAAAAGGCTGCATGGACCTTGGTGCTCTGAGGGAGTCAGAAAGCACATTTGAGGTCAGATATGCTAGATTAATCTGACACTGTCTCTTCTCAAAAAGTTGATTCTGTTCATCTGGCCGTAGCGTTTTCAGTGGGAGAAATGTTTCGTTTTGTGACTCCTTCAGTCTCAGCTGACTGCAGGTTTCTCCAACCTTGTAAACAGTACATCTACACAATGACTGAAACTAGCACCGCTGAATTAACAATTACCATTTCAGTCATTGTGCAAAGTTCATACTAAGTTGTCTAATGGCAGTTCACCCCCGGATTGACCTCTTTCACCAATTAAATCATCTCAACACCTAAACTCATGTTTGTTGTTTGCATTTTAATTTCTCCTATTTGAGATTAACTGGACCATTTAAGTATAAAAACTAAGAATCACCTTTAAAAAGAAAACGATTTTTAAAAGGTGATCTTATGAGAGCCTTGCATTTGTTTTTTTTACGTTGCTTTATTATTCATGAGTGATATCCATTTACTGAGAAACTACTGCTAAGCAAAAATACCAGGTATATAGAGTTTAGAATTTCAGCAGTGTACTGAACTATAAAGTCCAGATGTGGACTTTATAGTTCACAATGCTTTTGTGTTTGTTAACAGGACCCTACAAATATTTATATTTTACCAAACTTTGATGACTACGTCTGCAGTTCCTGCTTTAAATGCATTGATTTTTTTTTATATATTCAACAATCTAAGCCATCAGATTTTGAAGAGGTACTCATTTTACTGCAGCCACTTCATATTCTTCAAAGCAAAGCTATCAACACAAACAGCAACGTAAAAAAATCCAGACAGCCAGCCTGTGTCTTCTATAACTGGAGAGCTCCTTACATTGCACCGCATGGACAATTTGCATTGTTTTTCTGCATGGACCAGAAGAGTGAGGGATAGCAAACTGGATAGTTAATCTGATAGCTAATTCTATAGCTAATCGTGTAGTTAATTGCAAAACTAATACATCTGCTAATATACTGTTAATCCATCATCTTAGAAGAAAGGGAAATGCAGTGAGGACATTGATTTGAAAATTAGGAGTGAATTGTAATTTTAAATATCAGAAATAAATCTTTGAATTCAATGGCTTACTTCTCATTTTTAAATGGTATTTTAAAAAAGAAATTTAGACAATCTTTTTCTTTTTAAATTGGAATTCAAAAATGGTTTTGGAAATTAGTTTTTTTTTTGTTTTTGGGTTTTTTTTTTGTTACATTTTTGGGGGTTTCAATGTTTTTTTAATATCCAACCTTGGTAGATCGGGAATTTGAACACACCCAGAGTCTCTGTGTCTTTCTAGGAATGCAATTGAAGCTTTGTCTATAGGAACTGAAGATCCTGCAGACTGGGGCCTTTGCCAGATGTTCACAGTGCACCCTAGTGATAAGCAACTTTTAAAGGAGCAATAAAAGAACAGTGGCATCCACATGGTACCAGCAGCCAGTTCAGGGCCCATTTTTTATGCAATGCATAATAATAATAATAATTCTATAAAATAATCCAGTTTCCAGAAGGGCAGTGGCACGCTGCATTTACCAGCCACAAGTATTTCAAGGTCCATTACTTATGTAGTGCAACAATAAACAGCGTTGAGCTGAAAAGCTCAGTCCTAACCATGTTGCAGTATCTGACAGACTTTGAGCAGAAAAATTCATTATTCTTTTATTAGTAATAAAGTCAGTTTTCTTTTAATTTAAAATTTGCCTGAAGTAGCAAAAACATGACAGTACAGACCCCATGTAAAGGCAGGCCTCCAACCTCTCCATATGGTCCCATCTGGCCCGGATGAAGGTGTCCGTGGCGATATGGATTCACCACAATTGCTATTGCTTGTTAAAGTGCATCTCACATGAATGAGTCATTTTCCTTTTTTATCTGGAAAATGTTCTGCATGGGTATTGAATTATAATTTTTTTAATCACAACTGTTTTCATTATTTGTGTTTTAATTTCATTATTAATTTTAATATTTTTCTTTTTTAAATGAGAGGCCATTTGGAACCAGAGTATTTTGTGTGTTAAATGGAGAAATTTTCATAAATGGAATCTCAATATTAAGGTTAATTTTTATTCATGTGTTCTGCAGTGAAATGAGGGAATTTGTTAGTCCCATGGTGCATTTCATTACAGTGTAGTGATCAGCAGATGGGTTTAGCTGGTGCTTAGAATCTGAATTACTTCTCTAAAGCTCATATTCTCCCAACAAGAATTCATTAAATACCTCCATTTTAAACTAATGTGAAGCACTAAATCAACACCTTCGGCAGCACTGTTTAACATCTTAATTGCATGTGTTTGATTATGCCACTTGAACTAATTCAGAACTGTTTCGTTTTCATAATGATAATGATGATATAATTAAGTGGCAGCAAAAGAGATCAAATTAAAATCTATGTTTTTATTTTTCTGCAGAATGTTGCAAATCAATACTTTTTAAGCGATGCAACACACATTGCTTAACCTTTATTTTGAGGATTTTTTTATGACCACTTAGTTTATAATGGTCAATCAGAACACAGTGTAACAACAACATGCAATAAAGAGCAGCATTTAACATACCAACCATGTAATGTGAATATGCCTGTCAATAAAAATGGCATGGTAATAGGAATAACCCTATATATCTTTAAACGTGTTCATTAACACAATGTTCCTCTTGTGTGTGTGTATGGGTGTGTACAGGTGTGTGTGTGTAACACAACTTGGAGGAAATTAATAAGATTTTCTCAACACTTAATTAAGGCAGTTTATAAAATAGTCTTGTTATTGTTTTACTCATCCTTACAGAAAGCAGGTTACAACAGGACAGGTTGAAACAATGTTAGTTTAAATAAATCAACACCTCTGACTGTCAGATTCTTTGAAGACAAGGAGAGAGTTTAATTCATTTGAAAGTAGGGCTGTGCAATATCACCAAAATCTCATATCCCGATATAAGAATTCTATCATCCCGATAACAACAATGTAACATTTTCTGTAAATTCTGTGAATCTTGGGCAGCTCGTCTTGTGTGAAGTGTTTCCAGTTGCACGTCATGTAGCTGGAGTCGAGTGTTTTAATGCATGAAACGATACATTGTTAGACATAAGTTGTAACGGCGCCGTTTTCTTTGTGAGTATTTATTACACGGCGTGCTGCGGGGAAAAGCCTGTTCTAACATTTGACTCTAAGGTTTATTTTTTAGCACCTGGCGGCTCTTTTATAAATTCTCATCCGTAAATAATCTGCTCTTTCACGTGATTCATTTTATTTTGAAAAGTCTCAACAGGATCTTTAGCTTTATTGTGAAAGGTTTATGTGGAACATAAACAAGCGGACACGCGATGCTGTTACCGTCGTTGTTGCTAACCACAACGCATAAAAACAGGCGCTTGTCTGTCTGTAGTGTGGTTATATTAAATATAAGAGAAAGAGAGAACTTTAAGAAATTAATATAGCCACTACAGTGAACATCAAAATGATGAAAAAATATTGCCGTAAACAGTTTATTTTGCGACACCAGGAAACAAACGATAGCGTAAAATGAAACGATAGACGTTTTTATATCGTCATCCGATATATATCGTTATATCGAACAGCCCTATTTGAAAGCCTGATGCTTGACCTTGCCCACTGAAACTGACAGCCTGAACATGGCACTTGATCTTTTATTAGACTCGACTGGCTTCCCTTAAAAAAGAACCGTCCCACCACTTAAATCACTCTCTAGATCTTGTTTTAACATATGGCATAGAAACTGAACATTTAACAGTGTTTCCTGAAAACCCTCTCCTGTCTCATCATTTCCAAATAACATTTAAATTTGCAATCTTGGATTACACAGTGGTGTGGAATGCATTTTTATTACAGTAGATGTCTTTCTGAACGTGTTCTAACTAAGTTTAAGGGTATAATTCCTTCACTGTTAACTACCTGAACCATACTCCCACAGAGGTAGTTTATCTTTATAATAGTATTACATCTTCACTGCGTACAATTCTGGATACTGCTCTGTTGAAAAAGAGAGCTTCAAATCAGAAGAACGCAAAAATCAGAACGAGAAATCACAGTCTTCAGAAGACTCTAGTATAACTCTCAAACGTGCACCTTAAAGCTGATAACTCGTAAATAGGAGAGGAAATGCAGCCCGTTCTCACTCCCGAGGCGTAGCATGCCGACGTTTTGTCACGTCCCGTGGCATTCCTGAGGAACGCAAAAGGAGACCTTCGGCGTTCTTATGGTACGCAGCGGGTTATGGCTGAAATCCAGTGCAATGACGCTCCCGCGGTAATAGACATTCCAGCCCTGTATTCCAGCCCTAAACCTAACCTTATCCCTAGCCCTAACCATAACCTTTTTCCTGATCTTAACCAGGACTTTAATGATGTTAAATAGCGTGTTTCTAAGCGATTTGAAGAAAAAGAGCAAACATGTGTAGATTGAGTCCATACGGTTCTCATTTTTCCTCATTTTTCCGAGGTCGTCATTTAGGAACGTGGTGGGTAGCCGAAAACGTAATATGTTGACGATTTGTCACCTAGCGTAAAATGTTACGCTTTGGGAGTGAGAACGTGTTGGGAAATGGTGTCTAACTAATTTAGAAGATTATCATTTAGCCTGGAAAATGCTCTGCTCTATAAACAAAAAAAGTCCTCCGTGAAGCTAGAACATCTTACTATTCATCACTGATCAAAGAATATAAAGCTAGGTTCCTCTTCAGCACTGTAGCCAGGCTCTGGTGAGCTACGCATTCCTTAAACCTTAAGTTCATAAATTTCCTCAAAAATAAAATTTTAACCATTAGAGAAAAAAATGATGTACAGCTACCATACCATTGCCATTTATTTAGACTCTTTTTCTCCAACTGATCTCCATGTTAAAAAGCAAATATGACTTATTCTGATTCATTCATTCTTGAGGTCAGGCTAAAATATATGAATTTAAACAGTGTTCCACCTCAGATAATAATGTAGAAACCTTTGTCCACGTACATTTATTTTGTCATTTGCTCATGCCAATCCCAATAACTTTCCTTCTCCTTGTTAGGTTGCTTCTCATTTTAATGATCTTGGTTTCATGACAATTGTGTTATTTTCTACAATATGTAAATTTTGTTAATGTGAAACCCTCTTTAACTGGCAAAACTGTTTTGAGTTAATGAACCTTTTTGTAATTACAATTGCTATAGCAACAGCAGTACCTGGGCCTGGATGATATTACTTGCAGTCTGTTTTTGGAGTCAGCAGACACAGGCAACCAAAGCTGATTAAAGATTTCTCATAATGTGGAGACACTACCTTGCAGTGCAAATATGTAGGAGCATAATGCACTGTTAGCCTTTAAAAATGAAATCTGGCTGGCATTAAGCTATTAGAATATAGCTTTACAACATGCCTGATTTATTCTCTTTTTATTTGTTCTTATCTGGTGTAGCTTGGACTGCTAAAATATAGACCACCTTATAGTTACTGAAAATTAGATAAGTCATTGAGTAATGAAAAAATTATGGTCTGATTAATCCCCAGAGTGAGAGATTAAATTAAAGGAGAAAATCAAGGGAGAAAATTAGCAGAGGGTCTTTGTATGTTCAGTCTGGTCACTATCTGCACAGTTCAATACTTATTTCTTGCAAAATCCCCAAAATGACCTGTTTTTACCCAAGAATACAGGGACATTCCAGTTTCACATTGTGATTTTATATCAGGATTGCATTATTTTCAATAGGATTAGATCAACGTAAAGAAGAGAGCCTCCCCTTTTACTCCAAGAAAAAAAAATGGTCAAATGAGCTTACTGAAAAAAGCAGTTTTAACAACTTTCTGTCAGACAGCCATCTCTTCCAGTGTAACCTTCAAATTACATGCTTAAATAATTCTCCAGTGCTACTGCGTGTATGACTGGGTGAATGACAGAGACATTGTAAAGCACCTTGTTAAAGGTGTTATATTAGCGCAGCACATAGACCATTTATTAATTTTTCCTTTGTTTTCCTTCACCAGACCAAGCAACACAGCTGAGGCAAACTAACCAACATTCCTGAGCTGGGACACTAAATTTAAAAAACAAAACACAGAATTGGTGAACTTCTGAACACTTCTGATTATTCTGACTGGGTGGTTTTGTATCTCTGCCAGGAAAAGTTAGGGTTTTCTTTGCTTCACTGAGTCATTTACAGAAGCATTTTGATTATTAGGTAAAATTGTCTCCAATTAATTCAGCTTTTTGCAGTTCACAGCAGAATATATCATTATTCATTAAAATAAAACCAACAACAACAAAACCCCACACATATCACTCTGATATCTCTCAACCCCATTTTTTGAACCTCATTGACAGAGAAAGCATAGCAGCTGAAAGACTGTCATTGAGTTAAACTCGGTGTCAAGTGGATTACACTCTACCACTGACATTAATTGCAGGTGACAGGGCTAAGTACAAGGCCCCACACAATGACAGTGATGACTCTGGAGAAAATTTGTCATGGGCCCCCCTTCGTCTGCTGTGACAGGAGTGATTATGCAGACTAGTAACTTTGCTGGACCATGGCTGACTGACGAGACCTAATATAATACAGACAGAAAGGCAGAATCCAAAAAGAATCACAGCCTACAATGTAAATTCCAGTAGAGTAGAAATTTATTTTTACATCGACTTTGGGTCAATGTGAGTGTGATACAGTTTAAATAAAACACTGGAACTCAGAGATATTGAATGTAGATGCATTGAAGCTAATAGGGACGTTTACTGGGAATCTGCAGCTGCAATGAACCCTTTTACTTGTAACTTAATTAACTAGCAACTTAATTACTCATGACAGAAGCTGATATTTGTGTCATAACATAGTTAAATAGTAACCACTTTACTACCATATATGCTAACTTCCCACAGTAACTTTAAGTTAGCAACATAAAGACAGCAAAACGCATATTAATTAGTGCTGTCAGCGTTAATCTCGTTAAAATGACGTTAACGCCATAACTGCATTAATGTGGCAAATCTCCGTTAACGAGTTACCGCAGATTACCCCGTGCGTGGGGCTGGACGGCGCCAACGCATTAGCGCGGATAGCCCGTTAACCAGTCAAGGAAACATGAGAACCCAATTATCTAATAAACAAATGAGCACATTACTCCATAAAGCAATGGGAGCCTTTATTAGGTTCGGATCTGAATAACTCAAAGAATGAGAACAAAACTCACACTATTTCCTCAACTTAAAAAAAATCACTCCAGTACTAACAATATTTAATATGCTAAACATAAATGGGGTTATTACTGAGGATTACAAAATACTACTAAAACTACTGTAGCAATTTCTACAAAAATCCGTCATTGCCAAGCATCATGAAATCACTATCAGTTAAACCCATCAGTCAAGTAGATTTTCAATTATGTGATAAAATAATCTCACTGGAGGAGATGAAAATAAACCGCAATTGATCTGTAATAAATCAGCAAGTATTGATAGTTTGACTTCTGAATTTTACAAAGCCTTTTCTAACGAGTTGGTGCCTTTTATGAAATCTTCACGGAAGGTTTCGAAAATGACTCAAAGGCTGACTATACAGGTTCCTAAACCTAACAAAGATTGTTTATTTATTGACAGTTGGTGTCCAATTTGTTTTCTCAACAATGACTACAAAATCCTTGCTCTGACACAGGGGTGATTTTAGCCCATTTTTGGGGGTGCTTCAGCACTGTTCCCTGTCTGCTTCAGCACCCCCAAAACTAATCAAAGCACCCCCAAAGATTTCTTACTTTTTTTTGACAATATTTGCTGTTTGTGTGACACACTACTAAAAATATAAAAAGCATACAGTACTGTACTTGTTTGAGACGTAACATTTTAACAACAAAAGTATAGACAACCCCCCTCCCATAATGGTTTGTTCCAGCTCGCCTCTCCCCTGCTCTGGCTCTAGCCTCTTGCTGCCAGAGCGATGGTGGCTGAGACACAGCGGAGCGGAGGTGTTAGTGCCTGGCTTAAAACAGGACATATTAGCTACATTTAACCTTCAGTTACTCTTTATATAGTTAGGTAGGAGTCAGACCATGTTTCTTCTTAGCTGAAAAACATTACACCAGGTAACCTGCAGTGTTGGAAACTTGTTTTCCAACAATGTTTGCTACCCTACAATCCGTCCTGCTCTGTAGTAAATTCAGCGACATTTGACCGTCCTGTTGCTCCCACTGAAATGTATACAGCCTATTTAAAAATCTAAAACTTCAAATTCTCCGTGGCCTGCTGTTGTTACTACTGTCCTGTTTTAAATGGATACTTACTAGCTAACTGACTGGATGCCCATTAACCTCATAACTCCTGGTGTGTGTGTGTGTGTGTGTACAGAGACACAGCCAGGTTTATAATGGATATAAGGAAGTTTTTTCAAAAGAAGGAGCAACATTCAGGTAAAATTCAATTCAATTTTATTTATATAGCGCCAAATCACAACAAAAGTCGCCTCAAGGCGCTTCATAGATACAGAGAAAAACCCAAATATCATATGACCCCCTATGAGCAGCACTTTGGCGACAGTGGGAAGGAAAAACTCCCTTTTAACAGGAAGAAACCTCTGGCAGAACCAGGCTCAGGGAGGGGCGGGGCCATCTGCTGTGATTTGTTGGGGTGAGAGAAGGCAGACAGGATAAAAGACATGCTGTGGAAGAGAGACAGAGGTTAATAACAGATATGATTCAATGCAGAGAGGTCTGTTAATACATAGTGAGCGAGAAAGGTGACTGGAAAGGAAAAACTCAATGCATCATGGGAATCCCCGGCAGCCTACATCTATTGCAGCATAACTAAGGGAGGATTCAGGGTCACCTGGTCCAGCCCTAACTATATGCTTTAGCAAAAAGGAAAGTTTGAAGCCTAATCTTAAAAGTAGAGACAGTGTCTGTCTCCCGAATCCAAACTGGAAGCTGGTTCCACAGAAGAGGGGCCTGAAAACTGAAGGCTCTCCCTCCCATTCTACTTTTAAATACTCTAGGAACAACAAGTAGGCCTGCAGAGCGAGAGCGAAGTGCTCTAATAGGGTGATATGGTACTACAAGGTCATTAAGATAAGATGGGGCCTGATTATTTAAGACCTTGTATGTGAGGAGCAGGATTTTGAATTCAATTCTGGATTTAACAGGAAGCCAATGAAGGGAAGCCAAAACAGGAGAAATCTGCTCTCTCTTTCTAGTCCCTGTCAGTACTCTTGCTGCAGCATTTTGGATTAGCTGAAGGCTTTTCAGTGAGTTTTTTGGACATCCTGATAATAATGAATTGCAGTAGTCCAGCCTGGAAGTAATAAATGCATGAACTAGTTTTTCAGCGTCACTCTGAGACAGGATATTTCTTATTTTAGAGATGTTGCGCAAATGGAAGAACGCAGTCTTACATATTTGTTTAATATGTGCGTTGAAGGACATATCCTGGTCAAAAATGACTCCAAGGTTCCTCACAGTGTTACTGGAGGCCAAGGTAATGCCATCCAGAGTAAGAATCTGGTTAAATACCATATTTCTAAGATTTTCAGCGCCGAGTACAATGACCTCAGTTTTATCTGAGTTAAGAAGCAGAAAGTTAGTGGCCATCCAAGTCTTTATGTCTTGAAGACATTCCTGCAGTTTAACTAATTGGTGTGTGTTATCTGGCTTCATGGACAGATAGAGCTGGGTGTCATCTGCATAGCAGTGAAAATGTATGCTATGTCTTCTAATGATGCTGCCTAGGGGAAGCATGTATAATGTAAACAGAATTGGTCCTAGCACTGAACCCTGTGGAACTCCATAATTAACCTCAGTGTGTGAAGAGGACTCTCCATTTACATGCACAAATTGGAGTCTATTAGATAGATATGATACAAACCACTGCAGTGCAATACCTGTAATACCTACAGCATGTTCTAATCGCTCTAATAGGATATTATGGTCAACAGTATCGAATGCTGCACTAAGGTCAAGAAGGACAAGCACAGAGATGAGTCCACTGTCAGAGGCCATAAGAAGATCATTTGTAACCTTCACTAAAGCTGTTTCTGTGCTGTGATGAACTCTGAAACCTGACTGAAACTCTTCAAATAAACCATTCCTCTGCAGATGATCTGTTAGCTGTTTGACAACTACTCTTTCAAGGATTTTTGATATGAAAGGAAGGTTGGAGATTGGCCTATAATTAGCTAAGACTGCTGGGTCTAGAGATGGCTTTTTGAGTAAAGGTTTAACTGCAGCCACCTTGAAGGCCTGTGGTAGATAGCCGATTATTAGAGATAGGTTGATCATATATAAGATCGAAGAATTAATCAATGGCAGGACTTCTTTGAGCAGTTTTGTAGGAATGGGGTCTAAAAGACACGTTGATGGTTTGGAGGAAGTAATTATTGAAGTTAACTCAGAAAGATCAATTGGAGAAAAAGAGTCTAACTTAACATCAATGGTACTAAGAGTAGCTGTAGATAATATTACATCTGTGGGATGATTATTGGTAATTTTTTCTCTAATGATAAAAATTTTATTTGTGAAGAAGTTCATGAAGTCATCACTAGTTAACGTTAAAGGGATGGTTGGCTCAAAAGAGCTCTGACTTTTTGTCAGCCTGGCTACAGTGCTGAAGAGAAACCTGGGGTTGTTCTTATTTTCTTCAATCAGTGATGAGTAGTAAGCTGTTCTGGCTTTGCGGAGGGCTTTCTTATAAAGCAACAAACTATCTCTCCAGGCTAAATGATGATCCTCTAAATTTGTGACACGCCATTTCCTCTCCAGATTATGAGTCATCTGCTTTAGGGTACGTGTTTGAGAATTATACCACGGGGTCAGGTACTTCTGATTAGAGACCTTAGTTTTCACTGGAGCTACAGTATCCAGAGTCGTACATAGTGAGGAGGTGAAATTATTAACAAGATAATCGACCTCTGTTGGGGTAGCGTTCAGATAGCTGCTCTCTTCTGTGTTGGTACAGGGCATTGACGATGATAACAGTGGCTGAATTATATTCTTAAACTTAGTTACAGCGCTTTCAGAAAGACGTCTACTTTGATAAAGTCCACTCTCCACTGCTGCATAATCAATTATTGTAAATGTAAATGTTATCAAGAAATGATCAGACAGGAGAGGGTTTTCAGGAAACACTGTTAAATGTTCAGTTTCTATGCCATATGTTAAAACAAGATCTAGAGTGTGATTAAAGTGGTGGGTGGGTTCTTTTACATTTTGAGAGAAACCAATTGAGTCTAACAACAGTTTAAATGCCATGTTGAGACTGTCATTTTTAGCATCAACATGGATGTTAAAATCACCCACAATAATTATTTTATCTGAGCTCAGAACTAAATTAGATATAAAGTCTGAGAAATCAGACAGAAACTCTGTGTAAGGCCCAGGTGGACGATAGATGATAACAAGTAAGACTGGTTTCTGAGTTTCACAGCTGGGGTGGACAATGTTAAGCATCAGGCTTTCAAATGAATTAAAAGTCTGTCTTGGTCTTTCATTAGTTAATAGACTGGTGTGAAAAATTGCTGCCACACCGCCCCCTCGACCTGTGCTTCGAGATTTCTGGTAGTTAGAATGACTCGGGGGTGTTGATTCATTTAAACTAACATAATCATCCTGCTGCAACCAGGTTTCTGTAAGGCAGAGTAAATCAATTTGTTGATCAATTATTAAGTCATGTACTAACAGAGACTTGGAGGAGAGAGACCTAATATTTAATAATCCACATTTCACTGTTTTACTCTTTGGTTCAGATGTGGATACTGTATTGTTCTTTCTTTGTAAATGTTTAAGTTGTTTGTTGCTGGTTTTTAGTTTGTTTTTTGTCTTTTTGGAAGCTGACACAGTCTTTATGGAGATGGGTTTTTGGGGGGGTAGCAGGAGGAGAGAAGCTGCAGAGAGGCGTGTAAGACTGCAACTCTTACACTAAAAGTGTAAGAACAAATGATCCGTCAATAAAGGATAATGTTGGATCAGTGTTTCAGTATTTATATCTTTTATTAGATGTTCGTGTGGTTTGGTTATTTGCCTTTTGGTTGAAAGTACACTGAGAGAGGAGTTTTTGTTAGCAATCTTAATAGAATTTATTTCACATTAATGTAATTTTTCATCGAATTGAATACAATCTATTTGTGTATGATTATCAGTCCAAAGAGGGAGACAGGAAAGAGGGGAACGTGAGGAGAAAGGGCAAGGTCAGGAAGAACCAGGTAAGAAAACAGACAGGGAACAGTGACAGAGAGAAACTGTTAAACTGACAAAGAGAAAAAAAAACTAATTTTACTCACATAATCAGGAAGTTGTTTCCTCTCTATATTAAAGCTGCTATCTGAATCTGCAAAACAAACTGGGTTGAAACATTTTGACCCTCTTTAACAACATTCCAACATAACATTATAATTGATTGGGGAGATTAAAATTAATGATATATTTTTATGTGATTCAGCCACAACACTACTAAAACCTCAGCCAGTAATAGGTAGGCCAACTTTTGAACCATCCAGTTGTCTGTATGACTGCCGCAGTACGTACGTGAGGAGCTGTAAAGAGAAGCAGATGCTCTGTTTATATTCTAAAAATGTTTTAAGCTTGTTTCAAAGATTCTGTACTGCAGCTTTAAATGTTTTCCAAAAGCACAAATACACTTATCAGTGTTTCTCAAACTTTTTACAGTGTGAGAAAATGTCAAGCTCTCCCAAGGACCACTATGAAAGCATGAAAGTCATAAATCTTACAACACAAAATTATTATTATTAAATTAGTAAAATTAGCATCTGCAGTAAAGATTTTTTCATACATTGTATACATTCTACCACAGACAGAGTTGCCTCCATTTTTATAGTTTTTATTAATATTTTGTAATAATTTATTTGTAATAATTCTGTTGTGGGAGTGTTTTTTATGTATCTGTATTATATTATACATACACATTAAAAGTGAATCTCTGTCCAAAAAAATGTACTCAGTTTACTTTTTACTCACTATGAGCATCATTCATTATTCTCCCGCAGTAATTAAAGTTAGGATATGTATTTTTTTTCCAATCCATTCTTCTTTTGCAGCATTTAAATAACCTTGATCAGATTTGATGGTTTTGTTACAGAATTTTCAAAAAAAGTGTTTTGCTTTTCTTTCACAAATGTGGGATTAAATTGTGTTAAAATGTACAAAACAGTGATGTCATGTTTTGTGACGAGGACCCAGGCACAGAGAGACTTGATGAATTTAAGAATCTTATGATTTAATAAAGAAATTTGCAGACTTGCACAGAAATGGTAAAATTATGATGACTGATAATGGAGATGAAGACAACAGACGATGAGGACAGGGAGGAACAGGGGTTTAAATGCACCAAGGAGACAGTCAGAGAGAACTCGGGACAACATTTAGGGATGCAGGGACTGACAGAGACAGAGGTTTCTCTTGCCTGGCTGGGCAGCTCTCTGGGTGCTCAGCACCCCCAAAGCTCTGATCCTAGAATCGCCCCTGCTCTGACACATAACAAACAATGTCTGACTAGTTTAGATATTTTGAACCATCAAGAACTAATAAATAGTCATGGGTTCATTCTATTTGAAGACTTCTAGAAAGCCTTTGATACAGTGGAGCATCATTTTATTTTTCAATTTTTAAACAAATTTGGCCTTGGTAGTTTGGCAGACAGCAGTCAAAAATAGTAATAGCTGTATTAAACTAATGGGTGGTACATCCCCAAGATTTAGATTGCATTGGGGAATTAGACAGTGCTGCCCCATGTTCCCTCTACCTCTTCCTGTTAGTGGCTCAACTTTTGTCAGACCAGATAGAATCAAGTGATGTATCTCTTTAAAATGATTTAATGTACTAGTTTTTAGATTATTTGCCTTGATTTGTTCCTTAGAATACGTGTTTTACGCCTATTTTTAGATTTACTTTCTTCAACATTTTGCTTAGAACATCAGGCCCCGACTTGCGTACCAGTAGCTACCCACGGATCAGCCCTCTTGATCCACAGCCACCTTGTGGCTTTCTCTGCCGCTTCACTCACAGCCTGGATGGCCCAGGCAGCCAAGAAGGACTTGCAGAGTGATCGTCCTGCAAAGCCCCTACAACCCACTTCTATGGGCTCATAGAAAGTCTTCCAGCCCCTTCCCCTGCACTCCTGCACTAGTTCCTGGTACTTTCCTCGTTTCCTTTCATTGGCCTCCTCGATCCGCTCTTCCCAGGGCACTGTGAGTTCCAGCATGATCAGCTGTTTTGAGGCCTCAGAAATAATTATCATGTCTGTCCGGAGGGATGTTTTTGCAGTGTTCTGAGGGAACATTAGCTGTTTACCCAGGTCAGCCTGTAGCTGCCAATCAGAGGCTGTGTTGAGGAGGCCAGCTTTCAAATGTTGGCGCACCTGGGGTTTCTCTCCAGCCTTAATAAAAGAGATTGCCTTCCTCGGAGCATGATGATGCTTGCTGGTGCTGATTGCTGAGAAAATCTTTTTAGCAACTTCTCTGAGCACCTGGTCGTGCCGCCAACGATACCGACCATCGGCCAGGGCCCTTGGGAAGCTGCTAAGGAGGTGTTCTAGGGTCCCTCTTCCAGAGCACAGGGGACAGACAGGTGTCTCGCTCTTCCCCCACAGATGGAGGTTTGCTGGGCTTGGCAGAGTGTCGTATACTGCCTGCACTAGAAATCGGATTGGGTGGAAGTCTGCCTGCATGATGTTTGCCCAGGTGACCTTGCGCTGCAAGGTGCTCTCCCACCTTGTCCCATGCTCCCTGCCGCTTAAGGCCTACAGCTCTACTTACTCGCTCCTCCTCCACACCTGCTCAGACCTCTTCCTGGAGTAGCTGGTGTCTCTCCTTTCCCTGTGCCCTGCTGACCTGGGCCTTTGGGAAGTACCCCAAGCCTGCTCCCCCTGTTGCTAAGACCCCCACCAGTGTTTTCTGCCTTAGGCATGACTCCGCCACCTCAACTGCCTTTTCAGCCTTCCACTTTCTTCCTGTCCTTACCTCAATACCTGCTGATGCCACCTTGCAGTCTTTAGAATCTCTGTACTGTAGGGCTTCTCGTGTGCGAGCCACCTTGAACTCTTCTGTGAGACCACTGAAGGGTAACTGCAAGCTGTTGCTTGCCCCATACAAGGCAGCGCTGGTGAGACTGCGGGGAAGTCCCAGCCACTTACGAAGAAAGCCACTGATCTTCCTTTCAAGGGATTCCACAGTAGTTATTGGAACTGTATATATAAGCAAGGGCCACAGGATTGGGGGCAGGATGGAATGCTGGTAGATCCAGGCTTTAAATCTTCCAGGCAGGCCGGACTTATCCACCTTAATGAGCCACGCTCCCAGCTCCTCATTTGCCTTCTGAATGGCAGTAGAGTCTTTCAGGCTGGAGTCAAAGAGTTTTCCCAAGCTCTTGACTGGTTGTTCCGTTATGGATGGAATAATGGTTCCTGAAATTGAGAACCGGAACTTGTCCGTCACCTTGCCCTTCTTCAGTACCATTGATGTTGACTTGGAAGGTTTAAAACACATCCTTGCCCATGAGATGAGTCTCTCAAGACCTTGCAAGATCCACCTACACCTGATAGCTCTGATAGGGGGCTGACGAACACACACACACACACACACACACACACACACACACACACACACACAGGGAGAGAGAAGCAAGTGACCAGGGGCTTTTAATAGTTTTTCTTGTAAGTTTCTAGGTCAGTCAAGCAGCCTGGAGCTGATCAACTTGAATCCACCAATCAGAGAGGCTGTGTACTTTTTCCCGCCGAAACTGGTGCACCAAGTGCAGGCTTTTACACACAGGAACAAAGAAATAGAAAAACTGTTGTTATGAATCCTTATGAAAATGGTGGGCTATTTTCCATACTTTAATTAGTACATTTAAGATTAACTGGCTAAAACATCTGTTCAGAAATGCTACCTTCATTTGGAAGACTATCCCAGTTCATATTTGGGTAGCATAAATTTTTTTCTTGTTTGTAATTTTGATATCGATAAAATTCCTATTAAAATGTCTCCCAGGCTTACAGTTATTTCATACCAAATTACACACATTTCTAAAATGTCTGGTGATGTTTGTGGTGTTTGTGAAGTTCTGTAAGTATTCACTTTGGTTTTGTTATAACTATTCACATTTTACACTAAATGATGAAGCTTGAGTTAAGCTACCCTGTGGTATCTCTCCCTTGTAACCCCTCTTACAAACTCAGACTGTGGTCCTACCTACATTTCAGTAGATTCGTGTGCTCCAATTGGAGTTTATGTCTTGCTTCATCAACATTTTGAGCCCAAATAAATGTGTCGCCTTTTGTTGAGTCTGTTTTTGGATATTCATCCACCCATATCTGACTGTTCAAAAAAAAATCCTTACCTCACTAAATCATTTCATCTGATTGATGAAGATCCTATTAAAGACAGAATTCCATACTGAAGGTGAGAACATCTTCATGTCCTGCACATACTGCAAAAACTGCTGCTCAGTGTGCAACCTGCTCACCTCTTTTTACTTTGTTTTTCTACATTTCACTATATTTTGTTAGAGGTTTAGATGATCATGTCACTTAATGGACCAGTTAGTCTTAGTCAAGGCAACACAAGGAAGTTAAAAACAGAACATACAAACAAAAACATTTAGAAACATTGGGATAACTAGACGATGTGCAGGAAATGTACATCATGCAGAAAAGACCCTGAATGAGAGGGAAGGATCGGTTTATTAACATGTGTTGCTCTGATAGCAAAAAGCTAAAGAAAAGAATAAATGATTTTACACATTCAATGAAAGATACCAAATATTTTAAGGATTTGGAAAACACATAATTGGAATCCATAATATGACGTCATGATCAAAGCTCATGGTAACATATTATTGATCAACACCATAATGAGACTTTTTTTTTACTTTTGCTTTAGTTCCCTGTCTGTATTCATATATTTTCACAAACAACTACAGCAAATGAGGTAGACTTAGTGATCATCAGTGAAGGGTCATTATACAAATGAGATCTGTAACTTTAGGTGTGTCATGGTGTCCGTTTTTGTCTGATTGACTGCTGTGTACAACCATAACCGGCAACTCAAATTGTAAAAAAAAAAAGAAAGAAGATTTTATCTACAGAACTATTAGCCTTTTTCCTAAATACTGTTAAACAGAGCAAGGATTGTTTTACACAGCTTTTTCAAAAAGCAGGGTTTTTTTTTCTTTTTTAAATTTTTTTTTTATGCTGAAATAATTTACTTTGCACATAGAAACAAAATTACTTCACAAACTACAAGGGTCAAGATTATTAGCCCTAATGCTGTTAATAGTCAGTTATATAACCCTTTTGCTAGATAACAACCTGCAGTCATTTGTTGTAGTTTACAATAAACCTCACAGTATTTGAAAACTTTTGCTTCCTCTGCCAGGCTTATTCTGTATTCCTTTTTAAGTAACACTTAAGGGCCGAGCCGAAAGAGCCAGTTCTCTAAAAAGAGCCTGAAATCCCATCACTAATCAAAGTGTTACTTAAAAAGGACAAGGACCTGACTGACTGTGCTTCTTATTACATTTACATGCTCCCACTGGCACAGATTATAAAGAACAACAAAATAAACTACCATAGCTATGCAGATGACACACAAATATATATCACAATGTCACCAGGAGACCTAGGCCCTGTACAGGCTCTTGGTAAATGCATTGAGGAAATTAATGACTGGTTGTGCCACAATTTTCTCCAGCTAAACAAAAACAAAACTGAGGTAATAGTCTTTGGTGCCAAAGAAAAACGATTACAGGTCACCAGAGAACTTCAGTCTATACACCTAAAAACCACAAACCAGGCGAGAAATTTGGGTGTAGTGATGGATGCAGACCTAAACTTAGAAAAACACATCAAGACAATAACAAAATCAGCTTACTATCACCTCAAGAATATATCAAGGATAAAAGATCTGATGTCTCAACAGGACCTGGAAAAACTAGTCCATGCATTCATCTTTAGTAGGCTTGATTACTGTAACAGCATCTTTACAGGTCTACCTAAAAAATCAGTCAGACAACTACAGCTCAGAACTCTGCTGCTCGAGTCCTCACTAAGACCAAAAAAGTGGACCACATCAGTCCAGCTCTGAGGTCTTTACACTGGCTGCCTGTCCGTCAGAGGATAGACTTTAAAGTTCTGATGCTGGTCTATAAAGCTCTGAATGGTTTAGGACCAAAATACATCAGTGACCTCCTGACCCAGTATGAACCTTCCAGATCCCTCAGGTCATCTGGATCCGGTCTTTTATCAGTTCCCAGAGTCAGAACCAGACACGGAGAAGCCGCATTCAGCTTTTATGCTCCTTATATCTGGAACAAACTCCCAGAAAGCCTCCGATCAGCTGAAACACCCAGTTTATTTAAATCCAGGTTGAAGACTCACCTGTTCTCAGCTGCATTTGAATAAAGCACCAAATCCGCACTTAAGCTTAAATTTCACATTTTAACTACTGATTTTATCTACTGTTCTGATTTTATCTGTTTTGATTTTATATACTGTTTTGTTTGTTTGTTTGTTAATTAGTTAGTTTGTTTGCTTGTTTTAATCAATTTAAAATCATGCTTTTTATTTGTTTTTGTTTCTAATGTCTCTGTAAAGCACTTTGAATCACCTTGTTGTTGAATTGTGCTATACAAATAAACTTGCCTTGCCTTGCCTTATAGGCCTATATCTCTGTTAAACACAGATGTTAAAATTCTGTCTAAAATACTGACGCACAGGCTGGAAAAAATTCTTCCTGCTATAATCTCTCCCCACTAAGCTGGCTTTATTAAAAATCGGCACTCCTTCTTTAACATACGGCGATTTTTTTAATATTATCTATACCCGGGCTCTTTCGGCTCCGAACCGGCTCTTCAGGTTGTTTTGTTGCTTTAATTAATTTATTATTAACAATAATATAAAATTATGCAAAAAAGGAATTACTAACATAAAAAAAAAGAGGTGGTTTTATTTATATATGTTTATATATAAATATATGTGGTGGCCCCTAAAGACAAAACACGTACAAACTCCAAAACACATTTCTAGCGTTAACTGAACTTCCAAAGCAGAGCTACTAGATCACTTAAATTACACAATTGAAAGCATATGTGTATTGTTTGTGTATTTATACACAAGCACTCATATATATTCAAATAATTAAAAAAATGTTCATTTACCTGTTACTACCACACACCAAATCTGGTCGTTGGTACTTGCTGGCTTGTGTAGCCACTAGGTAACAAACGCTCAACACTGCGCCTAGCATCCTGGAGCACCTCTGTTGTGTTTTGTACGTGTTTTGAGTTTTTATGTGCTTCTGAGTTTTTACGTGTTTTGGAGTTTGTACGTGATTTGTCTCTAGGGGCCACCGTAAATATACTTTTATTTATTCACTCCACATGAAATGTAATAAATAAATCATATAATACAAAAATCAACTATTCACATTTCAACTTTTAACTATTTAAATTTTCAGCTTTTTCCTTTTAAACAAATTTAAAGTGAAACAACACAAAACACTGCAAACCACAACACAATTAAATATAAATTATAATATGAAAACAAAAAGAAGATGCATATTCTCTGTCATATGGACCAGCATGAATAAACTTTCTGAATCCTTTATCATCTGCAACTGAAAATAGGTGTGAAAACAGGCGTCAAAAAAATTGCACATCATCAAAATTGGGTGCATAAAGATTGGGCAAGGTCACAGACCTGTCACAGAGTTTTCCAGACACCATTATAAACTTTTTTGTCCAACATAACAGTGGATGTAACAAATGGAATGTTCTGATCAATAAGAATAGTCAACTTCAGGTGGAGTGAACGCTGGCATGCTTGGCTGCTGCTGCTCAACAGTTATTATTACTATTTTTATTATAATTTTTTCAGTTGTTGACAATAATTTGAATCGAGTATCTAAGGCGCAACCCTGTTTTGACTTGTTTTCGCAATATTTGCAGGTTTTTATTGCTTGCGCTGCAGCTGTCAGCTGGTTGTTGGTTTGTGTTCAGTGCTCGGCCCTGATTAAGATGCGGATTCATAGGGTGTTGGTGTGGCTCGTGCTCACCTGGGTTTTTTATCCATCATTCATCACCCGACGACAGCTTTTCTCCAGTACTCTGCTACAGATGTTTTGGGGCTTCGTTTTTGCCCGGCTGTCTCTCCACCTGTGGCTCTATACTTCTACCTGGACATCGCCTTCAAGCCACGCCGCAGGTATATCCACCGAGGGTAGGGGTTGGTTTTTATATTCGATTTATCGATTAAAATCTATTCTGGCTTGGATAACGTGAAATCGATTCATTAAAATCCTGAATCGATTTTTTAATATAAATTTATTTTGCCCGAAATGCCAGAATCTCAGGTGAAATCTCACAAAATTTCAACAACAACCCAACAGCTAAGACAGTAAATGCGAGCAGGAACACGGATTCTGCACAAAGACGTAAACACACAGCGCGGATCAGAATCAGTTAGATGTCGCCTTTCTCACCGACAGCACGGACACAGTCGGGGCTGAAAGCTGACAGCTCGCTGATTCTGATCTGTCGGCGGCTCCGCGCTTTGTGTTCACGCCCTTTTTGCGCTGATTCTAAAGCTGTTAGTTTGATGTCTCTCCAAACAATAAAAATAAAACTGACTGAACCAGCAGCAAAAGAAGATCCAAACTACACTTCACATAAACATCGTCATGGATTCCCTCTGACCTTTACTGTTTTGCTTCGACCACGATGCACAGCTCTCTCTCTCTCTGTACTGTTTTCTGCATTAATCGCTTGCTTGTTACGCACAAGTCTACCGTTGTTTACAGCGTTGTCGGCCGCTGTTTTCCCCCCCGTTTACATACTTCTGAAAAGAAAACCTAATTTCTGCCGTTCAATACTGAACAAATTTATACTTTTTAAAATTATGCAAAATGCAAAACGCTCAGCTGTGTCTGTAATAAAACCGCTGTAACTTCAGAGGTAACATTCATATGTTCATTAATGGTTTTCTTTCGTTTTTGATGTACTGCAGAATAATTTTATAAAATCCAGGCCAGGAAAATCACCTTCATGTTTTTCTGTGTTTTATCTTCAGCTACTTTGACACAAAGGCATCTGCTGTGATGCTCACACCTTTGATAAAGTCTTGCGTGTGTCAGCTTCCTTTTTATAGATACAAAAATATGTAAATTTACTGATCTGAATTATAATAATTCCGACTGTCAAAATTTCCCATATTCAAATCAAATTGAATCGAATCGAATCGAATTTAATCGAATCGAATCGAATCGAATTTAATCGAATCGAATCGAATTTAATCGAATCGTGGATTGAATCGATTCGGGACCTTGTGAATCAGAATCGAATCGATTCTAGAAATCAGTGACGATACCCAGCCCTAACCGAGGGCTTCGGCGGAATTTCAACATCAGTGACACTAACTCAATATTGTCCATCTGGTCAAAAACTCGTTGTCCTCCCCGCAAGACTGACCGGGCTGTCAACCACAATGTGCTGGCCCACCTGGCTAGATCAACTAAGCCTACTGTCAGGCATGGTAACAAGTTGGACTTTCTTTGCTTGACTGAAACATGGCAACAGCCTAATGACTTTGTTTCTCTCAATGACTCCACTCCATCTGAGTTTGTTTACACCTGTCAACCCCGCATCTCGGGGAGGGGCGGAGGTCTCGCGATAATTCACCGTAAGCACTGGAAAGTACTCCCTGTCTCTGCCCCTCCCTTCCATTCATTTGAATACATGCTCCCTGGATCTACTCCCACCATCATATGTACTGTTTATCGGCCACCTAAGCCAAATAAGGAGTTTTTAAATTAATCTTCTGCTCTTCCCACTCATTTCTCTGTACTTTCTCCAAATCTGATAATTGTTGGTGACTTCAATATTCATATGGACAATAATAAAATCCCTCTTTCCAGACATTTTACCTCCTGCCTGGAAGGTTTTGGGCTTCTACAGTACATAAAATTTCCTACCCATTCCAAAGGTGATATCCTGGATTTGGTCTGTTGCTCTGGCATTACCCCCACCCATTGTAAAGCCACATTGTTTCCCCAGTCTGATCATATGTTTATTTCTTTTGATGCAAACATAACCGCTTCCAAAACCTGTATCTCTCGTAATATCACTTTTACGAAAATTAGTAATATTAACCCAGCTGTTTTTTCATCTGCCGTCCATGACCTTCCATCTATTCACAGCTCCTCAATCCCTCATGAACTCGTTTGTCATTATAATGTCAACCTTCATAACCTTCTTAACATATTTGCTCCCCTTAAACATCGAACTGTCTCATTTTCCCGTTCATCACCATGGTTTACCCCCGACCTGCGTCATCTTAAAGCTAAAGGACGCCAACTCGAACATCTATTCAAGAAAACCGGACTTACTGTACATAAAGAAATGTACAATGATCATGTATTGTTCTATAAGGACTGCATTGCCTCAGCCAAATCTGCTTACTACTCTGGTTTAATTAGTTCTTATGAAGGTAACTCCAGGTCTCTCTTTTCATTGTTCAGTAAAATTACAAAACCTCCAGACACATTCCCCTCCCACATGTATTCTGTTGATTTTTGCAATTCTCTTATCTCTTTTTTCACTTGTAAAATCTCAGATATTCACTGTCAACTTAATTTTTTAGGAGCTTCAGACTCAGAAGTAGACTTCCTGTTTCCCCCACTGTCTTCCTGTCAGTTATTTTCAAGCTTTACTCTTCCCTCCATAACTGATGTATCTAATCTTATTAAAAAATCTAAGTCATCCACCTGTCACCTTGACCCTCTCCCCACTGTGTTAGTTAAAGCCTGTCTTCCGTTGTTAGCACCTCTCATAACCAGTATTATTCATTCCTCCCTGAACACTGGAATTGTTCCTTCATCTCTGAAAAATGCTTCTGGTATTCCAACTCTCAAAAAGCCTGGTGCAGACCCCAATAACTTTGATAATCTTCGCCCTATATCAAATCTCCCCTTTATTTCAAAAATTCTTGAAAAAGTTGTCGCCTCCCAGCTTCATTTACATCTCAATGACCATAATCTCTATGAACAATTTCAATCTCTTTTCCGCCCCAATCATAGCAGAAACTGCTCTGTTAAGGATTATCAATGACCTTCTGATTGGCAGCTGATTCTGGTCTCCTATCCATCCTCATCCTTCTTTATCTTAGTGCCGCGTTTGATACCATTTCTCACAATATTCTCCTGAACCGGTTAGCTTCCATTGGTATTAGTCACACACCCCTTGCCTGGTTCACCTCCTATCTCTCAGACCACACTCAGTTTATCCAATTTAAATCCCATTCTTCAAGTCTCCATCCTGTTTCTGCTTGTGTGCCCCAGGGTTCAGTATTAGGGCCCCTTTTATTCATTATTTATATCAGGGGTAGGCAACCTTTCTGATGGCGAGTGCCATTTAAAATTTCCTCATATGTCAGTGTGCCATATGATTGCATTAGCAATAAATTTAATAACGCTCTATATTAACAGTTACACACTATATAGAACCACTTTATAGGATTATATTTGTTCACAGATGTTGGCAGCTATCAGCGAATAGTTATCAGCTATTTTGAAACAAACAAAAAAAAAAGACACTTTTTATTCATAACAGCAAATGAACTGTACAACAGAAAATGCAAATGCTATTTATGGTCTCCTCACAACAATGATAAGAAAAATAAACTGGGCCAATATGGCATGTTTGTTAATACAGAGGCACACATGTTAATGTGACCTCTGGTCTCCCACTCAGAGACACAGGTCTCCGAGTGTCCAGCGTTCAAACGGCTACCTGACGACACTCATGTGAGAGAAAATCTGCTCACACAGATATGTAGAGCCAAATACTGTCAATAAGGCCTCTTCAATGTTCTGAAGACAGTTAAACTTGTCAGATAGTGACGTCCAGCAGGTGAACATGCAGCTCCATGAACACACAGCTGTGGATTCCAGCTGCTTTGATGGTATATGTATGATTTCTATACATTTTATGTCAGATAAAAACTTTGGTTGTAAGCTTCAGATAATTATTTATTAAAAGCGAGACATTTTAAATGAGAATAAGAAAGTATTTCTTTGTGCCCCCCTTTCCCTGTTAATGCCCTACCTGGCCCTCTGGCAAAACTTTGCTAGACCCGCCCCTGCACAGTTACCAGCTGTCAGCTACTTAGAAAAGGATCCTGGTGTTATTTGTCTCTCAGAAACAGTTCATAACTTCCCTTCCACTCATTCATGTCACCTAAAAGGTAAACCTGTTTCTCCATCACCTGTTCAGCTCAGTAAGGACGTCTCCTGGTTTCATCTTCATGTTTCCCTCTCACCACATATCCAAACTGATATCATGACCAGCAGCTTTACAGCTGTGGCTCCAGCAAACATCAGCTGATACTAGAAATTAATATTAAATAAATTCTAACAACAGCTAATCAAGCTTAAACGTGCTGTTGTTGTTTAGCGGACATCCACTGGTTTCCTCTTTCTGGTGCAAAGTGGGTGATAAACAAACAAGAGAGAAAAGCCGATCAGCTGATCATTGATCCGTTTCATGATTGAAGTAGAAACAGGCAAGAGGGGGGGAGCGAATGAGAGAAGACGAGGCAGCTGTGCAGCGTAAAGACACAGAATAACTCCTAGCTGAAGTACGGGACATAAGAAAGCATTGCATGTGATGTAACAGAGAAAAAAAACTAAACAAAAAAAGGTCAATAGACATGTTTTGTTTGCTAAATACTTTATTAAAAGACATTTTCCTATTTACATTTCTGTTTCACACAAGTTTGTAATTTTTACTCCGGGATGGGGATGGATGATGTGCGTCCTGCTTGATCCATACGATCTGGGGCGTATCGGAGCCATTTCTGGACTGCTTGTGTAAAGACAAAGAGTAAAGACATAGAGTTCACCCCTAACTGCTGCGTCAGACCATCTAGGACAAAAATACACACACACAAACAAAAAAAGTGAATTAGAGCACATGAATAAGCTCTTGTTAACTGTCTTCAGCGGGGAGAAAGTATGTAAACTCCTAGGCTGATAAATATGAAAGTCACCAGGAGTAAATCTGCAAACTGCCGCATTTCATTCCCAAAGAGCTATGAGTGGAAAAAGTGATAAGTCTTAGCATGGTGTGCCGTGTATGCCGTCCTTTAAAACAAAATAAACATGGGGTCAAACAACTAAACTGACCAAAGATTCCATCTCCAGATTAACTGGACATGTAAGTCTTGTTATTAAGTAATATATATAGCAAAAACCGGACATAGGAAATGTGAAACACACCCAGCAGATCAATTGATCCTTTTATTGTTCACTTAAGGCTCATAAAACTACAATAAACGGTAAAACTTACCAAATACGCATTTGCAGAGCGCTGTATCTTTAAATGCCCTTTTTTGCTTTGTCTGGTCCTTGGTTTTTTTCCCTGCCCAGTTGAGTACCGAGGCCAGCTCGTTTGTAATGGCATAAGCCATTACACGGCGGACTCGCACCTCCAGTGTGGTCCCTCGAATCAAGGCAAAGCGTCTCACCTATAGACACATTTTAAGAGATTAGAGAATTAGCGTGTCTCATGTCTTAAATGTGTATGCAAGTGCTTGTGTGTTTAATCAACATGCCGTCGTTATGTATTTACATCACATCTGACAGCTATTACACTTTATAGTTATAAAGTGTGCATAACCTTTATGTACTTACCATTGCCTTATTTGCCTCTTGTGATTGAAGAGCTGCCTCTGCATTGTTTAGCTCCTCAATGTTGTGCAAGGGCAAATCCAGAGGCAGTACCCCAGCATCTACCGATTCATTGCAGGAGGGATGGAGGTTGGCTCCGACCTCCTCACGGAGTTCGTTAACTGCTCTGGTCAGGTCTGACAGCATCGTTAACATCTTTTGTGAGGTCGCATCTGTTTCAGAGAACAATTCTAGAAAGATTAATGGCTCAAGCAGTGAGAGGCGAAAAACGAATATATCCATAAGTGATGGTGTAACATTCTGCATTCAAGTATAAGTTGTTCTAACTGCTAAAAGTGTTTGCTAGTTTTTGCCTGTCACATATATTTGATATTTGTATATGTAGCTTGCCATCACCAGTGTTTGAATTGTGTGTGAATGGGTGGATGTCTGAATGTGTAAAGCGCTTTGGGGTCCTTAGAGACTAGTTAAAGCGCTGTACAAATATAGGCCATTTACCATTTATACCATGTAAAATCTGAAATTCCAAGATTTTCGAACTTGCCTTGTAATAGTGGCCTCACAGAGTCTCTGGAATCAACAGAAAAAAAATCACAACAAGATGACATTCAGGAGTATAAATTGGTGTTTTGAAGATAAGAGCACAATGACATTGTGATTCAGCTTTAAACTATTTTAAAAGCAGACCATCTATAGGGAAGGCCTCGACATCAGACTCTGCATGCTGGGGAGAACGCAAAGCTGTGTCGTTTTGTGTGTTCTGCGGGTGTGGCGAAAGGTGCCGGAAGCTGGGCGGGGCATTATGATGCCTGCTGTCAGTGGGCTGGGAGGAAAACTGCGGAGTGGTGAGGGCTGTTTAGAAAAAGATAATGTTTTTTAAGTATTTAAGAATACATGTCAAAAAGCCACTAACGAGACTGAAAATGTAGAAGGCCAGTATCTTAAACTTGTTATTAAGAATTCAGTATTTGGCGCTTCATTATCAGCTTCAGCATCACTATTATCAGAATCAAACTGTGGTGCTTGGCAACCAAAGCAGTCAAAACTAAAGTCAGAGTCATTATCCTTGTCGGGTGATACATAGGTCTCACATACTTCTGAAATCTGCTCATAGCGACTGGTAAATACTTGACTGTCTATACCTGGGTGACAACAGTGGGACACACCAGACTCTTCCGCAACCTGCGGTCGCTTAACCCTTTAAAGCCGTTTAAATTTTTAAATCCCGGTAGCTCTGCAACCACATAAGCTAGCGCAATAATTTTTTTTGCATATGAAACCGGAGGAGTTGTACTTACATCTTATGCCATCAGCTTGTCCTCGGTCACAGTTTCCTTCCACATATAACTTTGCAAAAACTGCATAAAAAGCACTTGCAGGAACAAAAACATAATATTCCAGAAACACGCTTTGCCGATCTGATCAGCTGTTCATAACACTTCCTACGTCCATCAGCATGAACTATCGCATGTCCGCCATGACCTGCCTGAAACCGGAAGTGACATCATTTTCGCAGAAATGTAGTTTTTTACCATCAGGGCCTCATGAGCCTATACTGGTGTTTTAAAAAGTTATGTTTGACTTTATGACTTTCTGTGTCGTTTCTGGGATGCTTAGGACTCATATTGCACTGCTGGAAATAGTTTATTTTGATGCATATGCTGTTTTTTTGCAAATTTGCAGTATAATATTTATTTTCGTTTTTCCTGCAGTATATAAAAATTGGTGTATTTCAAAAATAAAACTATGAAGACACTCAAAATAAATTTCCTGTGGTGGGAAACTATTTTGTGCAACTTTTTTGTATTTACAGTTTTGAGGCATAAGCCTCTTAAATTTCTCTAACTAGAAATATATGTTAAAAAACAAAAACGATTTTCAATTTTTTTGTAGTTTATTGCACTTTATTGCAATTTATGTAATTACTATGCACTTAATGCAGACATATTATTAAAATTTAGGCTGTAATGGATGTATTGATGTATAGCAACTTGAAATGCTCCCAAAAATGGCTCCACAACATGTAAAAATATAATATAAGCTCTGGCGGACTTGGTTCTATGGCAGGTCTTAAAGGGTTAATTTCAACTTGTGCATTGCCATTTTCTGTTTTTCAGCAACCATCTCTTTAAAGTGCCTGAGTATTTCTGACTCTGCTGCCTCAACCATTTTCCGTAATTTGCGCCTCCTTGACCAGCGTGATGTCATTGTCAGTGTATATCAGATTAAACAAATCGTGCTATATTTGGAAATAGCCAAATAAGCAAATTGTTTAACACTCGTAATTTATTTAAGGACGTGAGTTTCTTACTTAGTTACCATCAATCAGATCTGAAAAAAAATAGGACAAATAAGGCACAATGTCAATAAAGAGGGATTATTGACATAATCCCTCTTATTAACAGTATTTTGTCTAAGTCTGCCATTGTGGGAATTCATGGCACCGAGACAAAAACGTGGCGCACAGTGTGACGTCAAAATAGGTGCACACCTTTGACGCTGTGTTTTCTCGGTTTTCCTCGTCCACACGTAAATGCTAAAATGGAGTTTACGAAAATATCCAACCTGGCAGGCGTATTTAAAAATCTCAGTTTTCAGTTAACGAAAACGCAGTTTACGTGTGGACAAAAGGTGCAAACGCAAGGTAGGTGAGCGTGCAACGTAAAGTTAGGTGAGCGTGCAACGTAAAGTTAGGTGAGCGTACAACGTAAAGTTAGGTGAGCGTGCAACGTAAAGGTAGGTGAGCGTACAACGTAAAGTTAGGTGAGCGTGCAACGTAAAGTTAGGTGAGCGTGCAACGTAAAGTTAGGTGAGCGTGCAACGTAAAGTTAGGTGAGCGTGCAACGTAAAGGTAGGTGAGTGTACAACGTAAAGTTAGGTGAGCGTGCAACGTAAAGTTAGGTGAGCGTGCAACGTAAAGGTAGGTGAGCGTACAACGTAAAGTTAGGTGAGCGTGCAACGTAAAGGTAGGTGAGCGTGCAACGTAAAGTTAGGTGAGCGTGCAACGTAAAGTTAGGTGAGCGTACAACGTAAAGTTAGGTGAGCGTACAACGTAAAGGTAGGTGAGCGTGCAACGTAAAGTTAGGTGAGCGTGCAACGTAAAGTTAGGTGAGCGTACAACGTAAAGGTAGGTTAGCGTGCAACGTAAAGTTAGGTGAGCGTGCAACGTAAAGTTAGGTGAGCGTGCAACGTAAAGGTAGGTGAGCGTGCAACGTAAAGTTAGGTGAGCGTGCAACGTAAAGGTAGGTGAGCGTGCAACGTAAAGGTAGGTGAGCGTGCAACGTAAAGTTAGGTGAGCGTGCAACGTAAAGTTAGGTGAGCGTACAACGTAAAGCTAGGTGAGCGTACAACGTAAAGTTTGAATTGAGTGCGAATCGAAGCGGGTGCTCTCCAATCATTAAAAGTAACAAAGTCATTGAACACATTTATACAGTTACCTTTACGTTTATCAATCATATATCACAGATTTACAATTTTTTGTAGTACTATGCTAAAAAGCAACTACAGAGCGAAAGTCTGGGTCAAGCGCCGAGGCGACGGCAAGAACAAAGGAACCCTCGAAGCGTTAAAGCTAGCTTTGTAAGGGAATATAACGGAAAAGTATGAAACCAAAATGTTTTCTTTGTTGATAGACTTTGTTCGCAGTGCAATTTATTTGTTGCCGGATTGTAAGATGAAAGTAGACACAATTTCGGGCTCCCACATTTTGTCCGAAACTGTATGTAACCCAGTGTTAAAAACTGCATTAAAAGTATAAATATTGATAAAAACAACGTTAATTATAATAAATACTGATAAAAAGCATGTAAACATAAGTTTAATTAATATGTACATATGTATATGTAATATATAAGTGGTGTGGGGGCAGGACTTAGTCCTGTAGAGTGTTTGTCAGATCCACTGAGCGACCAATCATTGGCCGGTCTGACCCTCCCCCAGTCTGTGCGCTGCTCAGACACCTGTGTGTGCCTTCGTGTGCCAGTCAGATACGCCAGAGACACAGACGGTGAAATATCAGTTTACCCATGCTGTGAAGAAGCTAGCTGGATAGTGAAAGTCCGTTTTTTTTGTCGAGAATAATAAGAGTGATACTGTATTCCAGAGGCCGTGAGCCAGCGTGAGCACTGTGAAGCCCCATGTAGCATTTGTTGCTTCACATGGTAAGTCCCAGGCAGCACATGTGCGCTAGCATAGCATGCTACTTGCCGCTAGCTCCGATGCTAACTTCCGTTAGCCATTTTGCAATGAAAGTGCCTTTTCCGAGGCTAAAGCAATTAGCACTGAGTCTGCTGCACTTTATACGAGATGTTCTTTAAAGGTTTACGTCACATTACTGTGGTATTGATGTATAATGTATGGTTTTGTGCGAAGTTGTTATGTTAGCACATGTTCACTTTTCTCATGGTGCTAATTATAGTTCTGCACACTAAGTATTAGCAACGTGAAACTAAGTGCCTTCACCTGCACTTTACTTAGCTGAAACTTGATAAGTCTCAAGCCAATGTGTATTTTTAATGCACTGCTGAGCTATTTTGTATTATTTTAAATGTGTGTTTCCTATGCACTTTTTCCCTTTTGAAATGAGAATAATTTGTTGTACAACATGGAATATTTTGAAAGAAATTTAGAAGCACTACAAGCAACCAGTAGCAATAATAAGTTACAGACATGATAGCTTAAATGTTGAACTACTGTGTTCTGGCCTGGTCCCCAGGTCAGGTTTTTTCCCTTTGCTTATTTGGATTGGATTGGTTTTGAGGACCTGAGAAGAATCGAGGATCCCTTTTCCAGTACTGGATGGCTAGCCCAGCCCAAAGAGCTGGATGAACTGGTAGATTGTAACCCGACTGGTTACAAACACACATGAGTGACTAGTGAACATTGAAAGACTGAAATTGACTTTAAAAAAGAGACAAAAGACAATATATCCTTGGGTCGACTATTTGTGGGGTTTATTTTATTTTGTTTTCAAGAAGCGCGCTCTACTTTTGTTAAATGTGCACAACCTGCTAAACTTTAATAATTGCTAATAAATGCAATTGTGTTTTCTACACCTACTGTGTACAAGTCCTCTGTTGTCGTACACCCTTGGCTCCTACGAATCTAGAACCTGTCTGATCTGGTCCATATTTCCCTTCTGTCCTCGTACTGTGGTTAAAGGTAACTATACTGCCAGTACTACAGGCAAAGAAGGCAAGAAGTAACACTAGCAGGTCTTACATGCCCATTACTAGTACTGCACCACCAGTGTTACATGTACATTAACGAATTTTTTACTGCTATTCAAATGCAACTGTGGAAATAACGAATAGAAAAAAATTCATTCATTCTTACCTTATACTAATCGTGGTGCAGGCCAGTGCAGTGCATGAACTGATGCCTTCTCCGGTCAATTCCGCTGAGAGTAAATCTAATGTCCCGCTCTACTGTACAAGACAATGGTTACCTGGAGGGATGTACCACTGAGAGGGGTGCTGCGGAATAGTCCAAGTGATCGCTGCTTTAATTTCCCGGTCAACTATACATAAATTGCCCGTCGACACAATTTTTTAAAGCTGGTGAACTAGACCAAAGTCATTGATAACAAAAGAACAATAAATCTACTTTCTCCGGTACTTTATACCCGCTCAGTTGCAATGCAATTTAATGCTCAACTACAAATCAATGGCTTTTTGATGGTGACCGGTGCTGAATGATGGTCAACTACAAATAGACGTTTTCTCGACGTTGTTGTTGTCACCTGGTCGACTACAAATAGATCAAATATCAATGACAGAAAAACAACGGTAAATCAACATCATTACAACGTCCCTATAGTAAGACCGTCGGTTTACCACAGAATCTCAATGTTGTTACAGCATTTCAACCCTGACCATAACGACGGATCGGATGAAAAATCAACATCAATTCAATGTCGTCTTGCTATCTGGGTAACTTCTTACCTGAAGTTCAGTTCACCTGACACTCGGACCTGCGTCTGCCTCGGGTCTCTCCTCCTCCTGCCTCCCCTTTCTCTCATCCACCTGCTGGCCTCCACCACTTGCTAATGTTACTGAATCTGAGGAAGCTCCGCCATAGCCACCACCAAACAACTGAGTTATTTTTACACACCGACCAGCATCTGGCCAATCCACCACCTTTCATTGTTTATACCGTTACAAAAAAAAAGTCACCGGGCCACCGAGAAAATGCCCAGTATGCCCAAATGGCCAGTCCAGCTATGGTCGTGCCATCAGTTAACCCTTCGTGTGCCTAGGGTTGCGACCCCTGATTTATATGCTCCCTCTTGGTCATATATTCCGAAAATATAATATAAATTTCCATTGTTATGCTGATGACACCCAGCTCTACATTTCTTCTAAACCCAGTTCATCCCTCCCACCTATCTCCCTCTCAAACTGTCTTATTGAGATTAGATCCTGGCTCTCCTCCAATTTTCTCAAACTTAACAGTAATAAAACTTAAAGGTTTTACTTGTTGGCACACCATCTATCTTAACCAAATCCCACAGTTTTTCCATTAACATTAAAAATTCTCCCAGCCTTCCCTCCCCTCAGGTTAAGAGCTTGGGTGTCATACTTGATAATACTCTTTCATTCCAGTCTCACATTAATTACATAACCCGGTCTGCATACTTCCACTTACGTAATATTAACCGACTCCGTCCCTTCCTTACTCCCCATGCTGGAAGAAACTGTACTTAGCTTTAAACAAAGGGGAAGCCTTTATTAGGGCTAATAACAAGAATGCAAAACAAAACAACATGAACAGTGGTGAGAACTAAACTAAAACGTAAACTGGAAAAACTAGGAAAGATAATGATGACCATGAACATGATTTTGAGCAGGAGCATAAAAGAAACTATGAAATACAAACATGATCTAGGTTCATGAAGTGATGCGGAGGGAAGGAATACAGATGACCTGACACCGAACAACAGAAGACAGAGGACTTAGGTATACACAGGAGATGATCAGGGGATGTAGGAAGCAGCTGACTGAAATGAACATAATGGCTCACACAAGGCAGGACCAGAAGGTGGCGAGGCAGACTTTTGGTGGTGGCTGGATGGTTTCAGCTGATCCTCCAGCTCATGGAACAGGAAGCTGGACAACCTCGTCTGAGCCTCCAGCTGGCACAGGAGGCTGCATGCTGGAACATGAAGTTCCTGGCTGGCCTTTTCAAATACTCCAGCTGGCTCAGAGGAATGTTGGGCGGGCTCGGCTGAGCCTCCAGCTGGCGTTCGATTTTATTTATACAGCGACAAATCACAACAACAGTCACCTCAAGGTGCTTTATATTGTGAGGTAGACCCTACAATAATAGGAGAAATTGGTTGACAGAAGGACAACCATGGAGATTGACACACAGATGCAAATGAAGCCACAGAAATGAAATGCTAGGAGGACTAAAAAGCCAAGGTCATCAATAACTAAAGATTAAAGGCACAAATAAATAAACCATAGAAAATTCATATCAGAGGTGCGCGTGATAGTCAAAATTCATGAACACATGAAAATACAATTAACTATTTTAGAAGAATAATACATATTCTTTATAGATAGATCCATATTCTGTAATATGTCTATATTATTGCTAACGCACTTTCTGGATGGATGCAAACTGCATTTCGTTGCCTTGTACTTGTGACATGTGCAAAGACAATAAAGTTGAATTCTACTCTACTCTATTCTCAAAACCAAAAGAACCATAAATCTACAAAAAAGTAAAGTCTGGGTAAACAACCTAGGGAACCTGATGCAAACTAGTCCTAATCCTGGTCAGAAGTTCTCATCCCCAACAAAACATGAGCCAAGCCCTTGAAGTCAAATGGCTTTCTGGAACTTCCTTGAGGGCAGTCGAAAGTCTGTTCCCACACCAAGTTTGTTTTTGGAACTGCCAAAAGTGTATCCCCCTTTAGCTCAAGGTTACACAGGTGCTGGATCAGGAGCAACCGTGGCTAACCAAGCCATTGAAAACATTTTTTTTTAGTGTGGTGGCTTCACTTTCTGCTAATGTCCTGCAGCAAGACCTTAGGTTGCCGTAACAATAAGTACAGGTTACTTTATGATCACAGTCTTCCCTGGGATGCAAGTGAAATCACTTTGGCTATGGAGGCCAAAGATCTAAGGCCATGCACTTCCACCAGACATCCGCAGTTCATCCCCACTAGCCAGCTGGGATTACCAGGTCTGTCCAACAGCTTTCCCTGCCATCTGATCAAACTTGCCACTAAGTGATTATTTGACAGATTTACTCACTTGAATGTCAAGTGTCTAGGTCTCAGATCAGATGACACAAAATCCAAATCAGTCATTGACCTTTGGTTTAAGGTGCACTGTACTTAAGTTTGCTCATAAGTTGTTACCTTTTTTTTTTATTTGTTTTTTTTATGGCCAGAGCATGCCTAGCAAAGAAGTCAAATAACAAAAAAATCACTCTGGTTTAGAGGCTGGTTATTCCTCTCAGTCACTCTTCACCAACTATCTCCATCACTGCTGCCAAAACCTCTTCTTTGAAAGGTAATCTAAGGAACTTGGAAAGAAAAGCGTTTGGACTTCTTTAAGTTGCTTGAAGACGTTTCACCTCTCATCCGAGAAGCTTCTTCAGTCCCTATGGAAGTATCCCCCCAAAGAAGGGTCCTTGTGAAACCTTGCCCCACTCTATCATGTGATTTCCTGAGGTCAGATGGCCCAGGCTATGAGTGGTCGTTAAGGTGTCTGGGAAAGGATCTCAAAACTGGATTATAGATGGCAGACAGCTGGTGTCGTAAGCCACTGCCTCCGTTAATAGGGTGGGTCTAGGTTTCACAAGGAGCTCACCCGAAATCCCTGCTGATTGTGTCCCACAACCGTTTTCACACCTTGGCTCATGTGATTAGGTAGAGGATCATCAGGGGGTCCTTTTGTCCCTCTTTGGGGGGATACTCCCACTGGGTTTAGATCTGGGACTCTCCACCATTTTCTTCTTCTTCTTCTTCAATTTTATTTATATAGCGCCAAATCACAACAACACAACATTTGACCCTAGAACTGAAGAAGCTTCTCAGATGAGAGGTGAAACGTCTTCAAGTAACTTAAAGAAGTCCAGACGCTTTTCTTTGCAAGCTCCTTAGACTACGATGACCTGGATGACTGAGAACCTTCACAGACACTTTGAAAGATAACAGAAGCAGTGTTGACCAGTCACCATGGCACTACTACACAAGGTAGTAGTATTATAGCATACTAGCATATAGTTTCTAGTTGTACGTCCTCATTGTCACAGGAATTGTGGGGTGTGGTATTATAGCCTATGCCCTATATTATTCACTAGTAATTATGTAAGATTATCACATAATTACGAGATCTCAGGCCATCATAACAGATCTCAGGTCATGTTATATGTGACACAGTGCTCTCAGTTTTTTATTTTTTGCCTTTTCTTCTGTCAGTTTAATTACTTCAAACTCCAAATCAATATGGAAAGGCTGAATTCTTGGATTTTGGGGGACAGTATGAACTTCATACGACCCCAGAACTGCACTTTATAGTACCAGAGTACCAGAAACTATCATTCCACCTTTGTGTTGTTGCAAGCAGAGGAGCGAGCAAAGGCAAATTTGTGTTTTATCTGTTTGGGGGCACACCTACCTGCCTTCCAGGTGGTACCTCAGATACTTATTAAACCCGATTCTTTGATCCTCATGATAGAACAGAGAAAACTGACTCAGAGTGGTCAAAACATTTATATATTTATTCAATCATCTTCCGGAAGAGAGAGAGCCCTGCACAGCCCAAAGCCAGTTGCAGAATCTCTAACGTTAGAAGCTCAAGTTGTGTCTCATATGGTGTTATTTTGGTACTTCACATGTCACACAAAGTTCCTCTTTTCTGTCTGGCTTCCTGTATTTATTAATATGCTTGTATAGCTCTACACTAACTTCCTGTTTTTCAGTCTGGCTGAGCACTTAGTTTGTGAGTCGAAAGTGGCCTTGCTTTACAAACCTTCATTATTAAAGCACATAAAACAATATAATCAGCAAATAAGCATTAAGAATATATGTTCTCCCCCTTTTCGTCTTTTTTTAAAAGACAACATAAATCCTAATTTATCCCATTCAGTTTTACTTTCATGTGACAATAATAGCTAAAATATAACAAACATCTAGCTCTTAGACAGCACCTCACGTTTGCGACGGGCTGTGAACTGTCCTCCCTTAAGTATTACCCCCTTTAATGGGTAGCGCATACCCGGCCTGAACACTGTGTTTGGGCAATTTACATAACATAGAAATCCTGCAACTATTCCTAAAGTCCCTCTCATTACTCTTCATTACTTTTATGCTCACATTTAACCTGTGTCTAACGAGCTTTTAATCTCCTAAACAACACATTTGCTGGAACTGTGGTTCTCTGTGCTCTGTGCTTCTTTTTGGGGCCCCCTCCTTCTGTGATTGGTTCCCTTTGGTCTCGCGCTTCCTTCATTCTCGCCAACCCTAGCGGTCGCTGTTGTCCTGAAATCTCCTGTAAAAAATAAACAAAACACCTTTCCCTGCTACGCCTCCATAAGCTATTATGTTCATCAATTGTTCTCTTAATTCTTCAAACTTGGTTCAACCTATCATGTTCGGGACTCTCTAATCAAAAGGATTAGCCTAGTTATATGTATAAGCGCGTTGGCATTTATCCATAGGCACTCAAGGTCATCCCTACAATATATCAGTTCAGTCAGTCACGCTGAACGACATTTTTGACCTTCACTTGACCGAGTGACAACTCCTATGAGCACAATTGCAATGTGTGTATATAAAAAATCATTTATACATATATAATCTTCAGTGTTATTCATTTGGGTAAGCGACACTTTTGACACTCTTTTAAGAAGCTCTCTTCTTCTCTTATCTGATCATGAACATCCTGTACAAAAACTGTTGCTCTGCAAGTGCAAAGTTTCCAAGCAAACTGTGTCTTAACTTCCTGTTATTTGTCTCTGCAAGCATTTTTTTTCACATTGACCCTTTACTACACTCTGTCACCTTTCATAATAGATCATCTCTTCATGTAAGAAAATCATTATAAAAGATCAAAGAGAAAACAAACATTTTCAATCAATTGCGTTTAAGCATAAAAGCAATTACTTATCAGTAAGTTTTATCATAGCTAACCTATCAAACACCCAGAAAGTCATAAAATGATCATAAAGCCCCTTATTTCAACTTAAACCCAAAATCCCCCCTTCTTGACACACTTTATGTGTCAAATAAGCTAAAGACCAGCTACTGAAACTGAAAATACTTCACCACCTCTTATAAAATTAAAAGAAAAAGGTTAGTCCTATTATTATTAAAACCTTCAGCGATTCCCCTCTCTAGTACACTTCCTCCGAACCTCCAAACCTTTGTTCAGGAATAAAATCAGTTTAATCATCATGTTAAATCTTTTAAACTCCTGGCTCCACTCAGAGCTGCCTAGAAACAACACCTGTGTGTTAACATTAACTTCATTTTTAAAACTCAATTTTCCCACTTGTAACGCAATCTGTGTTATAACAAAACTTAAGATAAAACAGTTATCAATCATGTTCTTCATACACAATTTCCATATTTTGATTTTATTTTGCTCCTCTTAATGTAATGGTACATTTTCATTTTACTTTATCAAACTTACCCAAAATATATATATATGCCAGTACCAGCTCTTTTAATAATTTACTGTCTTAACCCTTTAAGACCTGCCATAGAACCAAGTCCGCCAGAGCTTATATTATATTTTTACATGTTGTGGAGCCATTTTTGGGAGCATTTCAAGTTGCTATACATCAATACAACCATTAAAGCCCAGATTTTAATAATATGTCTGCATTAAGTGCATAGTAATTACATAAATTGCAAAAAAGTGCAATAAACTACAAAAAAATTGAAAATCGTTTTTGTTTTTTAACATATATTTCTAGTTAGAGAAATTTAAGAGGCTTATCCCTCAAAACTGTAAATACAAAAAAGTTGCACAAAATAGTTTCCCACCACAGGAAATTTATTTTGAGTGTCTTCATAGTTTTATTTTTGAAATACACCAATTTTTATACACTGCAGGAAAAACAAAAATAAATATTATAATGCAAATTTGCAAAAAAGCAGCATATGCATCAAAATAAACTATTTCCAGCAGTGCAATATGAGTCCTAAGCATCCCAGAAACGACACAGAAAGTCATAAAGTCGAACATAACTTTTAAAAACACCAGTATAGGCTCATGAGGCCCTGATGGTAAAAAACTACATTTCCGCAAAATGACGTCACTTCCGGTTTTGGGCAGGTCATGGCGGACATGCGATAGTTCGTGCTGATGGACGTAGGAAGTGTTATGAACAACTGATCGGATCGGCAAAGCTTGTTTCTGGAATATTATGTTTTTGTTGCTGCAAGTGCTTTTTATGCAGTTTTTGCAAAGCTATATGTGGAAGGAAACTGTGACCGAGGACAAGCTGATGGCATAAGATGTAAGTACAACTCCTCCGGTTTCATATGCAAAAAAAATTATTGCGCTAGCTCACGTGGTTGCAGAGCTACCGGGATTTAAAAATAGTTACGCAAAATGGAGCGTGCCCGCTCTGACCGGTTTTAAAGGGTTATAGGAAAAAAAACCCTTGGTCTTTTGGACAAGTGTTTCTTATTCTATAACTGCATTTTTATATGAAAAGCCTAGCAATCCCCTATGTGACTCATAAACATTACTTTGGCTGTAATTATTTCCTCTATAAAATTTGATTGACTTCTACAGTGGCCTGCTTCTGTTAATAGTAACATGAGTAACGTCTAACATTTTCTCCCCCTTTAGCATTTGGTATTTTCCCCACTATATAATGTAATACTATAATCTACACCCAGTCAATAAAACAGAATTTTCTCAAAGCAAACATCAGCAACCCAAAATTAGCATCCCCAGAATTAAGTCTTCCGCTCCTCCTGCTCATGGCAAAAGCAAAAGCAAAACAAAGCAAAGCAAAGCATCCCCTTTCTCTTGCCAGCATGGTGAATTGTTTGTCAGCATTGATTCATCCTGACCTTGGTCCAGTCTTTGTCTCAGTGTCAAGTCAGTCACACCTTTAGTCCACGTCGTCAGTCCATCACAGTTCAGTCACACATTCACACCAGGTATTGCTGATAGTGGAGACTCCGGCGCAAATAATCAGATTCTCCACCCTCAGCAACATGAGCTCATTCATTTGTTTTATTTTTTAGAAAAAAGTTCTTTATAATCTTTAACTGGACTGACTCGCTGCAATCCTTTTAAACAGGAACTCAAACGCTCATCAGTTTCCACAGGTCGGCTTTTCCTCAGCCCATTATAATCTGGAAAAGCTCACCTTAAATTTGTTCTCCCGAAAATCTTTACAGCGCTGTTAATTCAATCTTGCAGGCCTGCTTAGAACAAAAATGTCCATGTTTAATAAAACTCCCTCTATTAAAATAAGAAAACAACCCAACCCTAACTGTTAGAATCAACCCACCGCTAAAACAACAACCCCAAAAAATCTTGATCACAGAAAAGTTTTGCCTCCGGTTCTTCAGCGTCTTGACAGTCTGAGGTCAACTGACAAAATTTCACCTGCTAAATACACAGAAAATCTTAAAGTTAAAAGCCACACAGTTTTGCACACCATTGATATTCTCATTAAGCCCTTTCTAAAGACGTTATAACTATCTATCATCACTAAATTCTAAATTTCTTTTCCAAATCTGCACTACTGCACTTAGTCACAGACCTGACCACTTTATTTAATTATCCCGTATATTACCAGCTTTCTTCTCACAGTCACAGTGTCTCTTTCAGTGCAAGCTTCACTCATACAGTCAGACAGGAAACTTAAGTTCTTCTTTTTCTTTTCCTGTCCCCAGTCATTCAACTAATTTGCATACTGAGTCATATCTTAAGAAGTTGCCATGACAAGAGAAATGTATATTTAAACATTACCACATTATTGAATTATTTTTATTTTCTTTCTAGAGTAATCACTTGTTTTGATCAATCTGTACAGGAGCACTTCTAATTCACTATTTTGTTGTTGTTATTGTCATGGAACTTCCCTGAGTTATTCCTCAACTTCAGGGTTTAAGTGTGTTAAATCTAGCATTTATGTCATGTATTCACATTCATAAATGTAAGCATGTCTTCATTGCATGTATGTTATGTGTTCATATTAATATTGAGTGTAAGCTTCATTGCATATGTATTTTTATATTCAGGTTTAATTCCTGCATCTTTGCACTGAGCTGTGGATTCAAACTGTCTCACTTCAGATTCTCTCCAAAAATAATTTCACATGTAACAGTTTGTATATGTGTCTTTTCTATTCATTCACGTACTTGTTTGTTTATTTATTTATTTATATTCTGAACATTTCTAAACCTCCATGAGTTCAGTCTCAGTATTCAATCCACTTTTCCCATATGCTTTCACTGTATCACGTCTAGGTTCACCTCTCACTACTGATCCTCGTCCCTGTTCTCACAGTTTCCTGTGTGGCCTCGCAGATCAACACAGGCACAAATCCGCTGTTTCTTCTCTCCATTGCTTCTCTCTTGATCTTTTCAGTCTTTTATTTTGAGGTTTACTCCCAGCATGGCAAATATGAAACTCAGTGTCCAGTGCTTTCACATCATCATCTCACTGTTCAATGTCCCAGCTTGTAGTTCAGAGTGCATGTTCCATCAAGTGTTTTCTTACATGCTGCTGCTGGAGTCTTCAGTGTTATAGTTCAGTTGCCTGCTGTTAACTCTTCAAGTACACGGTGTTCTGTCTGTCTTCTGTCTTCATCAGGAGACTGACTGTTCTTTAAGCTTCTTCTCAGGGTAAGGCCAGAATGAGAGGTGGAGCTGTCAAATTTTAAGCCAAAGCCTGGCCTATTTTCATCCCAATTCTGTTAATCTAACAGTTTGCCGCTGTACTCATGTTTTCAGGTTGAGAAGCGTCCACCTGTATTGACACACTAAAACATTTATTTGATATAATTTTCATTACTTTTTCTTAAGACATTCATTCGCTTCCTCTACCTAGATTTTAACAGGTCTCTCTCTCTCTGGATGCACACTCCACACACCAGCCAGTTTCCTTTTATGGGCATGCAAACATGTTCACTTCCTGCCAGACACACACACACACAACCACACACACTCATATTTTGATCTGTTTCTACAGCCTAATCAAACTCTTATTTTGTATTTACAGTCTATAAACCCTCTGTAACTCTGCTAAATGTTGATATAAAACGAATGCTCTCAGTACACGCACACACACACACTAAGCTCTTTGCATTTGCAAGCATTCACATCAAAATCTTCAGCGTGGTTAGCAGAGCTCTTTCAGACCTGAGAACAGGTTTTTTTCTTCCCACACACATCACCATTCTTTAGCTCAGCTTTGTAGCCTCATTCACACAATACTCTCATCAGCTCTCAGAACAATGTGCACCTTTAATCATTCATCCAAATAATAATTTTACACTTCATTTATTTCTGGATTATGATTTATGTTCTGCTTATTTAGTGATACTCTTTTGTTTATTGTTATTATTGCAGCTTTAGTTCAGTGTCAGGTCTGTCTCTCTCTGTCTAGTCCGTGTCTTAGTAAAGTGTGTTTCCTGTTTTACTTTGAAGGTTCATGTTCATGTGTGATGTCAGTGTGTTCAGTTTTACTTCTCCCCTGTCTCGTTTGCCCTAATCCCTCCCAGCTGTGTCTCCCTCCTGTTTTCCATTCCCTGATTACTCCCCTGTGTATTTTAGCCCTGTGTTTACCTTTGCTCAGTGTCGCGTCGTACCATCAGATTTTGCCTGTGTGTTCTAGTTTGTGTTTTTTCCCCCGGTTTGATTTCTGTTTTCTGCAGTCAGTGTTCAGTTCATGTTTTGTTTATCGGCAGCAATAAAGCTAAGGTTTACAGTTGCAATTTGGTCTCCGCGAGTCCTCACCTCCGCCTACCCGCACACAGAGCCCTGACAGAACGACGCGACCAGTAATGGATCCAGTGGACTCACGTTTTGCCTCAGAGGAGGAGTATCTCGCGCAGCTGACAGATTATTGCCGGCGCATCACTTCAAGAGGCAACTGGAGGTAGTGTTTTTTGATAACTATTTGTCGTCCACTACCTCCACTGTTGTTTCCAACCTCTGACTATACTTGCATCACCATTTTGCAGTTCTTGAACAGTGTCATTGTACTCTTGTACTGTACAAATTGGAGCATGGTGTTCAAAATTTTCTCACTCACTTCTGGTTATAAGACAGTAACGGCAGAAATAGTGAGGGGTACTAAAATTTTCTGTGAATCCACCAACATTATGTCACCCCAAATTGTCACCAGCAATACAAAAGACAGTTGCCTTAGCAATGTTTCCATGAACATTCAGTCCATTTCTCTCCAGTTCTCTAAGATCTGCTATCAATTTAGAAAAAAACTTTCTCATGGCCAAAATGTATGAAATCAGCTTCTCGGCGCAAAAGCTGCAAGTTGTCAACAGTGGGTCGATGAAAAGCATCAAATTTTGCTAAAGTGAAGCAGACACCAAGCATTTTGTGTTTTTTCTTTGCCGATCCATGGGGATCAACCACCTCGAAAGCATCTTGATACAGTATCACTTTTAAAGTGAGACCTGCCTCGGAATAAAAAGATTGGATTTAAATACAGATCTATCACACGCATCATTTAAAATATGAGGTGCACTTTCATTCCTTGATGTAGAACCCTGTTCCAGCATGCCAGCATCTTTTAGCAGAGCTTTCAATGTATGTTTTATGGGTAAATATTGAGCATATTGCTCCTTTCTGTTTTCGTCAAACTCCCCCCCCCCAAAAAAAATGGGCTGTGGATATACATAAGGAAAATTCTCCTCAAAATACTGTTTTCTTTTGTACTCTGTGGAAAGAGCTGAGCTGCAGCATGCATGGATATCTATCTCATCTTGGGTCTTCAACACATCTTTAATTTCTGTCTCAGTTCGGCTTTTGTTTGTAACAATGTTTTAAGTTGATTCTGTGTGTACTGTAGGCACATTCCATTAAGACTATTCATTTCTTCTATGATCAGCTGTATTAAAGGAATAAGGTGTTTTGCCTGCAATTTCATGTAAAACATGCACAGATTCCTCATGTACAAACTTTTCATTTGTGCAATGTCTAGTACATCCTCCTCAGGGACATCATCCTGTGACCCTTCGTCTGACTGGCTTTCAGCAACAGGGACTGAACCTCACTAGGAACTGAAGGAAGACAGTATGAACCAGAGACATGGACAGCTGTAGAGTGTTTGTGCTTTCTAGATAAGTGGGCTGTGAAAGACGACACCACCAAAAAATGGGCAACGCACTTCCTTTCTTCTGGAAATGTGAGATTTTAGATGACAGAATAGGTCTTTCAGATCAATCAACTGTTTCTGACAATGAGCTTGTTCACATATAAAGCGTGCTTGCAAAGTCGGACACTGTGACACAGCAGATGACCGCTGATGATGGCGGTACAAATGACATTTAAAAGCATTATAACTTCTGAACTGAAACTTGCAACCTTCTATACAACACACAAACTGATAATGTGGCTTATTTTTATGAAGTGCTTGATGCTGAACATACCCTTTTCTCATCAAAGCAATCTTTTGACATCCTTAAATGCAGCACAATACTCACCTTTACAGCTTACTGAATAAACTCGAAAACTCACGCCACTAATCTGCAGAGAAAGAAAATAATCTTTGAATCATGAAACCTGCCAAAATCCAAATACATGTATGCAGTGTCTGTTTATATATTGTCAAATAATTCACCTCAGCTGCTTTAGCCTACTTCCTCTCCACAAAATAAAATACTTGGCTTATCCTTTACATGTCCATTACATTTTACAGGGCAAAGCTAGCGCAGTGGGCTACTTCTATTTCCTATTTCCCTCACTTAATCACGCAGTACATCTTGGCGCACACGAGCTCTCTACAGGAGTGCAGGTGTGTTGCTAGAGTGGAACAGTTCTTATGTTCCATACTTAAAATCACATTAAGACAAATGCATCAGTGGCAGCTGGTCATCGCGGCCGCCTAACGGTGCGTTCACACCGAACGCGACAGACGCGATCAAAAGGCGGCAGACGCCCCTAGCTGGTCGCTTGCACATTCGCACCTCGCGTTGGTCATACTTCAAAATATACAATTTTCACGCGCGTGAAGCGGAAATGTGGGAGGAAGTAGTGCCAGACGGTATGTTTGCAAGATGGCAGATGTCGAGCTAGCGTTTGTAGAGAAAGTCTCCCTTCTCTATTTACTGTGGAGAGCAGAGCAGCGGCGTAAAGGACGTCCTTGCCATACCTGGGTCCAACAGGTCCTCCAGAAGCGTGAGCAGTTTGGTGAGTTTCACCACTTGCTCCAGGAGCTGCGTCTGGATGATGGCCGCGTTCAGCGGTACCACTGCCTTTCCTTCGCCCAGTTTGAGGAGCTGCTGTCCTGCGTCGGTCCAAGCATTGCCCGCCTAGATCCCAACTACAGGCGCTCAATCCCACCTGCAGAGCACCTGTACGTCTGCCTGCGGTTAGTAAAAGTGTTTAATACGGTAATCCTTTATTGATAATATATGCTAAACTATCCGTTTATACACTGATAACATGGATGTGGTATGCTGTCAGTGAATGCCGTTGGTGTTTACTGATAGCAAACTGTGGTATGGAGACAACTGTTTATAATATTTCTAGTGATACTCGAAAGGTCTCATCAAGTCCTGATTTAATTCGATTTATGCTGTTATCAGTGTTTGTAATGATAGCGTGGCTGTGGTGTCATATCAATGTATGCTCTCAGTGTTTGCTGATATCAAACTGTGGTATGAGGACCACTGTTTGTAATCTTTGTAGTGATACTCAGAAAGTCTATCTTATAAAGTCCTTATTTTGTTTTATTTAGACCTGGTTTAATTCTGGCGGTTGCAAGGCCTGGGTCGTGTATCACCCAACTGCTCCTCCAGAGAGGCTGTCCTGGTGAGGGAGAAGTTCATGGCCCACTTCTCGGCGGAGGTAGCAGTGTCTTGGCAAACAAAAGAATAGCCTATTTGAAGTCCCAGTGACTTCCCCACAACGGCTCTTTTAAGAGCCACCCACAAACCTCTAAAGAACGTTCCTGCCTTTTTAAAATTTTCTTAATAAATGGAGCTCTTAAATAATTGGTCTTCACTATGTTCCTATATAGTGGGATATTTTTTCAATAGTATAATATGAAATAAATTCTACATGTGTCAAGTTGTGTGCCAATATTTGCTGTGTAGCAGAACTGAGACAGGGAGAGACAGGAATAAAAAGGACCCAGCTTTGGCTGGACCTGCCCCTTTGAACTAGGTCAAAGCATCATGTCACCAGGCTCCTGATTGGTTGTCGCGGCGCAAGTTGAAGTTGGAGTTCAGATTTTTCCAACTCGAGTGGTAGACGCAATACGTGCGAATGCACAAAATGCACCACACAAACTGCTGCACGTATTTTTATTTGCGCTTCAAACGCGTCAGTCACGTTTTCGCCATGCAAATCTGCTTCTGAATTTTCGCGGGACCCCCAGTCGCGCGTCATCGCGCTCCTCCATTGACTTTACATATAAACCTGACGCTCTCTATCGCGTTCAGTGTGTACGCACCGTAACGGGTATTAGCAGTGTAGAAACTATCCGCGTAGCAACTGCTGTGTTTACACGGTGACAGAAAGCTGGCAGCTAACAAATTAGCGAACAACAACAATGCTAGCCAGCAAGCTAGCTGTATATTAACTGCACCTTATACTGACAGACAACGTGCTTTGCCTTCATAGCTAGGGATTCCATGCCTTACCATCTCAGTAAACTCCGAGCCATAGTGGTCAAGCAATACCAAGTTAATTCTACTAAGCTGAGTTTGACACACTTGCCTTGCAGCACTGCGTGGATGATCTTTCATCAACCTCTCTCTTCCACCGCACTTTCCACAGCCATACCCGCAACCTAGTGGTTGTTAGTTAAAATTCATTGGCCGATGTCATGTGTCAGTGTCATGTCGTTATGTGTCCCAACATCCAATGGCATGTCACGTTGTTTTCATGACCGCGCCCTCACCCCAGGTGCGGAGAGTTTTAGCCAAATGTCTCCTGATAAAACTAGGCCTATTTCTGTTCAGGAATGCTGTGAATACTTTGAGATTTATATTTATTGCAGTTACTACAGCTACATTTATTATTTTTTTAATATATAATTAGCACAGTGTGGCCTTCCAATGCTTTATATGTTTTTTTAGTTTTTATTCCTATTAATTATATTTTCACTCTTTACTTCTGGATTATTGAAACAGACCTAGATGACATAACTGTCTAAGGAGCTTGGAAAGAAAAGGGTCTGGACTTCTTTAAGTTGCTTGAAGACGTTTCACCTCTCATCCAAGAAGCTTCTTCAGTTCTAGGGTCAAATGGTAGAGAGTCCCAGACTTCAGACAGAACTGAAGAAGCTTCTCGGATGAGAGGTGAAACGTCTTCAAGCAACTTAAAGAAGTCCAGACGCTCCTTAGACTACGATGACCTGGATGACTGAGAATCTTCATAGACATAGATGACATAACATTTTCAGCAAAATTATAATTCAAATACTCCCTTGATTATTAATTGTTCTAATTAATTTGAGATCATTTTATATATTCTTTCATAGTATTAAATTTGTATTTAACAGTTCAATCTCTCAGATAACACGAATATTTGTGAAATTATGATAAATTTTTTTTATTCACAGTGATTTTATGTTATTTTACATTTGACATGTAAAATCACAGTCTATTTATGTAAATTTAATGATATTCTAAAAAAGCAGGAAAAAACTGTAAAATACACAGTAAAATACTCTTATATTACATTTTTTTACAGTGTGCCTCAGTCCTCAGGGACTCCAGGACTATGTCCACTGACAAGGTGGAGATGGGTAACCAACCAGACATAGAAGTGGTGGAAAAGCAGAGTAAGATGGTTGTGTGATAGATGTAGAGCAGCGGTCCCCAACTCCCGGGCCACGGACTGGTACCGGTCTGTGAGTCGTTTGGTACTGGGCCGTGAGAGTTGAGGCTCGAGTGTGAAATTTAAGGTTTTCAGGGTTTTTATCGTTAACTCGGTTTTCCTGGGTCTTTTCCCGTGTTGTATTAAAATATTTACATGTTACCATAGCAACCGGAGAGCATTAATACTCTCAGTGTTGTTGCCACATTTCAGGAGGTAATAAAGTTAAAATGGTAGACCAAGACAAAAACTGTGGTATTTTGAAAATATAATAATAAATGCAAATTCACTGTGTAATTACTTATTTTGTTGTATTTATCCACGACACTTTAAAGGCTGGTCCGTGAAAATATTGTCTGACATTAAACCGGTACGTGGCACAAAAAAAGGTGGGGACCGCTGATGTAGAGTGACAAGGAACATCAGTAAGAAGGAAAGCAAGGAGTTCAACAAATACCAAGGGCTGAGAGAGAAGCTCAGGAAGACCCTGTGGTAATCAGAGTACTCAGGGCAGTGACCCCCAAACTGGGTGAGTGGCTTCATAAGATCCCAGGAACAACATCCGAGATCTCTGTCCAGAAGAGCGCAGTCCTAGGAACAGCAAAGATACTGCAAAATGACTGCCAGCGGTGTAAGTGGTGATTTTTAAATATATATATATATATATATATATATATATATATCCACAAATTGTTCTGTAGAATTTTTTTTAAAAATACCTTGTTCTAATAGAATTCCTAGAGCTTCTCATTTTGATGAAATGGAGATTTTATGGAAATGGAAATTTCATACTGCTATCACCTCATTTCTGCTTCTAAATAAACTCTTCCTCAATTACATGTTCTGTTCCTGTTGTTGATTATACAGCATGGCGAACCTTGAAAAAGCATTATGCATGAGACCTGAAGTCTCTATCCTGAGGAAGGGTTCTGGTCCTTCCCTATTAATACAGAAAAGTGACAATCATTCATATTTTACAATTAAATAATTATAGCATTTGATTTAATTAGGAACTACTACAAAGTGGTTTGATTAAAAAAAGTTAAAAAAAAAATGCATATAGGATTTATTCAGAATAATCAAAAACAATCTTTTCAAATGGAAAAAATCAATACTGACTGATATTTGCATTTATAGGGTGTACTCAACACCTGCCTCAAATAAGCCACCTACTCACTGTTCTGCCTTTGTTTTCATTTGCGTATGATGGGAAAATTAGTTCTTGTCCATCAAATCAAACGCCGCTGTCACAACCAATGAAGGAGCCCATTTGTTTCTAGACATTTCCACCCTGTGCACTCATACTAATACCAGAATAGTGGGCAAGATAGCCCAAAAAGTCAATAAAGGTTGGACACAGTTCAGTTTCATCCTCAGTTCTCCTTTTAGGCAGAAAAGCATGCTGGGAGAAAAAGCCTATTGAGCTGAGACCTCTAAAGCTTTTGTGTCTAATATCAACTCTCTGTCTGTGTTGTTCCCCAGTTTAGTTATTTACTGTTTTATTTTGGTACTTTTTTCCCATGTGTTTAGATTTACTATCCCTAGTTCGTTCCCGCGATTAGTTCTTGCTGTTCCATATCACCGTCTCTTTTTAGGTGTCTAAGGAATTCTTGGAGCAGCTCATGTCTGGGGGTATCTTCTTGGTGCATTTGCAGATGTGTTTCATCCTTGACTGTGGCTCTCACACTCATTAATCTTCTCCCTCCCTCTTTCCATTGCTCATAAGGCTCCAAGATACTGTAATTCAGTTATAAATGAAATGTATTTAAATGTTATTTATAATTTTATTTTATTATACATTTTTAGCTCCACCCCTTCAGTCCAGTCCCCCCTACACTCTCTTTGCAACAATTCATCTACACTTATACAGTCTGACTAACATCTAAGTATCTTCCCTAAATCAGTGAGTCAGTATCTCACTCACTTCTGACTTACAGCTTGATATGTTAATATATTTGATTTACTATGAAAGTCTCATTTTAATTTGTTTTTGAGTTTGTTTGTTTTTGTTTTTTGTCTTTTGTTTGTTCAGTTTTTTCACTTTTTCACTTAAACGTGTGTGGTTTAAATGTCAGAAATAAATATTTAATTGTTGAATATATTATTATTATTATTATTATCATTATATGTCTTTTTTAAATAGTATTTTAAATCATAGTCTAATGAAAGATTTAAAGACCAGGACAGAAAGCCCGGGGATCGAACCGGCAACCTTCCGGTTACAGATGCGTTTCCCAACCTCCTGCGCCACGGTTGTATAGCACAGTGAAAACCAGCGGTACACCACAGTGCTTCACAGTAATACAATAATTTATAGAAAGGAAACATTAACAGGGAATAAATACACCAACAGGTGGAGAGTACTAATTAGCTGCAGCACAGTGAAAATATGTAAAAGAAAATACAAACACAACTCGACTAGGAGATTATTCAACAATAAAATAGAATAAAATGATTAAAACTACATAAAAGAACATTTGCAGGATACAGACACTAACTAGGGAAGGTTAGATTGAATAAATGGGTTTTCAACCGTGATTTAAAAGATTGAACTGATTCAGACGCACAGATGCATGTGGTTGTTGATGCCAAACAGGCTTGTCTCTGTATTTCAGAAACTGCTGATCTACTGGTATTTTCCCACACATCCACCTCTCACGAACAACCAACACTGTAACCCATATGCTCCTTGAAGCTTATGGGTTACAGCAGCAGAAGGCCATGCCAGGGGGTCACTCCTTTCAGCTAAGAATGTGAGATTGAGGCTAGATTTCTCACAAATTCATCAAAATTGGACGATACAAGATTGGATTGCTGTAACCCAACAATTTCCACAGTCATAGATCTGAGTTCAGTAGAACACATTGTGGATGTGGTGGAAGGCAAGATTAGATAAGCAGCTGATAAACCTGCAGCTATTGTGTGATATTATAATGCCAATGTGGACCAAAGTCTCTGAGGAAGGTTTCCAGCACTTTGTTGAATCTATAAAAACAAGAATTAATTTAATTCTGAAGATGAAAAGTGCTCCGTATGATTTCGTTATTATTGTTTTAACACATTAATTAATTAATGATGACATGAACCTGAAAAAAAAAAAGTGGCTAGGATAGAAAAATGGAGAAAGGTCCAGGTCATTAACATAGATCTTTTCATTTTAAAACTGTTCCAGACGGCAGTGTTGAACTAAAGTTGTTTGTAAGCACTGCAAAGAGTTTTCTTGTCTATTTCAAGTCTGAAGTTTCACTTAAATACATCACACACAATTGCTGCCCAAAGTGGCAGGAGCCTTCAGCAGACTACGCTGCATGCAGCATGTGGGAGAAGTTGTCATGATCTGCAGTGGCAGGTTGCGTGCAGTGAATGAGCTTGGACCCAAAAGCAGACAATAAGATGTGGAACTGCAATTAACAAAAGGTAAGCCTTTATTGCGGCGGATACACAAACGTAAACCAAATGAGGGAAACGACTAGAGGAGAGACTAACATAACATCTGAACCAGGAAAACCTAAAATACACAAAACTTAGAAATACTTGAAGAGACAGAGGACTTAAATAAACCTCGCCTGGTTTCAATCATGTCTCCTCGGCCGTTCCCAGTTTATTCAACTAAGATCATTCCGCTCTCGTCTATTCCCCGTCACCTCTGGTGTACCCCAAGGCTCCGTTTTAGGCCCTCTTCTCTTTATAATATACATCCTCCCTCTAGGTACCATCTTCCGCAAATTTGATCTTCAGTTTCACTGTTTTGCTGATGACACCCAGTTATATCTCTCTTGCAAACCTGATTCCTCCCTCCCACCTTCTTCCCTTACAGAATGTCTATCCGAGTTAAAATCCTGGTTTACCTCTAATTTTCTAAAGCTCAATGAGGATAAAACTGAGATCCTCCTTATTGGCACCAAATCCAACCTTTTGAAGGCAAACCATTTCTCACTCACCATCGATAACTCCACAGTTTTCCCTTCTCCTCAGGTTAAGAGCCTTGGTGTCATCCTAGACAGTTCACTTTCCTATAAATCTCATATCAATAATCTCACCCGTTCTGCCTACTTCCATCTACGTAACATTAACAGATTGCTTCCTTCTCTTTCCACCCAGTCTACGTCCATTCTTGTCCATAGTCTTGTTACCTCCCGTATTCCATCCATCCATCCATCTTCATCCGCTTTATCCGGGGCCGGGTCGCGGGGGCAGCAGCCTAAGCTCCTAACCTCCCGTATTGACTACTGCAATTCTCTTCTGCATGGTCTCCCCCATAAATCCCTCCATAAGCTTCAACTGGTTCAGAACTCTGCTGCTCGCATTATCACCAGAACCCCCTCCTACCAGCACATCACACCTGTTCTTCAGGAACTTCACTGGCTCCCTGTGAAATTCCGGATAATATTCAAACTTCTTCTGCTCACCTTCAAGGCCATTCATAACCTCGCTCCTCCTTACCTTTCTGACCTGTTAACCACCACCTGTTCTGCCCGTTCACTTCGTTCTACTTCTTCTATCCAGCTTGCTGTACCTTCCTTCCGCCTCACCACCATGGGAAGCAGAGCTTTCAGCTGCTCTGCTCGCAGGCTGTGGAGCTCTCTGCCCCCAGAAATAAGAAACACTGGTTCTCTCCCACAGTTTAAATCCCAACTCAAAACTCTTCTGTTCAAATCTGCATATTCACTGTGAATCCACTGTTTGTTAATTTTATCTTGTGCTTTTATTTTATTGTTCTTATTCTGCCATTGTTTTACTAAGTGTTTTATCCTATTGTAAAGTGTCCTTGGGTGACTTGAAAGGCGCTCATAAATAAAATTTATTATTATTATTATTATTATTATTATTAAATACACAGAAGGCTAACGAGGGAAGTGGAAACACACAGGGAACGCAGCTGACACAAATGAACAAGACGCCACCGGGGAAGCAAAACTAGATACACCGAACAAGAAACACGAGACTGTCACAATGAAACGGGAAACACTGAGACATAGACTAATGAATGGCATAACTTGACACAGGAGCTGAGTGGACATGAGAAAGAACACATAAAGCACAACACAATAATGACACCATTTGGAAGACACGGCACTCAGGAGAACATGACACATAGGGAGGGAAACATGGGAATAGTAGAGAGAAACAAGACAAAAGGACTCACATAAACACAGACACACACAGAAAGACACAGGACAAAGACACAAATATCACAACACAAACACAAAATACTGGGTCAAAATGACACAGAACCATGACAGAAGCTTAGAAAAACAATAGCAAGACAGTTTAACAGGCATCATAGCAAAATGGATGGTTACAAACTGCAAGCCACTTAGATGTCAAAGATGTCGGTCTGAGGAATGTTTTTAGGATTGCAAAACATTACAGCATATATGAGCCTCCCTCAAGGCACACTATCACAAGAAGAATCTTGTGAAAAAGAGCACTAGAAAAAGTGACTGTGTGACACTTTTCCCCTGCGCTGGGAAAACCTGGCAAAGGCCCTGGTCCACAAGATCTTCAACTTAAACGTCTGGCAGAGCTTCAACAGCCTTCCGAGGGAGACTCGGGATACTGAATCTGAATGGACCATGTTCAGCACCTCCATTGCCGTTGCTGCACTGAGCTGTGGCCACAAGGTGGTTGGTGCCTGTCGTGGTGATAACCCCCGAGCCAAATGGTGGACACCAAGGTGAAGGGAGCCAACAGGCTGTAGAAGGACTGCTATCAGGCTTGGTTAGCCTGTGGGTCTTTGGAGGCAGCAAATAGGTATTGACAGGCCAAGCGGAATGCAGCTCAAGCAGGAGAGGAAGCAAAAACTTTCAGACTGCCTCAAACACATTCTGGCAAACCGTCAGGTGACTCAGGAGGGGAAAGCAGTGCTCTTCCTGCACTGTGTATATTGAACATTGTCGGGCTGAGGAAGGAATACTTCGAGGACCTCCTTAATCCCACTGGCTTATCTTCTGTGGAGGAAGCAGAGTCTGGGGATGAGGGGGACAACTCATCTATCTCTGGGGATGAGGTCACCGAGGTAGTTAAACAACTCCTTGGAAGGGCCCTGGGATGGATGAGGTTTTCCCTGACTTCTTGAAGGCTCTGGATGTTGTAGTGCTGTCTTCAATTCAATTCAATTCAATTTATAACAGTCGCAACAAGGCACCTTATATTGTAACGTAGACCCTACAATAATACAGGTGTGTCTTGGTTGACATGTTGCATCGAGATCAGGGGTGGTACCTCTGGATTGGCAGATGGGGGTGGTGGTTCCCATCTTTAAGAAGGGGCACAGGAGGGATCACACTCCTCAGCCTGCCAGGGTGCTGGAAAGGAGAATCTGTCCATTAGTCGAACCTCCGATACAGGAGGAACAATGCGGTTTTTGCCCTGGTTGTGGAACACTTGACCAGCTTTTTACCCTCTTGAGGATACTTCAGAGTGTATGGGAGTTTGCCCATCCAGTCTACATGTGTTTTGTAGACTTGGAGAAGGCACTGGACCTTGTCCTTCAGCGTGTCCTGTGGGAAGTGTTTTGCGAGTATGGGGTGTCTGGCGCATTGCTAGGCCATTCAAACCATATACAATGGTTGCAGGAGCTTGGTCTGCATAGCTGGCAATAAGTTGGACTCGTTTCCATTGGGTGATGGACTCAGCTAGGGCTGCCCATTGTCACCGATTCTGTTCATAATTCTGTTCATAAGGTTTTTGCTTGAGTGGCCTCAGAATCTCATCTCTACTTTTCGCAGATGATGTGGTTCTGTTGGCTTCATCGGGTGATGGCGTCCAGCTCACACTGGAACAGTTCGTGGCGTAGTGTGAAGCAGTGGGAATGAGAATCAGTACCTTCAAATGTGAGGCCATGGTCCTCAACCGGAAAAAGGTGAAGTGCACCCTCCAGGTCAGGGATGAGTTCCTGCCCCAAGTGCAGGAGTTTAAATATCTCAGGGTCTAGTTCATGAGGGATGTGAGAAGGGAATGCGAGATCAATAAGCTGCAGTGATGTGGACGCTCTCTTGAAGAGAGAACTGAGTGTAAAAGCGAAGTTCTCTATTTACTTTACGTACCTACCCTCACCCTACGGTCACAAGCTGTGGGTAGTAACTGAAAGAACGAGATTGCGGATACAAGCTGCAGAAATTAGCTTCCTCCGAAGGGTGGCTGGACTCTCCCTTAGAGATAGGGTAATCGTAAATGGTAAAATGGCCTGCATTTGTATAGCACTTTATTTAGTCCCTAAGGACCCCAAAGCGCTTTACACTACATTCAGTCATTCACCCATTCACACACACATTCACAAGGATTCACATTCCAAAGATATTTGGCAGCAGTTAATTGTGGAATTTCCTGTGGAACTCCACAATTAACCATTGTGTGAGAAGAGGACTCCCCATTTGCATGAACAAATTAGGGTATATTACATAAAAATTATTGTAACCACTGCACTGGAGTACCTTTAATATCTATGGCATGCTCTAATATTTAAAATAAAATAATAGAGTCTGCAGTATTGGACTCTGCACTGAGGTGTAGCAGAGAGATGAGTCCACTATCAGAGGCCATAAGATGATTATTTTTAACCTTCAGTAACCTTCATTTAGTTTTCAGAACCAGGAGATCTGAAAACTAAATGAAGGTTAAACTAAACCGTTAAATTAATCAATTAACGGTTTCACAACTACTCTTTCAAGAATTTTTCAGGTAAATGGAAGGTTGGCAATCAGCCTATAATTAGTTAAGACAGCTGGGTCTAGTGAGGTTTAAGTAATTAATTACTGCCAGCTTAAAGGCTTGTGGTATGTTGCCCAGTAATAAAGATCGATTCATCATATTTAAAGACTGAAGGATTAGTTAATGGTAACTGTCATTAACTGTCAGTAACTGTTATTAACTGGGTGACTAGTCTCTGATCTCATAAGCAAAAAGAAGATTTCTTCCTTCTCTTTTTAGCCTTCAGGACTCCATTAAGATTAGCAAAGATCTCTCATTATATTATTAAAATGTATTATTTATATACACACAGAGAAATCAAAGTGAACACATATGAAATAAGTTATAAGAAATTTTAAAATACATTTATTGAAGAAATGTAACTGAGTTAGATAAAGACAGACATGTAGAAATACTGATCTGATCTGTGGGCTTATGAATGCTGAAGAACAGATCACAGTGCCAGTCATCAAAAACCTCACCTTCAGACCTAAATGCTGTGTGAGAGTGCACTCTAACATGCAGTCAGAATACATGTAATTGCTAATCTATAATCTTTTTAATACACTTTCGCCTTTTCCCAATTGATCCTTTTCCAACCGGAACAGCAGCACCAGAGGCTACATTAATCCTGTTATTGAAAGACTGGAGTGTGGCTCTAGAAATCCAAATAGCTCTTTTACCCTTGTCACCTCACTCCCCACCCATCTGCTCCCTTGCAATTGTCTGTAATTGATATCTCCATCAATGAACCAAAAGGAACATAAAACAAGCCTTTTTTTTTTTTTTTTTAGCTGCAATAGGAATTTCCTTCCTACTAAGTCTGCCACAATGTATAATAGCATAAATTGTAATTGCCACTTACACTGTATGTATGTATGTATATATATATGTGTGTATATATATATATATATATATATATATATATATATATATATATATATATATATATATATATATACACACATTTATTTTTACTTTTAAGTTATTACAATCAGAACGGTGTAAATGTATGTATGTATATGTATATATATATATATATATATATATATATATATATATATTTATATGTATGTGTATGTGTATGTGTGTATATACATATATATATATATATATATATATATATACACATACATATATATACAGGGGTGCACATAGGAGGTCCGCAGGTGCGCGTGCACTGTCAAAGTAAAAGGCGCGCACCAGATAAGAGGTTGCAACGCGCGTTTGCGTACATGAGTTTAAGTTGTACCCAAATGCGTACATAACCACGTACATAAGTGGTTGCAGGAGGTGAGCTGGCATTTGTTTGAAGCCCGCTCAACTCCTGCAACCACTTTTCCGAGAATACGCGCTTCTTTTGCGGTTCGGACTCCTGACATTTCTTTGGAGGTGGAGGAACACCAAAGAAACTGCTTAAAGGAGCTTCTTTGACATCTTTAAGAGTTCTAAACAAATGTCTGTCCTCCTCCAGAAAATCTTATGTACGCAAACGTGTGTTGCAACTTCTTATCTGGTGCGCGTCTTTTATTTTGACAGCGCATGCGCACCTGCGGACCACTTATGTGCACCCCTGTATAGACTAGTCTGGAGGAGCAATATATAACACTGGAATGTGGAATGATATGTTTAGAGGCAGCAGCCAACCAAGATGTGTGAACACCTGAGTCCAGCCAGCGAGAACCACCAAAGCACCTACACTGAGATGTTCCGAGAGAGGTGCAGTCCAAGATGCAATCTGACACATAAACATAGACAAACAGGCACACAAAGAAACAAACATGCATTCCCAACCTCATTTATTTGCACATATGCAAATACTCAGCACTCGTCCAACATGGAGACACACAAAAATGAATACATTACACACACTCACACTCCCCAAACATACTCTATACTCCCAGGTCCAGGTACCATCACCCCCAGACCCAGAAGATGTTGCCCTTTGACCTGGGGTGGAGACAAGCAGACTGCCCGCGGTCCTACAGCATCAAGGAAGCCTAACATCCCAGACCCTCCTACTGCCCCCCCCGCCCCAGATGGCGAACAGAGAATGGGGGTGTGAAGACCCCATCCCTCACTCTGCCCACTCATATGTGCTGTTCTAAATTGCATTTAAAACATGCGAGGGTCATGGTACCAACGACCCTCTTCTAGATAGCAGCTGGTGTCAGCACGGCCCCTCCCAAGAACTCAAGGCCCTGCATGTGTAGGGGTGTGATGGAGCGTGAGGAGGGAGGCAATTGGGGATGGGGAGGAAAGGATTGGGGGAGGCAAAGTTCACCTGCTACATTGTATATTTGCCCTAGTATTTGTTCTCGTCTCACAAAATTACAGGAAACTTAAATTTCTGCACAATATATTGTGACAAATAGATTTCAGTCTAGAAAATCTATTTGTCTATTTAAGATTTATCTTAAGATTTTGTTTTCTCGTGAATAAAATAAAATTTACTATTGATCCAGTTATCAGAAACAATACACTTTTAGCTTGAGTTTATGGAAACCTCTGACATTAAATGATATTTAGAAATAAGGTTGAAGCTGAGAAGAGTTTTTTCAGTCTTTCTTACTCTTCACTTGATTGAGTATCTGCTTGAGTGGATGTCTAGTGTCTAATCAGAGAGATGAACACCCACTTGCCCTTACTTTAGTTGGCTCATCAGAGACCTCATCAGGCATTCCAGAAGTTCCAGAATTCTGTGCATAATGGACAACTTGACGGGGAAAAATTTACTCATACTGAGGAGAAGACATGTGCAGAATATAAAGCAGTAGATGTGACATTTTCTGACATAAGAAAATTATATTTATGCCAGATTTATCATATAAAAGCAACTACTGATATTAAACAGTTTTTAAAAAATGAGTGTCCACTGTTGTATATTTAGTGTTAGCCCTATATTTGCAGTGTGTTAAAGAGTGTGAAAATGCTATCTTCTAGTGAAATAGAATTAATTTACAGCCACTGTACTAAAGTATAACCTAATTTAGCAAAGGTTCTGTTGATGTTTAAAATTTATATATGTTTATTTTTTAAATGCTTTATTTTGTTGTTGTTGTTGTTGTTTAACCTTTTAAAACCGGTCAGAGCGGGCACGCTCTGTTTTGCGTAACTATTTTTAAATCCCGGTAGCTCTGCAACCACGTGAGCTTGCGCAATAATTTTTTTTGCATATGAAACCGGAGGAGTTGTACTTACATCTTATACCATCAGCTTGTCACAGTTTCCTTCCACATATAGTTTTGCAAAAACTGCATAAAAGCACTTGCAGGAACAAAAACATAATATTCCAGAAACACGCTTTGCCGATCCGATCAGCTGTTCATAACACTTCCTAGTCCATTAGCACGAACTATCGCATGTCCGCCATGACCTGCCCGAAACCGGAAGTGGCGTCATTTTCGCGGAAATGTAGTTTTTTACCATCAAGGCCTCATGAGCTTATACTGGTGTTTTTAAAAGTTGTCGTTTCTGGGATGCTTAGGACTCATATTGCACTGCTGGAAATAGTTTATTTTGATGCATATGCTGCTTTTTTGCAAATTTGCATTATAATATTTATTTTCGTTTTTCCTGCAGTATATAAAAATTGGTGTATTTCAAAAATAAACCTATGAAGACATCCATCCATCCATCCATCTTCATCCGCTTTATCCGGGGCCGGGTCGCGGGGGCAGCAGCCTAAGCAAAGAGGCCCAGACCTCCCTCTCCCCAGCCACCTCATCCAGCTCATCCGGGGGAACACCAAGGCGTTCCCAGGCCAGCCGAGAGATATAATCTCTCCAGCGTGTCCTGGGTCTGCCCCGGGGCCTCCTCCCGGTGGGACATGCCTGGAACACCTCACCCAGGAGGCGCCCAGGGGGCATCCTTACCAGATGCCCAAACCACCTCAACTGGCTCCTTTCGATGTGGAGCAGCAGCGGCTCTACTCTGAGCCCCTCCCGGATGGCCGAACTTCTCACCCTATCTCTAAGGGAGATGCCAGCCACCCTTCGGAGGAAGCTCATTTCCGCCGCTTGTATCCGCGATCTCGTCCTTTCGGTCACTACCCACAGCTCGTGGCCATAGGTGAGGGTAGGGACGTAGATCGACCGGTAAATTGAGAGCTTCGCTTTTACACTCAGCTCCCTCTTCACCACGACGGACCGGTGCAGCGTCTGCATTACTGCAGCTGCAGCCCCAATCCGTCTGTCGATCTCCGGCTCCCTTCTCCCATCACTCGCGAACAAGACCCCGAGATACTTGAACTCCTCCACTTGGGGCAGGACCTCATCCCCGACCCGGAGTGGGCACTCCACCCTTTTCCGGCTGAGAACCATGGCCTCAGATTTGGAGGTGCTGATCCTCATTCCCGCTGCGTCACACTCGGCTGCGAACCGCTCCAGTGCGAGCTGGAGGCCCTCACCCGATGAAGCCAACAGAACCACATCATCCGCAAAGATCAGAGATGAGATCCTGAGGCCACCAAAGCGAAAGCCCTCCGCCACTTGGCTGCGCCTAGAAATCCTGTCCATAAAAATTATGAACAGAACCGGTGACAAAGGGCAGCCCTGGCGGAGCCCATCACCCACCGGGAACGAGTCCGACTTATTGCCGGCAATGCGAACCAAGCTCTTGCAACGGTTGTATAGGGATCGAATGGCCCGTAGCAATGGGCCAGACACCCCATACTCCCGCAACACCTCCCACAGGACACCCCGAGGGACACGGTCGAATGCCTTCTCCAAGTCCACAAAACACATGTAGACTGGTTGGGCAAACTCCCATGCACCCTCAAGTATCCTCGAGAGGATGAAGAGCTGGTCCAGTGTTCCGCGACCAGGACGAAAACCGCATTGTTCCTCCTGCATCAGAGGTTCAACTAACGGACGAACTCTCCTTTCCAGCACCCTGGCATAGACTTTCCCGGGGAGGCTGAGGAGTGTGATCCCCCTGTAGTTGGAACACACCCTCCGGTCCCCCTTCTTAAAGATGGGGACCACCACCCCGGTCTGCCAATCCACGGGTACTGCCCCTAAACTCCACGCAACATTGCAGAGGCGTGTCAGCCAGGACAGCCCTACAACGTCCAGAGCCTTCAGGAACTCGGGGCGGACCTCATCAACACCAGGGGCTCTGCCACCAAGGAGTTGTTTAACTGCCTCAGTGACCTCGCCCCCAGAAATTGGCGGGTCATTCCCCTCATCCCCAGACTCTGCTTCCTCCTTGGAAGACGCGTCAGTGGGATTAAGGAGGTCCTCGAAGTATTCCTTCCACCGCCTGACAATTTTCTCAGTCGACGTCAGCAGCGCTCCGCCAGCACTATACACAGTGCAGGTAGAGCACCGCTTTCCCCTCCTGAGACGCCTGACGGTTTGCCAGAACCTCTTCGAGGCAGTCCGAAAGTCTTTTTCCATGGCCTCTCCGAACTCCTCCCACACCCGAGTTTTTGCTTCAGCCACTGCCCGAGCCGCATTCCGCTTGGCCTGTCGATACCTGTCGGCTGCCTCCGGAGTCCCACAGGCTAACCAAGCCCGATAGGACTCCTTCTTCAGCCTGGTGGCTCCCTTCACCTCTGGTGTCCACCATTTGGTTCGGGGATTACCACCACGGCAGGCACCAACCACCTTGCGGCCGCAGCTCAATGCAGCAGCTTCGGCAATGGAGGCGCTGAACATGGTCCATTCGGACTCGATGTCCCCCGCCTCCCTCGGAATGCTGTTGAAGCTCTGCCGGAGGTGTGCGTTGAAGATCTCGCGGACTGGGGCCTCTGCTAGTCGTTCCCAGCACACCCTCACTACACGTTTAGGTGCACCAGGTCTGTCCAGCGTCCTCCCCCGCCACCTGATCCAACTCACCACCAGGTGGTGATCAGTTGACAGCTCAGCCCCTCTCTTTACCCGAGTGTCCAGAACATATGGTCGCAGGTCTGGTGATACGATTACAAAATCGATCATCGACCTACGGCCTAGAGCGTCCTGGTGCCACGTGCACTTATGGACACTCTTATGTTCGAACAAGGTGTTCGTTATGGCCAAACTGTGATTAGCACAGAAGTCCAATAACAAAGCACCGCTCGGGTTCAGATCAGGGAGGCCGTTCCTCCCAATCACGCCCCTCCAGGTCTCGCTGTCGTTACCCACGTGAGCATTGAAGTCTCCCAGCAGGACAACAGAGTCTCCAGGTGGAGCACCTTCCAGCACCCCCCCCAGGGACTCTAAGAAGGCTGGGTACTCCGAACTGCCACTCGGCGCATAAGCGCAGATGACAGTCAGGACCCGTTCCCCGACCCTAAGGCGCAGGGAACAAACCCTCTCGTCCACCGGGAAAAACCCCAACGTACCGGCGGCAAGCCGAGGGGATATTAAAATACCCACCCCAGCCCGCCGCCTCTCACCAGGGGCAACTCCAGACTGAGACAGAGTCCAGCCCCTCTCCAGGAGACTGGTTCCAGAGCCCAAGCCGTGCGTAGAGGTGAGCCCGACTATATCTAGCCGGTACCTCTCAACCTCACGCACTAACTCAGACTCCTTCCCCACCAGAGAGGTGACATTCCATGTCCCTATTGCCAGTCTTGGCAGCCGGGGGTCAGTCCGCCAGGGCCTCCGCTCCTGGCCGCCACCCGGCACACAATGCACCCGACCCCTATGGCGCCTCCTGCGGGTGGTGGGCCTGCGGGAGGATGGGCCCATGTCTCCTCTTCGGGCTGTGCCCGGCCGGGCCCCATGGACTAAGGCCCGGCCACCAGACGCTCGCCCTCGGGCACCCTCCCCGGGCCTGGCTCCAGGGCGGGTCCCCGGTAACCCTATCCCGGGCAGGGTAAACTGTTCCCTCTGTGTTTTTTTCATAGGGGTCTTCTGAATCGCTCTTTGTCTGGTCCCTCACCCAGGACCAATTTGCCATGGGAGACCCTACCAGGGGGCAAAAGCCCCCAGACAACATAGCTAGCCTGGGATCCCTGGGACACACAAACCCCTCCACCACGATAAGGTTGCGATTCACGGAGGAGCTATGAAGACACTCAAAATAAATTTCCTGTGGTGGGAAACTATTTTGTGCAACTTTTTTGTATTTACATTTTTGAGGGATAAGCCTCTTAAATTTCTCTAACTAGAAATATATGTTAAAAAACAAAAATGATTTTACATTTTTTTGTAGTTTATTGCACTTTTTTGCAATTTATGTAATTACTATGCACTTAATACATGCATATTATTAAAATTTAGGCTGTAATGGTTGTATTGATGCATAGCAACTTGAAATGCTCCCAAAAATGGCTCTACAACATGTAAAAATATAATATAAGCTCTGGCGGACTTGGTTCTATGGTAGGTCTTAAAGGGTTAAATTTGACTTAAGCTGCAGGTATGTCTAAAGGCAAATATTTTATAGAGAGTGAAGGAAGGCTGTGACATCATTTATCTTTTTATGGCTGTATCAGATCATGAACTTAGTTTTAACTCATAGTAAAAAAGATTTGCTATGCAAGTAAAAAAAATGAAATGTTACTTGTTATTGCCTGAAATGTATTTACCACTGTAGGACATTACCATACACTTTAGCTTGACCCCAGAGGTGGAGAAAGTGACCTGCATTTGACCCATTCAGTAGTCTTATACCTCCCTTATTGTCACCTGCTTTAAACTTCTCTTTAAAAAACTTTCTATTTAATAAACTTAAATCAAAATATGCACTTAAATATAAGAAGAGGTGTTGGAGGTTACAAAGACAAGGCCTGGAAGGGATATGGAAAGAGGGGTGTGTACTTTAGCAGGTAATTAATTCTCATAAATTAAAGCGCTTTGTTTTATCAGACATTTTCCAGTGCCCTGGGGCAGTGCTCGTTTACACATTCAGTATTAATTAAATTGTTTTCCGTTGTGTTCTTGAACTTTTTTACAAGGATAACAAACATCCTTTGAGAGGCCCTTATAGCTGTCTCGGTCCCTTGGGAAATGCGTGAAATTAAATATGAGAGTAAACCTTTATCCCTGGTTCAGTCCATATTCACTGATATGGGTCTAATGGAGTCTGAGCATGAGAGGAGTAAGTGTTAAAATTTTGATAAAGTTAGTAAAATGACATTAATTCTGGTGATTCATACCTTTGTGTCTCTGTTATAGATTATAGATAGATTATATGAATCACAATTTTTTTTTAACTTATCCCAATTCCCAGAACTTATATCTACATTAACCAGCATCAAATGCTGAGTATTAGAGAAATTTGTATTTAATCTTAGACAATGGTAGAAATAACACCCAAAAAATCTCGAGTAGAATTAAATCCCACACATTCAAAATTCAGGTGAAGAAAGAAGGTAAGGAAACTGAGGCGACATTTCACGATTCACCAAAAATGGACAATGGAAGAAAAAGACTGTACTCCATTAGCCTCCACAGTAAGCAGATCTCAGTCCAATAAAACATCAACGGGATGTACTTGAATGGGGAATTTGGATGAGCAGCTGAGAAATCTGCAGCAAAATCTGTGGAATATTTCCACTGCCTTCTTGTGGCTCTCACATACACACACACGGGCGCTCTTTATTCTTCCTTCCTTGAACTTCCTTGTCTTGATGTCTCTTTGACTACACTTCTCCAATATGAATGACATTCCAATGTCCTTGCTGTATATCCTGGTGGTGTAGGTCAGTGAATCAATGTCTCATTCACTCTTGGCATACAGCTTGATGTCATCCATGTGGCCACCCAAAACTGAAAAATAATGTACATTTTTAAAAAAAAAAACTGACAGGAAAAGGTCTGGCAGACCCAAAGCCACAACTGAATCAGTGGACAGCTTGGAGGACAACAGCTCAAAGGACAACAGCTTCAAGCACAGCAAGACAAAGACCCAAAGGTCCAAGCTCTGCCAGAACTACCTCAGGAAAAAAGAACAAGACGGTAAACATGAAAATATGAGCGGCCAGCACAGTCTCCAGACTAAACCATCGAGCTGATTTGGGATGAACTGGAAAGTGGAACAGGCAAAGCAACCTACAAGCGCCACATTTATGGGAACTTCTGCAAGAGATATGGGAAGAACTTTCTGAAGACTTTTTGATTTCTATTGTAGAAATAATGCCACGGGTGTGTTCAGTTGTTATATCTGCCAAAGGTTGGCTCCTTTGATGAGTCAAAAGTTTAGAATACATTTTGGTCTATAAACTGATTCCATGGTTTCTTTTTTAAATTTCAATTACTCATTTCTACTATGCTTTCATTTCAGAGTGCAATGAAACATTAAACTTAAAATTTTGAATAAAAAACTGGAAAAACTGGGGTGTTCTAAAACGTTTCACCAGTAGTGTATATGAACCATTTAAGGTGCATGCTCAGTGAGAATAGCCCCCCCAAGGCTTGAGATGGAGAAATACTGGATCCAGTAATCAGTACAGTTGCAGACATCCAAAAAAAGAGTTGTAAGCATGAAGACTTGGATAGTGCCAAGCCCTGACATTATTCACACCTATGGGCTAAAGAAACTAACTACACTTCATAAGCATCTGGCAGCACAAATTAGCTTCTACTAAGCTACTAATGGATGAGACACAACCAGCATGGCTTGCCGAATACCGGACAATCCTGATCTCCAAGGCTCTTCAGAAGAGATTTGTTCAACTACTGGACAAAACGTCTGCCTCAGAACAACATAGAAACTCCTGTCAAGCAGCAAAGGAGGAAATAGAAGCTAAGATCCTGTGGGACTTCCAGATACAGATGGACAAACTGGTGATGGGTAACCAACTGGACATAGTAGAGATGGGCAAGCAGAGGGAAATGGTTGTAGTGATAGATGTCTTTGTTTTTGTTTTTTTGCAATTTTTGCACACTGCATTTTATGTAGTCCTGAATTGACTGTCTGTTATATGTCACATGCAGCACCATGGTCTTGGAGCAACAACGTTGCTCCAAGACCATGTTGGCACATGGTTGGAATGACAGTCAAGCCACTTGACTTGACTTGTATTCTGAATACTTTGGATTTTTTAATATATTGTCGTGCTTTTTACAACTACATAAATGTACTATTGCTGTGTGATTTATCATTGACTGCTTTCAGAACTACACATGATTATTTGCAGCAAGCAGATTGCTAATGCTATCCATCAAGTCTAACAGCCTGCATGCAGCCTATGAACTAACCTCAGCTAATGCCAGCTAACAATGTTAGCTCAGTGGTGAGTAATAGCAGTACACAACAATAGAACATCGAAGATACTGAAGTGACATATAACCAGTGTTGAGAAGGTTACTTTTAAAATGTATTCCATTACAGATTACATGCCCCAAAATGTATTCTGTAACGTATTCCGTTACGTTACTCAATGAGAGTAACGTATTCTGAATACTTTGGATTACTTAAAATATTATCATGCTGTTTACAACTACATGAATGTACTATTGCTGTGATTTATTACTGTTACTGAAGGTCCGCGGCTCCGAACCGTAGTAAAGGGACCTCTGGCTAATACGTCGGGTTCTGTGTCGGGCTCATAGCCGAAAACTAGCTTTACTTTGTTGTCTGGGTCAAGTTTGCTAGCGAGAGACAGAGAGAGGCGTTGAAAGGCTGCTCCAACAGAACTTATTGTTTTCGGAGGAAAACACGAACACGGTGTACAGTCGAGTCTTAATAGCTTACTTACAACTGGGCTCGTCAGGCACTCTTCTTGGCTGCAGTGGTTATTATTATATTTACATGCTTCCAGCTCCCGTTTCTGCTCGATGACAGCTCGTACTTTTCCTTTTTCTCCCTCCCTCGCTCACAGACACATAACGGATATGGCAGTCCATTCTCCCTGCAGCACGGACTACACTGCCCATGATGCTACATTCTTTAGAGCCTGTAGCATTCTGCCTATTAGCTTAGCACAACAACAACAAAAAGGCCTCTCTCACCCAGGAAACACGCAGAGAGAGAGCGTCACCCTGTAACCATGGCAACCGTAACGCTGCTGCCTGGAACAACAGAACGTAGCTGTCAAACAAAACCCAAACAGTCCTGACCCGCCACAATATGAAACAGGGAAGTACCGCTGTGTAATCCATTTATTTCAACAAAGTAACTGTATTCTAAATACCACCTTTTTAAACGGCAACTGTAACGGAATACAGTTACTCATATTTTGTATTTTAAATACGTAACGGCGGTACATGTATTCCGTTACTCCCCAACACTGAATATAACCCTGGTAGTTACCACAACTAAAACAAGGTAGTTGCAGTAGGCTAACGTTAGTTTTTTTAAAAAAAGAAATTACTTCCAGATATTTCTTTAGGGTTGGAATCTTTTGACACTGAGAGCAGCTTGGTTGCTGGCAAAGAGAGTTTGCATTGAACAGTTAGATTTCGCCCATCCCTTTAAATACGAAGTGGTGTTGGAATTTTCAAGTAATTTCCCGTTTGGCTACAGCAGGCAATGAGGTGTGTTCAGGGGGCCTCTGTTAATTTGAGTTTCAATGAAAGTGCCATAAGTAGGCATATACCTTTGTTTGTTTGGGTTCACTGTGATAAGAGTGTTATTGTAAACATGTTGCTGATTGTAATTGTTTTGTTTGGGTAGTTCTCACGACGATGATGATGACAACGCTGAGTGATCTTGTCGCTGAATGTTGAATAAATCATCTGTAAACAAGAACTTGTCCACGTGGGGGTTGACGGGAGCTACCTGAGGTATGAGGTGAGCGTCAAACTGTGACACATCAGTTAGTTTTCCATAGTCCACACAGAACCATACTGACCCATCTTTGTTTACCACAAGAACTACGAGGCTACACCAAACACTGTGTGATTCATCTATTACTACCATCTCTAGCATATCAGCCAATTCCTTCCTTGCCTGTGTTCAGGCAATATTTTGGGCTGTGACCTCACCGTCACCCCAGAGCGGATCTCAAAATGGTGCTCTACAAGAGTGGCGCTATCGGGCAGGGGAGAGAACCCATCTGCAAAGCGCAGGATGGAGAGGTACAAGGACAACATTAGCAGCCATTGGATTCAGACCAAGAATCTTTTTGCTGTGACGATTCACCACTACATCCCTTCTGCAGAGATTCTCAACTGAAATTATTTTTTTGATAAAATGTATCTTTCTAACAATTTACAAAATGCCTAAAAGTAGTGATAAAAATACACTTTCAGTTTACTGTTGCCCTTTAAAAATGTCATGCAATACTTGTGTCATCTGATGTACTGATGTACAGTTTGTGTCTCTATCATGAAGGCTGAAAGCTGCAAGAATTTTAATGATATGATCTATTTATTTGTGTATTTATGTATGAATGTGTGTATTTATTTATTTACTTATTTGTGGCGTACATAATTTCAGGGACATGTATCAAACAGGTTCCAGAAACCTTTTCATTTCGCAATCCAGCAAGGCCAGCAAGGAATGAAAAACAGAAATTGGAAATACGAGCTATTATTTTTTCTAAAATGCATGTAATTATATTGGTTATTTCAGGTTCATTTTTACATTGTAGAATTTTAATTGATTCTCAGAAGAAGAGTTTATAAATCAATCTTACATTTAGGGTATCCCTGTTACAGAATTTCTCTGAAAAAAACAAAACAGACACAGTGAAAACAAATATTTCATCACAGTAATCACTGTTTCTGGCTTAAGATAAAGGTTTTCTTGTCATGTAGAATTCCATTACTGTCTTCTTAACCAAAACCTTACGGGAAGCAACAATCAACAGTTTGGAGAGGAATTATCATGGCTGTTGTTAAAGAATGGAGATTCAAAGTGATTAATGAAAAGTAATATTTTATGGCAATTAAAATGATTAAAGCTGGAGGGTTTTTCGCTGTTAGTCTGAATTGCACCAGGAATGAGGTGGCAAAGAAGATGAGAAGCAAACTGCATTAGTAAGTTGAGGAGAACTGTATTAAAATGCAAATGTACATCTGTTAATAGTTCTTCAAAAACCAATAATCCCCTACAGTCAGTCATGTGTCAAAATGGTTAATGGAAAAATATCCCAGAGGCACGCAAGGTCCTTTTCCATTCCGCTTTTGATTAAAGCAGAAATTCTCTTCAGGGAAAAGCACAGTTTAGGTCAGGATGGGATTGGCAAAGATGGCTTAATGTGGGCAGGAACCCAAATTCATTGTTCTGAAGCCCCTATTTCACAGAAACGTGTTTCTTCTCAAGGGAAGGACTCTTGTCATGAACATGACACAATACCAGGATTTATATCAGATCTGCAGTTATTACCAGCATTTTTCATACAGCTGAAAAGGATCCAACCTGTTCTAAAAAAACACTGACATGAAATAACGTTATGTATTGATAAATTGAGAGGGAGGGGGTAAGGATTTTTTCGTGCAAAGACCAGTATTTTTTTTTTTTTTTGTAATTGTGATTATAAAGCCAGAAAAGTGAAAGTTGTTGGTTTTAAAGATTAGGCAAATAAATAGGCATATTACATAACTAAGTGATATTATATAGTAGCTGTGGAAAATATATTCTGTAGAAGTATATTAGCAAATGTCATATTAATCCAGCAGCTAATAAAATGTGCACAATCATAGGTTATTATTATAAGTGATCTGCTTGTAACAGCATACGTGCCTGCACAGAACAGGATGTACTCAGGATGTGCTCTATACATCATGGGCCCCATAGTGAGAACAGCAGGAAACAGCTGGGCTGAGAGACAGTTGAGATAGCTTTAAGTGTTATAGAAGATTACCAAAAAAGGAATTATACCTAACTGTCACTAAGTGTAACTGATGCATGTTATGTTATCTGCCTACTCATGAAGGGGCGTGAACCCTGACATATAAAACTGTTTATCTAAGTGCTTACTCTTTGAGATAGACACGGAAGGTGGTATTGTGCACATCTCCACATGCATGTGCTTAATTAATGATTGTTGATTGACTGGACCTGCTCTAAGTATTGGTTGTTTGTTCTCAGCCCAACATCAAAGAATTCGGGACATAGCATAGTCAACCTACCTGCATAGTTAAAAAACAATGCATTTTAGCATTCATATTATTATAATACATCAATCATATACGTTTTTTTTACTTTGTCTGGATTATAATCACAAAGCCTTAACACAATCAGAACTGCAACTGAACTCAATTTATTGTGTTTGATGGACCGCAATTGTATAAAATAGCTTCTGTCAAATGTGTTGTATTTTGCAATAAATGATGATATTTTCTTTTTGCCTTGTGGGGTACAGTGAGTAAATGTTATTAATTGGTACACTACTATCTCAAAAAAGATTGGCACCTTATCTTGTATTTAGAAAAAAAGGTCCCCAGAGAATGCAAATGTGCGAGTGTCACTGTGAAGCCTCAAGTCTGGAATTTCAAATGTTACCATTTTTTTTCCTTTCTTTCTTTTTTTTCATTAGATATGGACACAATGGCAGAGCTGAGGAGTTGGTAACTAAGGCTGCAGCTCAATACCTTGGATAGCGGAGTATATCCAAGCTTGTGATCAACCAGAGTCCTAGAAAGAGTTATAATCACTCTTAGACTATCACAACTGTTTTTATTGTCTCGGAGCAACTGTAAAGACATAATTTCCTTGGGGATTGATAAAGTATTTTGATTCTGATTCTAACAAGGAGAAGTTTTCTTTAGAAGCATTGTTTGAATTTATTCCTGAATTGACTAGAACAAAATGATACTAACTGAACATTCTATCTTGTGAGGCAAGTAAAAAAGTAATTTTAAAAAAATTGAATACACTGTTAAGTAGACTGACAATGGTGACCTCTTACTACAGAGTCCATTTCTTATCTTAAACTATCTGATCAAAAGTGAAGTGGTTGGTTTTCTAGTTTAAAATGCTGACACTGGAGAGAAGTGAAGGCTCTGACAATCCAGACAAATAAAACCAACCAAGACAAATAAATGTAACCAATAGACAGAATTTAGATGTTGACAAAATAAAGAGCAAAACAAGCATGACAATACTGTTCTGTATGTTGCATGGCTGCCTTTTCTTGTCATCATGAAACTGCAGTTACCAAATGTCAGTGTAATAAAAAAGATCAGACATACAAATTTGCTTTCTTTTGTTGCAATAACATATTTCTCATTTTAAAATAAAGCATCTGATAAGATCAACAATGTATGTGTAAACAGTGCCAACAACACCATCTACAGTCCTATTCTTTGCCATAAGAGTGTGGTGAGTTCTTGGCTATGAAACTGTAAGAGGGTAACGATTATACTGTTTTCAACAATACAAATCCAGAGATTTATTAGCTCTGAGAATTTTCTTCTTGTAATTCAGGTATACTAATGCTCTGTGTACATAGACTGTGATTCCTGCTTCGCAGTTGGTATGACATGTGCTTATGTGCTTTATTAATAGTCAGAATTAATGAAAATAAAATCAGGAAATGTAACTAATCCCCACGGGGAAAATGCCTTTTTACCATGGGTCAAAATAAATTATATATAACCTAAAATGTAATAAAAGAATTTAAAACAACTAACAAATATTTTATGGCAAATAATGTATCAAATGCAAAGAAAAACTGAGTAGAAAATGGCTCTCAAAGGAAAGCTGGGGCTCAGGGATTAGCATGAATTGTGTGTTTATGGAAAGGTCAAATGTCAGTGAGCGAGATAGTGTCCTAAATTGCTCCAGGGTAGAGTTACAGAGTGCTTAACGGACATAGAATAAATGGATATGTGAATGTGTGGGTGAATAAGGATTATGATAGAAAGAGCTTTGAATCTGTATATAAGTACCTGTACATTTACAATAAAGTAACAGTAGCATAGTACCACAGAACTTTTAAATAAATAATTTAAAAGAAAAACAAGGTGTTGCATGACACAACTGAAGTAGTGGCAAACTTGTGAGATATAAGAGTGACTTATGACGATCACTTTAAGTGCATTTGTATGTAAGAGATCAGGCCATTAGGTGGGTTTTTATTTTTATTTTTTTAAAGCCTCCATATCATTATAATGCCTGTTAATTCTGAGAACAATTATAACAATTGTATTAAACAGCTTATACTGTTTTTTTCTTAATTTTCCTTAAGCAATTGTGCTTCATTAAAAAAATGATTAGTGTCAGCTGGAATTAAGAAGTTCTGCTTTTTATATATTTGCTTCTACACTGATGGTATTTCATATATACTCTCCCTTGCTTGTTAAAACTGAGGATTGAGGGTAAAGTTTTGGGAGGCAGCTTCTTAATGAGGACAGCTATAAAAGTACCCCACAGACCTCCAATGAAAACACAAACCTGGCATCCACTTTAATTACTGATAAATTGTGAGCCAGCAAAAGGCAATGGATTTCCCTTCCCTAGAGGCTCTAATCTGTTTAAAGCTGAGTACTGATCCTAACTGCCGAGTTGGAGGATTTGATAGCAGGTGCCACTGTGAAGTCCCACAACAGACGCTATCAGTCTTGCATCCCAATCTCCCCATCTCCCGGGGACTGAATTACAAGCTTGCCTCTGTGTGTCCAAATTTCTGCCATGTCTGATCATTCAAATCTGCTTGATCACACATGGCACTAGATTAATTATAGTCAGGCACGCTGCTTATGTGTTCTTATGTTGTCCCTGTTAGTGTGAAGGAAATGTCGAGACAGACTGTTTACACATGCACTGTTTGTACACTGCACAAATGTGAAAATCCAAAGCTGTTTAATTTAGCACAGTGCACACTAAGTGCTTAATCAGTCATTTCTTTAGCCTCAGGAAAAACACAATTTTGTATACTGCTCAAAAAAATATTAGTAAACCGATAAAGATAATTAATTGCTACTAAAGATTATTACCATTAACTACTTTATTGCATTATAATACATAAAAACTGTCTTATTGCAGAGTGTCATGCTAAAGTGTAATAAGAATCTCTGCAGTTTCTCATTACATTTTAATCTCTGTAGTTTCCATTTTAATGTCAAATTCATAACAAATTATCTGCATTCACTGATTGTGACACATTTGTCACACATTCTAGAAAACTGTCAGTGTAACCTGTTATTCAGTATAATCTAGTTTCTGTTTTCAGATCTATATCCACCAACTAACTCTATTATAACAGATATGTATCATATGTATGTCGAATGTGATTCTTCATTTTTATATTAACATTTTGTAGGTTTCCTTTAAATTATATTATATTCGTTGTCAATTTATTATCAACTTAATCAAGGTTTTGGAATATTTAGTTGTCATTTGTGCCCTGTCTCTGTGGCTGTCCCCTTGGATACAGCAGCTGTCCCAGCTACGCAGCCCAGATAAGCACAGGTTCTCTCCATCACTCTACACCAACCAAGCAAAATCCAATGCTGAGTGAGAAGGACTTGTTGCCTCCTGCTCTCTTCAAGTCTGGGGAAAAAAAAGACTAAGCTGTGCCACAAAATCTGTAGAGACTAAGAATGATAATTTTATTCTTGAGATGGCTGATTATAACACATTCTCTTCTGTCTCCATGCCAGACTTTGTTTTCGGTTTCTGAACTACTTGTTTAATTTCCAAGCCTGATAATAAGCCCTTTTCTGGGAGGCAGTGGGGGGGTAGAGCGTACAACCCGATCCAGCGCTGAGGTGTGGGAAGCCAGATCGGGCGCCCCCCTTCCAGCTCTCCTCTCTCCTATCTTGTCCCTTTTGTCTTACTCCTCTCTATCATAAGAGAGAAGGCTCCAGGCATCATAAGGCTACATAAATGTTAAAGATGTAAGTATTATTTCTCAGTTGCAGTGAATAGATAGAAGAAAATAAACTATAGAAACTAAACAGAAGAAAGAGAAATAATAACTTAACATAAACCAGTGACACACTCCGGGGCCTGATCAACCCTGGCAGGGCCTCCTTGGATGAGGGTGTCTAGGGATAATGGCCAAAACACCCAATGAATCCAAGGTCCACTACTGGCGTTTAACCGGAGCTTGAGCCTGTGGGTCCCACATCTGATCTGAACCAGCACCTGAGCATCCAGTGACAGTGGGTCCTGCTCCACTTGAGCCAGAGGAAAAACTGGAATTGCCATCAAGATCAGCCATCAGCCATGCTACCAGAGGTATTCCATCACTTCCATCGACGTTCCTTCGTCAACGGCCTCTGACAAAGAGTTGCTGTTGCCATCACTGGCCACCTACCAAGTGATCACAAACCTGTGAACCTGCTCCCTCACCTTCACAGGCTTCCTTGAGATTTGCACCAATGGACTCCCGGTCGGCCTTCAGAGTTGCACCATCTGTGCCGCTGATCTTCAGAGTTCTGCGTTTGGGACCCACGCAGCAGCCATGACATAGTCCTATTAGTTATTCTAGAGGTGTTTAATATATGTGTGACCAAACCTCAATAAGCACACACATATGTATTTATGAGATACCACCAATTTATTTAAAATTACTCACTGTTGCTCATGTTTTAGGCAACAAATCTTGTGTTAGATGGGGTAGGACTCATCACACAGATATCCAAGATAATGGAGAAACATGTAACATCTCCTTAATGTTGTAAAAGCTTGAATTTTGAGTGAAACCTGAGTCTTTTCCTGTACTTTGTTGCAGTTCAGTTTATTATAATAAATTTTCCTTTGCCATTGTAGCCCATTGTCCTACAAAGATGGGTATGATGGTTTGCCGCAAACCTTCAACAAATCATTACTGATTTAATTAACTCACACATACCAGAATTCAATTGATAAAATTTCTGATTTCTTTAATCCATCTCCATCCCCAAACCTTCCCCCAACCCAGTAAAGAAAATTTAAGTCAATACTTTTATTATATTTAGTCAGTTCTAAATCGTCTGTACATGATTTCTGTTTTCATGAAATTCACACCTAGGGCTGCAACATCATTTTCTGTGTTAGAGGAACCAAGAACAAGCATAAATGGACTTTCAAGAGGACTTAGCAGAGGTGGTCAAAAACACAGCTCATGGGGCATATACAGAAGCAGTATAATTTGGATAAACTATGTACAATACAAACCATTCATACAAATTAAGCTCTAATATATAGAATTCAATACATTACATTTGCTATATTAATTGACAATGAACAAGTCTTATCCCCAAGAACCCACTGATCAGTCAGTTAATCCGAAATTTTGTCAGTTCAAAATATAGGCCAGTCATCGAACTGACTCAGTAGCTGGTTAAGTTCGTTATCGCAAAAAGCTCTCTGATGATGACCGAGGACTGATCATCTTACACTATCTGAAAGTCTGTCGTTAACAGGTTTTCTCAACTGGCTGTAGAAGAAGCCAGCCTGGTAACCTCACTTATTAAACTACCTCACATTTCTAACAGCATCACACTCACATTCAAATCTTTGTTGTCATCCTCAGCCTCTTTTTCTAATAACATTTGAAGGATAGTTTTCATTCTTTTTAAACAAGGAGCTAACTTTTTTCCATTATTCAGAATAAAACGCAGAGTGAAACTGGTACAGCAGGGGCAAACAGTCCATATACTATCAAGAGTTAATACACTGTATATTGAAATATGCTAAAAGAAAACAAGGTTATTAACATTCAGTTGGACTACAAGTGTGATGTAAAAATAACAACAAGAAAGAGCAGAGTTCAATAATGAACAATTCGTACTAGTACTAACCCAAGATGACCCGAAGGCCATTGCTTTCGACAAAATTCAGCTGGGATAAATCATAATTAAGGGATAAAATTCTAACTGGTAATCCAAGGTTACTTTTAAGCAGTTTACAATTAGCACATTTTGTAAGAATTGAAAGTTGCTCTTTGCTCTTTCAGAAGATTGAACAGGGGAATCATTTGGGCATAGCTGACACTCTGATATGGACATGTTAAGGGACAGAAGGGCTAACATACAAATGTCTCTGGCCTGGATAGAAGTCCTAGTCTGTTCTCCACTCGACCACTATGTAGTTTGTGAGTGTATGGAAATGTCAGCCAGAGGGAAAGTAGGGAGTGTCACTGTGGTAGTTGTAGTCTGGACACACTTTCTGCACCAGTTTGTAGTCGGTGCTGTAGAAGGAAATGAAGATGCAGATGACTTTGAATGGTTTGGAGCAAAGCCAGGAGACATGGCTCTGAGTTTGCTCTTGGTAGCATGTCTTGGATGGGTCAAAGTTGCAGAGTGTGTTCTTGGCGCCCTTCTCAACCTTCTCATATTCTATGCGACAGTTGAAGGACTTTGAGTCCTTGGCATCAATGACGGACTGCTGTGCTGCCACATCAAACTCAACTATCTTTGTTGGAGGGACCAAGCTAACAGACACATTGCCCTGCCCTGTGGAGTTGTGGCGAAAGTAGACACTGAAGGTGCCGTTTCCATGATCTACAATCTTACCAGTGATTAGCAGGTTAAGTTTAACTGTCTTAATGTTTGAATGGAAGTCCCCCCAGCCAAACATCTTCTTAAACTTTCCTGTCTTGACCATAGGCCGCCGCTTAGCCCGTGGTCGTGAGTCCTGCAGGTCCGTGGAATTTCTCAGCCAATCCCAAAGATCCTGCTCCAAATAGGGCTCTGGAGTGTCATAGTGAAGATCCAAAGCTGTGCTGTTCTCCTTGCCTTGTAGAGTCTGTGATAGCAGCCTACTGATGGACATTTCCTTATTACTTTGTGTCCATATATGCTTAAGCGTGGATTTCAGATTTCCTGATTTGACAATGTCTGACTTTGAAGGATGAGCACTTGCAACCTGGGGAAGAGAGTAAAAACATCTATTAGCTGAGAGTTTACATCAATATGAGGATGCTACGTTAGGATCTAGATATCTATGAAATGAGCAAATTGCAAATGAGAAAACATTCCTTTCACCAGGTGCATATCTACACCAGTTAGTCACAACGTTAAAAGTTTGAAAATTGAAAACGTGAAGAAAATATTCAAATTTAATGTTTTGTATTAAAACCTTGGACCCTGGTATTATAGTGGATGTTACTTTGACACATACCATCCAGAGAGTCCATACGCATCATAACACAACACCCAGAGGATCTTCTACCACACAACACCCTGTCCCTGCACCTTGGTCCTGGCTTGTAATGCCTCAACGAGCTGTTCTGGCAGTACTCAGGGGATATACAAAATATTTGTCAGGATGTTTTAATTTTATGGCTGATTGATCTTCATGGTACTGTATGGAATGACATGCAGTGTTTACATGGAAGGTTTTGATGCATGCTCAATCATGTGGGTAAGGAAATCCCCAAAAAGTTGATTCTGTTCCCCTGGATAAACTGTACATTTGCCTAATGACTGAAAATGGCACCACTGATTAACAGTGGACTGTGGGGTCAGTTTCATGATCATATGCAAATTGTCATGGCCATTGATCAATGACCAAGAATACCATTCACATAGAGTTGGCGAATGGCTGCAGTCACAGCATTGTAAGATCCTTACAGACCAGGGACGCAGAAGAACATCATATGAAAAAGGCTATGAGTAAATGTGGTTATCCCAGCTGGACATTTGTCAAAACTGGTAAGACACCTAAGGGTGCGCCAAGCGATCCAGGAGAGAAGGTCAACGGCTGCCCAGCCAAAACCCTTTATTGATTACTTATGTGTCTGGAGTAACAGAACAGCTGAGATGCAGTTTCTCTAAACACAGCGTCTCTACAGATTTGAAACCCCCCAAAAACCCAGTGGAAAGTTCACCACAAGGATTGTGTCCCACTGGCAAATACTTTCTATGCCTCCTGTTTTTTAAAATGTGCAAAATGATGTTTCTTGAGGCAACTTTTTACAACTTGGCACGGTTAAAAAACAAATAAACAAACAAAAAAATCCTAAATTGTCAAACCTAAAAGTAGGCTACACATTTCATTTTCTACACCCGTGACACAACCGCCTATAGATAAAGCGTGGATGCTACATGCATATGTATTCTCATCATCACACAAAACCATCTAGAAGGTTTTACACATACTGTTAAAATAAGAATGCATCTGCACCGTAAAGATGTCCTAGACTGCCAGAAGGATGGAGATTTAAATCTGTATTATATATTAATTTTAAAGTAAACATCTAGCAATCCTTTTTTATATGATTTATCTTTTGTTTTTGACAAATGTGAGTAATTTTTCTTCTCTTTCAAGCCTTTCCATGACTAACATGTACTACAGGGAGTGCAGAATTATTAGGCAAATGAGTATTTTGTCCACATCATCCTCTCCATGCATACAAGGTGTGCAATACTCAGAGACATGGCCAAGGTAAGAAAGGCTGAAAGACGACCACCACTGAACAAGACACACAAGCTGAAACGTCAAGACTGGGCCAAGAAATATCTCAAGACTGATTTTTCTAAGGTTTTATGGACTGATGAAATGAGACTGAGTCTTGATGGGCCAGATGGATGGGCCCGTGGCTGGATTGGTAAAGGGCAGAGAGCTCCAGTCCTACTCAGACGCCAGCAAGGTGGAGGTGGAGTACTGGTTTGGGCTGGTATCATCAAAGATGAGCTTGTGGGGCCTTTTCGGGTTGAGGATGGAGTCAAGCTCAACTCCCAGTCCTACTGCCAGTTTCTGGAAGACACCTTCTTCAAGCAGTGGTACAGGAAGAAGTCTGCATCCTTCAAGAAAAACATGATTTTCATGCAGGACAATGCTCCATCACACGCGTCCAAGTACTCCACAGCGTGGCTGGCAAGAAAGGGTATAAAAGAAGAAAAACTAATGACATGGCCTCCTTGTTCACCTGATCTGAACCCCATTGAGAACCTGTGGTCCATCATCAAATGTGAGATTTACAAGGAGGGAAAACAGTACACCTCTCTGAACAGTGTCTGGGAGGCTGTGGTTGCTGCTGCACGCATTGTTGATGGTGAACAGATCACAACACTGACAGAATCCATGGATTGCAGGCTTTTGAGGGTCCTTACAAAGAAAGGTAGCTATATTGGTCGCTGATTTGTTTTTGTTTTGTTTTTGAATGTCAGAAATGTATATTTGTGAATGTGGAGATGTTATATTGGTTTCACTGGTAAAAATAAATAATTGAAATGGGTATATATTTGTTTTTTGTTAAGTTGCCTAATATTTATGCACAGTAATAGTCACCTGCACACACAGATATCCCCCTAAAATAGCTAAAACTAAAAACAAACTAAAAACTACTTCCAAAAACATTCAGCTTTGATATTAATGAGTTTTTTGGGTTCATTGAGAACATGGTTGTTGTTCAATAATAAAATTATTCCTCAAAAATACAACTTGCCTAATAATTCTGCACTCCCTGTATATACTGAGATCACATCTAACATAGTACTAAATAAATTACATTGAGAAATTGAGGTACAAAGTCTGTCTTTAATCAGCCAAGTCACTCCAGGTAAATAATGTGGTGATCCTCTCTCTTCTCTAATGACTTGAGGTTGACATTTGTATATTTTATTAAAACTGTTTTGTAGATTGTGGTACTGTTGTTACATTTGCCAAATTCTAACACCAAATTCATTAAAAGCTGACAATGAAAACACTGTTCAACCCTTCTGCTTTAAAATGAGCTGCCATACTAAAACCCACTTGTGTATGTCAGTGTGCTTATGATTAAAGTGACACTTTTTTTCAAAAGAAACTTTTATTCCATCCATCCATTTTCTTGACCACATATCCAATTAAGGCCACAGGAAGACTGGACAGGGTGACAGCTAGGGCTGGGTATCGTCACTGATTCCTATAACTGATTCGATTCCGATTCACAAGATCCCGATTTGATTGGATTCGATTTTGCATTAGAACCCTGCAGTAGATCAAAAACTGAAGAAAGGTTTTATTAGAGACAAAAGTTTAAATTACACTGCACACAACGGTAGACTGGTGCGTAATAAGCAAGCGAATAATGCAGAAAACAGATTTTATTTATGCTTGTTCAGTGAATTTTGGTCAGAGGGTGATGAAACCTGCAGCTTCAGAATCTGTGAGATGTTGGCTTTTGCAAACATGCTGTCGGCGAACAGGGAGATCTGAAAATTTAGATTCATCCAGCTACCCTAACATAAATGTGAACCATGGCGAATGCTAGAGTACCCAAAGTGAACCTATGGGGACAGAAATAATATGCAAGTTGCACACAGGAAGTCTGTGTTTATTTATTTATTTAAACTTATATTCTTTGTTGAAAATCAAACATTTTAAAATGTAGAACACATTTCACAAGTTGATATAGTATTCATTAAATTCAACTCTCTTTAACGCAATAACAATTTAATTGAATTTTATTTAATTAATGCCAAATCAAAGCAACAGTCCCTTCATGGTGCTTTATGCTGTAAGGTAAAGACCCCACAAAATAAGTAGTAAGTAATTAATAAATAATAGGACCTTGCTATTGAAGAAAAGTTATGGTTATGCCAATAATGTTTGTTTAAAATCCTACAATGTGGCTGAATTAAAGCAATTCTGCAACGAATGGGCCAAAATTCCTCCACAGCAATGCAAAAGATTCATTATCGACGATCACAATCACAATCATCTTCTTCATCAAGCAGTTGATTGTAGTTTTTGCTGCAAAGTGTTGGATAACCAATGGTTAAGTTTAGGGAACAGTTACTTTTGACATAGGGCCAGGTAGGTTTGGAAGTTTTTTTCCACTCAATAAGTGAAATCATGTTTAAAAACCAGAGGTTTGTATTTACTTGTCTTTGTCTAATTTCAGATTTGTTTGATGATCTGAAACATGTAAGTTTGACAAATATACAAACATTAAAAATAAATAAGTGCCCAGAAAATATCCTGAAGAAATTAGATACTTTTACAGAAAGGTATCTTAGTGTAAATGTGCATGTTGTTTAACTGTATGGAAATTACATTTTTATTGGACAGAGTTGTAATTTAACCGTAATGTTACCTTTAATTAACGGCAGTAGCAATTATTGCAAAATTGTTAGAATCAGCCAGTCATGTGTTCCTCTAAATACTTTTTTCAGCTTCTAAAGGTTCTAAAACTGTAATAGTATGAATATTATTTTAAATAGAGTTACACGAAACGCTGAACTGTATATGCACTTCTTGAGTCCTTTGAGTCTTTTGACCTCTTTTATTCAGACATGCGAGCAATGATCATCATTAAATTCTTATAAGATACAAAAATAATAGTCGTTAATTAATTTTTACCCACAAAAAATGAATAGTTAATGCAAACTTAAAAACATGAAGAGATCGTCCTCCTCTGTTTCTTTGTTTTTTCTGCCTGCTTACAAGATGAAAATTGTTGCATATCATACCAAATTGAAAATAATCAAGATAAAAGCAAAGCTTGGAATAAAAAGAGACCCGAAAAGTCCTAGCTTTGAAAAGACATTCATTGTTTCCAGATCTAACTTAGTAAATCCTGCTCTTGCTCTTGACGAAGGCGGTTGCACTTTTCTCCTCCTCCTCCTCTCCCTTAGCTTCCCTGCTTAGCCTCTTATGTCCTTGTCTAGTCTCGTGTTTTTTTGTATTTTCCCTGGAACACTCTCTCACAGTCTGTTCTCTAAAACCTAAAAGAGGAATTATGGATTGGATCAACTGGTCCCTAAATGCAATTGACACCCCTTTCTCAACGAGAAGTTTGGGCTTAGGTGAGCCTGAGTGCTGAAGATATCTACCTATTCGGAACCATGGTAACAGGGTTCTTGCTGATCGGAGCTGGCTTGGCCCTGACTTATCAAAGAATTAAGAAAGTGGAACCGGCTGTTCAAACCCCCACAAGGCTGCCCGCTGGGATTAAAACGATAGGAAGAGGCGTGAGTTTCTCAAAATGGGCTCATTGAGTCAGCACGGATAAGATCTTGGAGAGGCTACGGCTGCTGTGAATACTCAGAATAAGATCTCTGACTGCAGACTGGATACATCTTGAAGGGCTCGCTCAGAATAACATGTCTGGGCGCAAATTGGATGACATCTCGGGGAGGCACACTGTCGTGAGTTCTCAGAATCGGCTCCTTGAGCACAAGAAATGACAACATCACAGAACGCAAGTATGGCGAAGCTCGCGGCTCTCCAACGGGAGATTGAGAGACCAGTGTTGGACTGTAGAACTGCTTTGAAATTCATATGAGCTGTTCGCACTAAAGTAAAAACCACCATCACTTATGCAGATACCCCTTTGGCGCCAGCTGCGGTCTCAAGGCTGGAGCTGAACAAAACACCCTGATAACGACTGTGTTTAGACTGTTCCTTCCCATTCCATGCAAGGCCACCTGGGTTGGCTGGAAGACTGTTTACTTAGCCTGGCAGGGCGAAGGACTGTCTCAGCTGAACTCTGGACACGCACACACATACATATACACTGATATGCACACACTCATCCCCCCTCCCTTTCCAAACGCCTTCGACGCTTATTCCCTTCCGATGCTGACGGTGGATCAAGGAGACCAGCGCACGCAGGCCCGGATGTACTGACTAAATCGGCTGTCTCTCACCCTTTACCCACCCCTGTTGCTTGTCATGTGTTTCTTTGGTGTATTAAGAGTTTTTTCATGTGCAGAGGTGTTTTTTTCTGTTCTCAAACTGATCTCCCTGTTGGAGCTCAGTCTGGGGGGAGTTATTTTTTTCACCTTATCTTTCCTCATGTGGTGCATTTTCCATTGTTATACCTCTCTGACCTGTCTTCCCCAAGTGATTTAAACTAGACATAAGAGCGACAGGACTTAGTGCTGCTGAACTGAAGAAGCTCGTCGCTGCCTATATCGTCGAGAACATGTTGCCTATTTCCACTGTAGACTCTGAATCATTCCGACACATTGTAGAAAAAATACCAACTAAAAGTGGTGTCAAGCTGCCCCAGAGAAAGTCATTTGTAGGATACCCTGAGAGAGAATATGACAAAATGAACTCTAACTTGAAGGCTACACTCGAAGAGGCAGAGTTTGTTTCCACTACTGCCGACATCTGGACGGTAAATAAAAAACGTTTTATGGGTTTAACTCACTGGATTAATTCCACATTACAACGCAACAAGGCCGCCCTAGCATGTAAGAGAATTAAAGGCAGCCATACCTATGATGTAATCGGAGCAGAGATTGAAGAAATCCATTCATCATATGGACTACAAGACAAAGTTATTGCCACTGTAATGGATAATGCATCCAATTTTCCTAAAGCATTCAGAGTATGTCAGCCCTGTCATTTGGAGTCTGAATCTGAAAATGAAGAAGGTGATGACGAGGAACCGACCTTTACTGATGTCATAGAAGCTCTTTCAACCGCATCTGGTGATGCACAGTTCAGCCTCCCTCAACACTACAGATGTGCATCGCACATAATTAACTTGATTTCAACAAGCGATGTTGACAAACATCTAAATTCCTGTGCAGACACCACGGCTGCATATAGGAGTAGCATTGCAAAATGTTCTGCTCTTTGGACTGAAGCAAGTCGATCAACATCAGCCTCTGAACAGGTGGAGGAAGTCAGCCGGAGGAAACCTAATGGTACTGACATCCACAAGGTGGAATTCCCTGTATGAGGCCATTTCTAGAATCATCACACTTCCCTTGAATGAACCTAATCCCCTCTGTGTAAAACTGGGAATCAACTGCCTTAATGAAAGGGAGTTCTTGAAAGAGTACTGTACTGTGATGAAGCCCCTGACAGTGGCTCTGGACATCTTACAAGGGGATGAGTGCACCTGTGGGGCTTTACTACCAACACTCACAAGCCTGATGTCAAAGACGCTTGCCCTGAAAGATGACCTCTCTAGAATGACAGCTGTCATTGTAAAGGTAAGATTATTATTGGATAATTGCTTTGGGTGGATTTGTTAAATTTATTATACGATTCACAGTGGGTGGATGTTATACTTAGTTTTAAGCAGCGTGTGCAATTATTAAAATGATAGAATAAAAGACCAAGTATTCACCCCTTGTTAAATATCAGGGATATTGATCATCATTAATCATGAATATTAATCCTAATATCAACAAAAGCCTCAACCAAAATTAAATCTCATACAGTATTGATAATAGAAAATATAGATGGTTTAGGGCAGTAAAGCCCACAAAATCATGACAATAGGTAATTATATAGTAAAATAATTTTATTCTTAGATGCATCATGTTGTATGTTACAGGCCATCAAGACTCGTTTTGATGCTGTTCTGGACAGCCAAGAAGGACTTCTCGCAGCGGCCACTTGTCCCAAGTTTAAACATTTAAACAAGTTTAAAGGAGAGAGTATGTGAAGGAGCTCCTGATAACAGAGTGTCATAAAGCTGCTCCTGCAACTGACAACACTAATGTGTCCCAAATGCCAGCCAGCCCAGGCAAAATGGACTTTTTTGAATTTCAGAACCAGCCCACAGAAAGCTTCTCAGCATTAAAATAAGTAACCGACTATTTAAGGTCAGGCTATGAGCTTGAGATTCTGAATCAGTTTCCAAATCCTTAAAAAGATGTACATGAAATACAACAGTCCAACTCCATCCAGTGCAGCAGTGGAACGACTGTTCAGTTTAGGTGGATTGGTGCTTTCCCCAAAAGGAACAGAATGTCTGATAGAAGGTTTGAGAAGCTTCTGCTGATGTGATATAACCACAGTTTCAGTCCAAAAGAAAACAATAAAACGGGTCTTTTTCAGGGTTGTCACAAAATAAGACTGGATTAACAGCCTAAATGTAGCATGCAATAGCATTTTCTGATTTGGTAATCTCAATATTACTCCTCTCTGCACTTTACCAACTGTTAAAAGATGTTATTGTTAATTTTATTTCTTTATTTTTTTTGTTGTATTTATGTGAAAGGATGTGTTTGTGTATACACAAAAAATAATTTTATGTTATATACAGGAATATGCAGAAATACAGTTTAAGCCTTTATTTTCTTAAAATAGGGTGTAATGTGCAGAAATTTATTAAAAGACTGTTGAATTAAATTTTTTTTTTGATGCAATGTTTATAAAGTTAAGATTAAAAGTAATAAACCAATTTTTAAAAAGACACTTTTCAATTTGATTCACTTTTATATGTTGGATTATGCAAAAAAATAGAATTGGGCCAAAAGGTCTATTGGTTTGTCACGCATTCAGGTTGTGTATCATGTTTTTGAAAAGTAACTAAGTACCTAAGTAACTAATTACTTTTGAAAATAAGTTGCTCGAGTTAATGTGAATTTCCCCATAATTTCCTTTTTGACAAAGAATATAGTTAGGGTTGGATCAGGTGCCACTGAATTCCCCCTTAGTTACACTGTAATAGGTCAAGGTTGCTGGGGGCTTCCCATGATGAGGATTTATTCTTCATTCACCTTTTTTTCACACACTGTTTATACACCACTCTGCATTTAATCACTAGTTATTATTAATCTCTAGTTCTCTTCCACTCTTCCTTTGTTTGTCATATCTTCCTCCCCTTTACTCCACCCCTCCCTGAGTCTAGCTCTTTTTGTTAAAAGGGATTTTTTTCTTTCCCAAGTTTGCTAAAGCATTTTCTCATAGGAGAAATGTATTGATTTAACTTACAATCTAAAGCACCTTTGTCATGTGGAGTCTACAGTTTTCATGATTTTCTCCACAAGTCACCACTTCCTCCCTGGTAAAAAACCAACTCTGTCTCTGCTACTTCACAGAGTACTTGTGAGCATTCTGCGTGAGCCACTTGGCTCCACCTCCCCAAACACTCCGTCTTTATTCATTCGCCTGCTTCCTGGGTCTGTATTAGACAGCATTATAACAGCCTTGAGGCAACAGTTGTATTGATTTAGTGCTATACTGCAGGAAAAATAGGTATTGAACACATCACTAAAAGAACATGTCACCAATTTTCTAAGTAAATATATTTCTAAAGGTGCTATAAAATTCTCACTAGATGTAACAACCCATCCAATCCACACATGCCAAGAAGTCAAACCACTGATGGTAAATGGCCTGCATTTGTATAGCACTTTACTCAGTCCCTAAGGACCCCAAAGCGCTTTACACTACATTCAGTCATTCACCCATTCACACACTGGCAATGGCAAACTACATTGTAGCCACAGCTGCCCTGGGGCGCACTGACAGAGGCGAGGTTGCCGGACACTGGCGCCACCGGGCAAACATGGGGTTAGTATCTTGCCCAAGGATATTTGGCATGCAGCCAGGAGGCAGCCTGGGATCAAACCACCGACCTTCTGATTAGTGGCTGACCTGCTCTGCCACCTGAGCTACAGCCACAAGCCACTGATGTCCATAAATTATAAGTAATAATAAGGCGTGACCAAGGAGAAAAAATATTGAACACATGAAGTGAAAAGGGGGTGCATTTAAAGTTGGCTGATCAACATTTAGACAAGCTTGTGAAATACTGGGACAATATAGTCTGGTCAGATGAGGCCAGAATTGAACTGTTTTGATGCCTTAATACAAACTGTGTTTGGATTTTAAAAGTCACTGCATATCGACCCAAAAACACCATACCAACTGCGAAGTTTGGAGGTGGAAACATCATGGTATTAGGTGATTTTTCTGCAAATGGCACACTTCACATAAGGAAGAATGTATGGAAAAATGTATCGAGACATTCCTGTCTCAAAACCTGCCACCATCTAACAGGATGATGAAGATGAAATTAGGATGGATGTTTCAGCAAGACTGTCACATGCCATGATACGCAGCACTTTGTTTTTCTGTTGCTCTTGTCTTTCAGGTGTCAAGCCTCTTTCTATTGGCCAATTCAAAGATAATTGGCATGTGCCTATTGGCTAATCTGGACACAGTAGCCCAGCGGTCCCCAACCTTTTTTTGCCACGGACCGGTTTATGTCGGACAATATTTTCACGACCGGCCTTTAAGTTGTCGCCGAAAAATACAACAAATAAAACCTGTAAAGGTACCAAAAAAAGTAAGATTTATTCATAACACACAGGAAAAGACCCAGAGAAACTGAGTTAACAATAAAAACTATTAAAAATAATGATAAAAATCAATAAAACCCCTGAAAACTACACATTTCACACCCGAACCTCAACTCTTGTTGGTACCAAACGACCGGTACCGGTCCGTGGCCCAGGGGTTGGGGACGGCTGTAGACCAATCACTTGCCAGGGATCATTATAAAAGAGCAGCTTCCTGGCCAGCTTCTGATGTTCTCTAAACTTTTGTTTGTAGGCTTATGTGTATGTGAACAGAGTGTTTTGGTGGGAGGCTGGACAGGTAAGATTGGGGTACCCCATACACTTGCAACTGGGCATTTATTGTTAAAAACACTAGGTTATACGCTTGATGCCACTTTTGTATGTTTTGTCTGGCAGACCTTTTGTTTTGTGTATTGTTTTATTTAGACCTTAGGAAAGAAGTCAGCCTCTTTTTGTTTTCTTAATTTAATTTCTTAATTTTGATATGGTTCAACCGCCTAGTCCTCCTCCACCACCCTTTTCTTTTGTTGAGTTTATGATTGTCAAGGCACAGTAAACCATCAATAAAAACTGCCTGACTGTAACCTAGCCGTTGTCCCTCTCCTTCATTAATTGTGGTTGTCTTGTGTTGCCGTCTCCTCCTTGCCTTAGCCCCCACCGTGGTGGTGGTGGAAGAATGAGCCAAAGTCATGCTTGAGCAATGCATATGACTATTTTCTCCATACAGCAAGAGTCTTGAAGCTGTCATCACCAACAAAGGCTTTTGTACAAAGTATTAAATAATTTTGTGTAAGCGTGTTCAATACTTTTTTCTCTGTGTCAATTCTCATTATATTGTAGGGTCTTTATGTTACAATATAAAGTGCATTCAGGAAACTATTGCTGTGATTTGGTGCTATAACAATTACATTTAATTGAATTAAAATTTAGATTACACATAACTTAATTTATGGACATCTATGATTTAATTTCTTTGCATGTGTGGATTGGATGGGTTGCTACAGACATCTGCTGAGAATTTCATGTCACTAGCACTTTTAGAAATATATTTACTTAGAAAACTGGTCACGTGTTCAATACTTATTTTACCCACTGTATAAAAAAACATTGAATTGAATTAAAAATTAAATGATGCTCAGGTAGTAGCAGGGGCTCATGGTGTGTAAAGATAAGATGCACACAACATTACATCACTAGCAGCCCAAGGTCTAATGTACTAATCAGAAGGTTGGTGGTTCAAGACCTGTTTGCACCAGTATCTTGGCCAGGAATATTTTGCAAGTATTCTTGGGCAAGATATTGAACCCCAAGTTGTTTTCCAATATTTTCATCAGAGTTTGAACACTAATTAGAAAACATGTAGAAAAAAGAAAAAATATAGAAAAAGTGCTTGTATGAATCTGTTGTACTGGTTAATGAGACATGTTGTATAATGCGCTTTGAGTCCCCCATTAGACTATGCCTAGAACATCAATGGGCTTACTGAGTGTATCACTGACTACATAACTTTCTGCACCAACCCCATTGTTCCAGCTCAGACTGTCCAATCGTTTCCCAAATACCAAGCTGTGGGTGACTAAGGACATCAAAGCCCTCTTCAGTGACAAGAAGAGGGCTTTCAGAGGCTACGTCCACACTAGCCCAAATAAATTTGAAAACAGCGTTTTCGTCTCAAAATGCTCCGCGTCCACACAATCATTTTCAGTCTTTTTCACAGAGTTGTGCGTCCACATTGAAATGGCTGAAAACGCTTACTTTCCAGTACTGTGCATGCGTGAAATACAAGACGATTCAACCTGCCTCATTTCTGTCTGCCGTTTATTTACTTTCCGGCTCTTTGAAATGTCGTGGCAAAATGTCAAGGAAAAGTTTTTTAAATGGACTAACAATGAGGTGGAGTTGTTGCTGCGAGTAACACAAAAGTACAAAGTTGCAAAAGCGAGTGAGAATTAAAGAGTTTGAAGAAAAGTTATCTAAAGCATGTACAAACTGATATTAATCTTTAACCCTTTGTGGTCCACACCAAGAAAAAAAAACATGGAAAGATTTTTTGTTTGCATTTCTTATTGATTTGGGTGAGTAATAACCACAATCAATAATTTTTTTCAATAGACCCTGTAGTTTTAAAAATATTGATCTCTACCAAATGGTTGAGATGTCACTTAATGGTAAAAGTATGAAATGTCATGCAAATACAAGTACATTATATAATACAGTTGAAATTGTATTTATAATTATAATTTAATTAATAACAAAAACTATCCAGAGC